>NC_058405.1:114135275-114470260 GCF_002201575.2 Neomonachus schauinslandi | reverse complement strand
GAGAGAGAGAGAATGAGAGAC
The DNA here is from genome assembly GCF_002201575.2 of Neomonachus schauinslandi. NCBI lineage: Eukaryota > Metazoa > Chordata > Mammalia > Carnivora > Phocidae > Neomonachus > Neomonachus schauinslandi. Next base: position 114,470,239 of record NC_058405.1, on the reverse strand, counting down.
AGAGAGCATGAGAGGGAGGAGGGTCAGAGGGAGAAGCAGACTCCCTGCCGAGCAGGGAGCCCGATGCGGGACTCGATCCCGGGACTCCAGGATCATGACCTGAGCCGAAGGCAGCCCCTTAACCAAATGAGCCACCCAGGCGCCCCTGATTTATTTTTTTTTAAATAAAGTTTTAATTTTTTTAAATGAAGCTTAGAATTTAAAACATCATAACTTGAAAGAAATATTGAATTTGGTACTGAGTCCAAAATAGCACAAGCGCAGCTTCTGCTCACAAGGTTAAAAAAGGTATAGGTACAACTCCAGCTGACCGAGGACAAAGCCACCCCAACAAGTGTACATGAAATTGCCAAGGTCAAGCACATTTTACATATAATTTGCATGTTTGTGTTAGCTGGTCCTATAGAACTAGGACGAGGAAGAGCAGGATAAATCAACTGTGTCTATTACCAGAATCTCCTGAATGGACTATCAAAACATCAGAACAAGACTGAAATATCCAAAATGGTATTTTATAGCTTAAGTGAAAGACATATAGAGAAAAAACTATATGTTTATATTAATCAATTTCTTTTATGGTGCTAAATGTTCTTGCCCACTGACTCTAAAAAATATAAAGGAAAAAATCAATCAAAACAAAGATAGCAACAAAAGCCATAACATATTTACTTATAAGTACCATATCGCTGAAAAATTTTCAAGATCTTTCTTTTTGGACCTGGTACATGCTATAAACCCACCTATAAACCCACAGATGAATCTTTTAAAAAAATTTAATAATAATAATAATAATCCTTCTATCTCCCATGTTACAGGCGAATGCTTTTATATTAGACATTTATGCATAGAGTTATGTTTTGAAGAACCTGGCTTGAAACAAGTCTGCACAACTGAAACCAGTGGAATGTGAAAGCATGTTATAAACTACATACACTACACTTCACTTCTTGTTGGGGATCTTTCAGAGGGTGGCCCCCCAAACACTAATACCAAGAGAGAACATATTTATTCTATTTTGCCAAATAGTATTTCATAAAAACAAACACAATATATTCATTTTTTACAATAGGCTTTCTTATGTATTGCACTGGATGACCTCAAGAGGAGGAAAGAAATGATTTATAGCTGGTAAGGAGAAGATTGTCAGTGCTCTGCATTCTGTCCCTGACTTCACCCCAGCACATTTCTCAACTCAGCTTCTTAATGAGGAGGGCAATTTATCCCTCAGCCCCAGTCCCTATAGCTGGAGAGGCGGCTGGCAACCCCGAGTACTAATCAAAATAGCCCTTTGTGGGATTTTGCATCTCCAAGTCTATGATGGTTGCATGGGCCTCTATTACTTTCCTTCTGCTTCCCAGTCCGACTTTACCTGTCCCACACAATAGAGCTAATCCTCAGTGAGTGTTCTAGTCCGGAAAGAGACGTTAGAGAGACTCTCACTCACTCCCTACATTTCACAGATAAGGAAAACGAGTGTCAGAGCACTCATTACATAAATCGCATAAGGACAATGTGAGTCTAGATACTGTGTCTGGGTTAGAAAAAAAGCTTATGATAATCTAATTGGCAGGATAGTAAATATGCTACCATATATGTGTAAGCTTTTTTAAAAGCATTCAAACACACTCACATGTAGCCTGTTTAATGTTCTTATCGCTGCAAACTCTCAAAGAGGCTTGGAAGGCATCATTATCTCAGTTGGTCATGATAAAGATAGAGGAAATGTTCTGGGACAATTAGCAGAAATTCAGGCAAAATGGAAGGATGAGAAAGAGGTGGAGAGAAGTCTATTTAAACGTGCTCTGGAAAGCACTTACTTGCTCCTCCCTACGCGCCAGACTCCAGGGCTCTAAAGATGAAAGGCATAGCTCACATTCTTCGGGAGCTGGTGGTCTAACTGGGCAGTGGGGTGTGAAGGGGAATACTCACAGCAGAGCTATATAGGCTGCTTTGGGAGCAGAGGACATGGAAATACGTGCCTGCCAAAAACATAGCAAGTCGGAGAGAGCAGGGTGATTTCTTGCTGGGCCCTGAAGGGTGAGTTGGAGTTTGGGCTCACCAGCTAGACAGGGATAAGTGCCTTCATCACTGGGGGCATCACATACAGAAGTACACATTGGGGCTCAGGAGGTGATCTCACGAAGGGTTTCGTAGGGGTGTTTCTGACAATGCCTTTGACTGCTCCCTGCTCTGCTCTTTAGTGTTATTTTTCATCCTAAACAGTGGCTAGTTACTAAGAAATGCTTGGTAACATGTACGTTAGAGGGAGTGTGGTGAGAGCACAACATTAAGTAGAGTCAGTAAGTTAGAGGAAATAGGAGAACGGAAACAGGGCAATAATCTAGAGAATGGGGTCATTGGTACCGAGGCCGTGCTAGCAACAATGGTGCAGGTGTACCCAACGAGGAAGGGTGACCCACAGTCCCCAAAGCATTTCCTTAAGCTTGGGTTAGTTTACGCCACACTCCCAGATTTATCTTTTTTTTTTTTTTTTCCCTTCCCTTCTCCTCTAACACAAGGAGTGTCTACACTTGTGGCTAATGATGATCTATGTCTTGTTCCAAAAAGACTTGAATAACAAGTAGCTAGCTTTGGGGCCAAGAGCAGTGCCTTGCTCCAGGAGGGAGAAGAGTGAATAAAGAGTGAATCGGCAGCCTGATGAAAAGGCTGAAGAAAGAGAATGAGTTTGCAACATTCAGATGCACAGGGAAAACGTTTCCCCCTCACTTTCCAAAGGAATCCGAGCTCCTACTGACCCACACGTGCTTTACCCTCACCACTGGAAAATCCTGGCTGGGTAATGCTCTGCTACCTTCCAAAGGCAGCATAAGACTGGTTCCCTTCCATCAGGTTCCCCCAGACTCACAAAGATCTTTGGGATGAAAATGAAAAGTTCATCTCATTAAGTGGGTACAAGGCAATTCACACAGGGTCGGAGGAAGGAAACTGAGACAGGCACCCCATAAATGAGTATTATGAAAGGAGGAAATTTCCCTGTTCCGCTGTTAAACGGCATTCTGGATTTGCATAGAAAATCCAGTGTTGAAGCCTTTTAAGTTTTAGCAGCACTGTTTCTTCTCCATACCATTGTTTTTTTACTAGAAAAGGAGGCGAGAAAAACCTGAGGAGGCCATTTTGGGGGTGCCTAGAGGTGGGGTGTGCTTGAAAAGGAAACGTAAAAGGGCTTAAGTCCATTCATTTCAGCCTTTCATTTTGCTCTAAATGGAAGCCGAGCGTTAATGCCAGTGCCCAGGCCGGGAGAGCCGGCAGAGGGACTTGGCACGGCGAGGCAGCTGAAGCCTTTCACGGTGACAGCTTTTCTCCCAGTGTGTCCCGCTAGGAGTTCGAGTTGACAGACAACAAAGGATGGGGGGGGAGGGATTGGACAAACAAGCCAAACAAACGCTACCCTTCTCCCCATAACGGCGCCTTGGCTGGTGGACAAGGAGAACAAATCTACTCTGGGAAAGTGTCCCGGCCCCCCTGCCTCGGGTTATCTTTAGTGAACACAGGCACTCAGGGGTGAGGCAGCAGGCATTATCCCGCCGTGGGTCAGCCATTTGGGGGGCTTGGGAAAAGGAAAAACTCCCTGCCCATGGGTCTAGTGGCAGGAAGAAAGTCTTTGTAGGAACTTGTTGAAACACCACAAGGGCGAAAACTTGTTTCTTAAAACTGTGAGCAGAGGCTATGAAAACTCTCCTTCCCACAGCCCACACAGTGCCTTGGCCCCCAGTGGGTGCTCCAACGAGCCATGTTGAAATCAAGTGAAAAAAAGAATGGTAGGTGCTAGTATTTGGGATATTACCCAATGCCTGAGACCCACCTATCTCATACCTCAATCGCACCTTGTGTGATTCACTTGGAACCCTTCCCTCTTCTGGAAAGAGCTGAGCGGTGTGCTAGTATTCTCCAAGTAAAGGGAATGGAAACTCATTTTTGTTTGTGCTTTTTCTGTTACAAGTCTGGAAATATCTGATGATATTTTGGGTATCAGGCCACCAGGGGTATCAACCACAAAATCTTACCACAGATTTTTTACATTATTTTTGATAAGCGCATCTTTGAGGAGTATTCCATGTGTGGCTGGATTCATTAAGCAGAGCCTGTGAAAGTGGTCAGGAAGCGATTCTGACAAAGCCAACAAATGTATTTCTTCTTTGCTTTGCCTCCTGTCAGCATGTGTTTATATGTTATGACAGAGAAAGGACCGGAGCAATTCTGCATTGAATGCTATTATAGCAACGCTACCAAATAAAAACATGACTCCGGGTATGGCTAGAGAATAGGTCTCCAGAGAAATGTAAAGACTCAATTTATAGACAAATTAACAAACAAGTTGATTTGTCTGGACAGAAAGGGACGATGTGAAACCTGAGTGATGGAGATAAGGTCCCCCAAATGGAGGGCTCATACATGCTAGTGTCCCAAGCAACTTGATAAGTATTCCAGACTGTTCTTTTGTGAAATCCCTCCATGGAAGGAATAAATGATGTATGAAATAAAGATGCCCTGGCTCCACAGGGAGCACAGAGAGGGCGCTTCAAGCTATAATGTGTGGTTTCTGATGGGTTTTGGCTGTGACCCCTGGGCACAATTTCTATTCAGCCGCGTGGAGCCAAACTGCCTCCCGCAACTCTGAACACCAGAATCCACACACCCTCTTCTTCTCCTGCCAGAGAAATACTCTCTCACCCAAGTTTGCTTGCAAATTTCTTTCATCACAGACACTTCACCACCTCGGCACCCCAACAGCCGGCTGTAGTGGTGAGACCCGTAATTATAGCTATCCAGCAAGAAGCATTGCAAAATCTGGTGATAAATCACTTGAATTCTGTGAAGTTACTGTCACCAGTATAACCAAAGCTTCTGTGTGAGAGAGACCGGCAGGTGTGCAGACCCAGGAGGGCATTCACACACTATTTTTCTTTTTACTCCAACTTCTATAATCCAGGTGGGATTGCAATTCTGTGATAGGAAATCTATGTCCATTCAAGCATCGTGGAAGTCAGGATAGGAAGGTTAGCCCTGTAAACAGCAAAATGTGACTATCTCAATGGTGGATTACTGTGAAAAATTATGAGTTCTAAGAAGCTCCAACCATTAGTTACCAAGCATGCTTCTGGAAGATCTCTCCCTAAAGGCACTTGATATATGTTAAGACATTAAGAATAATATTAATTTAAGTAATGAAATAATAATTTATAAGGTAACACTTTGAAACAAAACACACAAACACGTAGAAATATATAGGTAACACAGTTCAAGTCCAGGTTACATTTGGAATGTTCACTTTGGGGGATCTTATGCTATTATTGTTGCTTCTATCCACTAGCGAAAATAATTAAGCAACGAGTGCCCTGGATATGCCAAGGTACTCTAAGGATGGATACCTTTTGTGTGCACGTAGCCCACCTGCTATGGTCTGAATGTTTGCATTCCCCCAAATTCATGTCAAAACTTATTCCCCAGGGTGATGGTATTAAGAAGTGGGGCCTGGGAGGTGATCAGGTCATGAGCGTGGAGCCTTATGACTGGAATTTGTGCCCTTGGGAAAAAGGCCCAAGAAAGCTCCCCTCCCCTTCTGCCCTGTGAGGTTATAGTGGAAAGATCCCTGTCTGTGAGGAAGCGGGCTCCCACTGGACACAGAATCAGCCGACACCATGAACTTGGACTTCCAGCCTCCAGAACTGTGAGAAATCTATGTTTGTTGTTTATAAGTCAGCCAGTCTATAGTAATTTTGTTATAGCGGCCCGAACAGATTAAGACGCTGCCACACGATTATTTCTGCCCTCGGCCACCATTTATTTCTTCTTTTGGGAGCTGCTCCATCTAACGTTACTGAAGGTACTTGGTTGACCCAAGCTGATCCTGTTATAGTAGCCAGTTCTCTTGACCACTGTGTCCTGGGTTATTTAGAGTCTTGCCCTGGAGTCTTTAACTTGGAACTATAGAGCATATGAATCAGATTCCATTGATGGCAGAGCTTGTGGGCTTAAGCTCTGAAGCTCTGAAATTTCCTGCCATGTGGAGGAAGCAGACTGCTAGGAGGGAAAATAGCAGCGATTTGCAGAGAAAGGCAGAGGTACAAGACAGACTACTCTCTTTCTTGCTCTGCTCTAGATTAGGGTTGCCAAATTGAGCAAATGAAAATACAGGATAAAGCTCAGTTAAATTTGAGTATCAGACCACCAGCTGATACTTTTTCAGTATAAGCATATTTCATGTAGTATTTATTATTTTCTTTCACCACAAACACTTTACCTCACCACCTTGACAGCTGGCTGTGATGGTGACACTTCTAATTACACCTCAAAATTCAAACTTAGCTGGCATCCTGTGTTTTATCTGGTAACCCAGCTACAGATATCCTGCCTCCTCGATGTCCGTTGACAATCCAGACACTCTCCTACTTGAGGGACTATGACCGAGATCTTCTATCTGCCAGGGTTATCCTTCCCCTAGATATCCACCTGGCTAACTGCTTAGTCCCCTTCAAGTATTTGCTCAAGTTTCAATGTTTTCTTCTCGGTATGCTGTCCTAAATTTCCCAGTGACCAAATCCCCATCACCCTTACCCTGTTCTAAGTTTTCTTTTCCCATGATAAGTCACTGAAACATACTCTATACCTCCATTATTTATTATTTGTCTCCCTCTGCTAGAATGCAAGCTCCATGGGGCAGAGATCTGGCATATAGGTGTTATATGAACAACTGTTAAATGAATGGCAGAGAATTCACGTCCTTTCTGAGACCCATTTATACTATTTAAATTATTTGAGCCTGGAACTTCCATTTTTCCTAAACTTGTTCACCTTCCAGATTTTTTGTGCCACCAAAAGACTCCTGGCTTCTATGAAACCTTTCCAGGCATTGAGGAGAGTCAGCATCTGCCCCCTCAGGCTCCTCATTCATCTGCTCCCTCGTCCGTTCATTCAGCTAAACATGCGTCAGGTGTCTCTGCATTCTCAACACTATGCTAGGCATTGGAGACAGGTAGAAGTATTAGACCCAGACCTTGCTCTAAAGCATTCACAATATAGAAGAGGACCTTGGGCAAATTACTTATGATCTATGGGCTTCGGTTTCCCTGTCCATAGGCTCGAGGTAGGAATGGTGCTCACTTCCATGGTTTTGTTATACAACAAATACAGATATATTTGTTAGACAGTTATACAGATAATGAGATGACGGAGGAGTAGTGCTTGGCCTCGATTCCATAAAAAGCAGCTACTATTATTAATGCTGGCAGTACAGGCAGAGCTGTCTCGCTGACAACTCACGTGTTCTATAACGTGAATGGTGTTCCCTGGAGGTGGAGGGGAAAACACTTGCATGGCCATATGTGGTAATCTGAGGTAGAAAGGGGACTTGTCAATCAGTACCCTGAGACGTCCTGTGTGAGATACAATAACAAAAATATGCACAAAATGCAAAGAGAACCCAGACAGGGAAGTGATTGACTCCTGGGAACACAAAAGGACAAACAGCTTTCCAATTAGAAAAACCACAGATGTCAAAGGCAGCAGAATGATGAGTAAGCTGTTGATACCGCCAGAGCTACAACGGACGGCGGGCGGAGAGAGAGAACAGCCAAGACGTCGGCGGGGAGGCAACTCAGAAGGGATATTTTGTGTTCTACAAAGAGGCTGGGACTTTGGAGACAGAGAGAGATGCCATCAGATTTGTGCTTTCAGAGAGCACAGAGAGGCAGAGAGCCTTGGGAAGATGAGCAGGGTGGAGGCTATCAGGACGGACACAGCATGAGGGCCTGAGCAGGTTTCATGAGCTGAGAACTCCCTGATGCTCCCTGTTTGTTCTCTTCCAGTTTACTTGGGTTTCTCAACAAGACTCCCAAAGCATTTGTGTTATGCCTCATCCACTCTCCCCCCGAGAAAGAGGGGTCAAGCTGACCACACTGGGACACTTCCCCAGCTGCACAGCGATAACAGTTGGTAGTTCACTCCCTGCTGAATAGGGCTGTGAGGGCATCTAGGGGAACCTCTGGGCACAGACCAACTGAAACCAGGTAATCTTATACCGAGAGCAAACTCCCCACCCGTACCACTCCCCGTTCTTATAGTTGACCCGCTCACTTTGGGGTTATGATTCTAGAGACTAAATAAAGCTCCTTGCATATATTTTTCTTCTTCCCTTCCCTCCTTTTTGGGATCATCTGTGGACATTATAAATGGAAGTTTTCTTCAGGGCAAGAGCTGTCCCTACCAGAGATTAGCTACGATATAACCATTTCAAAGACAAAACTGAAGGGTAAAGGCAAAGAATGTTTAATTTGGCTTTACTTTTCCCAGAATAAAGGCAGGTACAAGACCATGGGTTTGCTTTGCTTTTGAACAAAAGCTTTAAACTAATTCCACCCCTCTCCCCCACCAAAATGCTATTCTCTCAAAATGGCTAGAAAACAAGAGTTTACAAATGTTAACATGGAAAGAGGGGAGGCTTAAAAGGAATAAAAAGAAGAGCAAGAAAATATCTACACTATACTCAAAAACTAGACAACTATAATCATTTTGTTAATCTTTGCCTTCTTAGATAACTGGAAAATGATTTTTCCAGTTCCCTTATGATTTAAAAAAAGGCAAAACAAACAAACAAAAATAACAGAATAATAGAACAACAAAAACAAAAAACTCCTTGTCAGACTTGTACTCCTCTAAGTTCTGTCTTTTTCCAAGCAACTAGTTCTTACATCAGGTTGATAGTGGTCTTAAGAAACTTGAGACTGAACATTTTATGTACACACATAACAGAAGGAAACATTTGAGGCCTTTGTTTACTCATCAAGACAATATTCTATAGAAGAATTTAGAGCCGGAGCACGAATGCAATTTTTTGCAATTCCCTCAAGAGAACTGGAGAATGATTTTGGTGAGATGGGAAATCATATTGAATGATGTACCAAGAAAGGTTGCCTTTCCTAATTTTCAGAATATTGGAAGAAAGAAACATTTCAAAGTGGATATAAAAGTTTTCAGATAAGGAAATGAAAAAAAAAAAAACATTTAAGAAACATTTAATGTGCCAGGTACTTTTCTGGGCTCTGCAGAAGTTGAGATAAATTAAAAAGGTGCCTGACCTCAAAGTGCTTAAACTTTAGTGATCATTTAGCTCAAATGCAAATTAGGATTTGAGGGGAAGAAGAAAGAAAGCTAATACATCTCAGGTGACTACTATGATTTAGGCAATATATTGTTTCCTTTTAGTTATGTTCTCTTTTCAGTTCTTACAATTGCCCATGGTATAGAGATGTGTAAGGGGTCATATTTTTAACAGATAAAGGCATTTATTCAAGTAACATAGGGCTTATTCACATAGATTATCAACTTGCATTTAGAAAGTGATTTTTTTTTTCGGAGAGTGGATTTAATTTTTTAAGAAAACAGACCGAGGGTCGAATCTTCTAGGGAAATGCCTTCCAAACTCTTTCAGATATGACACATGTGGAAAATGATAGTATTTGTATAGCATTTAGAATGACTTGAAGAGTCTTTTCTCATCCTGAAGGAACAAACCTCAATAACTTCTCTTTGCCTCGTAGGGCTGAGGGGGTCAAAATCTTGGGAAGCCTATTTTCTATGTGGAGGAGGTATACCAGTTTGCTTTGCCTAAAGAGCACTCAAGCAGTTAGCAGAGTTTAACTCTGACTAAATAAATAAAGTAAATCCAAGAAGGGGGGTTTGCAATGACCAGAAAGATTATTTATCAGAAACGTGGCTTAATAGGAAAACAAAACTATTGTTTCCAAATTCTAACTTGTAAAAGTGAATGAGATGAAAGTACTGTGCCTTCAATTCCTTGTCCATGTTTTTCTTACATATATTTTTAAAACAAAGACAAAAATCTAGACAAATTTTAATATGTGTTTTCTTAATAGCAAAATCTGTGTACAGAGTAGAACAAAGAAATGTTTTCCACTGTACTGAGTCCTCACCACCATGGTGTCAGTGTTCTTCTTATATTGTAACTTTTCATGTTCTTCCTTCAGCATCCTTCAATTTCAAAATAGGATTTCACCTATATATGTAAATATACAATGTTATATGTCAATTATATCTCAATAAACCTGGAAGGGAAAAGAGGAAGTCAGGAATATACTCTGTGAATATTTTAGTAAAATATTTAAAAATGCAACCCTTAAAATGTAAGCTCTGGACATTAAGAAAATCTTGATACAAGGAATATTACATTTTCTGATGATTTTAATAAAAAGTTAATTTTGGTTAAAAAAAATGAACATCAATTTTTATTAAAACCCTTCACCAAAAAGGTGTCCATCAAGATGAGTAAAATTATATGGACCCACTTATATGCTTGCCAATGTTGTCACATGGTGTGATAGAAAGGCCTGGATCCAGGTTGACTCCTGACCCTGCCTCTTGAATTACTTAACTACCTTTAGCCTCAGATGTCTTATCTGTCAAGTGGAAATCTACTTTAGAAATTATATGATGTAGCAGTCAGTACACTGTAGATGTTCAATAAACGTTACTGCTCTCCGATTGGTAGTTTCACCTCCTTGGGCTTCGAGAAGCTGAGGAAACTAGGGCACACCCTGAGGTGTTGACAGTGGTACCCAGGTGCCTCAGGCAAATCACTGTATAAGCCCTTCTATTAGCAATTTGACACACGCTCCATCAACTCATTATTTCAGGCAACCAATTCTGTATCATTCCGCGTCCCTAATTTGTCTTGTTAACATTTTGTAGTTTGGGTCCTAATTGAGGGTTTTCCAGCACATGCTTACAGTGCATTTTGTAATTTGGCAGAATCTATGAAATATAGTCTTCCCAATTTATGAAAATTTCCTCTATCAAAGATTTGGCTTGAGGAGGTTAACTCTCCTGACTATCAGATAACTAACAAATCAGACATCTGGGAGGGGAACTTACACATATTGAAATTGTACTCAACTCAGTAGTAAAATAGCTTAACAAAAATGAATAAACAAAAACCATTCTGTAGACTTGGTTGACCAACAAATAATGCAGAGCTACTCAGTTCAGAAACATTTTGGCAGTTGGATGAAACAGAGCTGGTTTTGAAGCTAGAAAGAACATTTTAGCAACAATCTTACCTAACTAAAGCCAATTCCTACTTAGAGAGCTATCATCGAGAATCTGAGATTTTGAGATTTTGTCTTTGTTTCATTTTTAATTTTAGAGTTTGGCTCTCTAAGATATTTAATTACTTACTCCTTAGTTTAGTCAGAATTAGCTAAACTGTGCTGTAATAAATAATCCCATCATAGAAGGTAAAAAAAAAAAGTTTATTTATCATTCATGCTACATGGGTGACACTGGTCCACTGGGGCGCTGCTCCACAGCCAGTCAGGAAGCCTGGTGGACAGAGGCTTCACCGTTTTGTCACAGAAGCTTCCTCAGTCATGATGGGGGAAGAAAGATAAATTAAAGAAATGACGATTGGCTCTTTACTGTCTTAGACCGGAAGTAGTAATAAGTCACTTCTGTTACATTTTATTGGACAAACTAGTCAAATGGCTCAGTCTAATTATAAGGAGACTGAGAAATGTAGAGAAACAGATTGAATATTGGTAAACATTACTATATTTTCTATTTTTCTTGCATTGGCAATTTTTAAATTAGTTCATTAAGATTCAGCATTTATTTCCAAGCAAGCAAATTATTTTTTCCCTCAGTTGTCAGCATTTATAATTAAACAATTAAATATACTCTTTCCTAAAAGATACTAGGCTCTGTTTTATAACACAATCCAAAATTTTCTCAGCTTTCCATTTAATAAGTGCTTTGAATCATATTATTGAACACCAACTTACCCACTTGGTAGAGCTTGCTTCTCTGAAGAAATTCAGCTTTCATTTACATAGTGACAAGTTCACTGGCAGCCTGATTATATGGATCACTAGGTCTGTGAAAGGACTGTCACGAACCCCCAAATCCCAAAGCAAGGGTCTAATAATTTTGTTTCCATCCACTACCTTCAGCAGCAGAGGAAAAAGGAGAGAAACATTTTTTCCTCTACATCCCAAAGGAATTCGCAGATAATATATATTTTATATGTGTTTCCAATTGTTGGTTGACCTGAAGGAGTAATATGGTACTAAGAAAGTTGCCCTTATGTAAATCATCTTTTATGAAATGACAGTATTTTGCAAGTAAGAGCTGTGACCAAGTCCCAGATATATACCTATAACATCAACATAACAGATTTTAGCTGTGGGCATGCAAGAGTATGAGTGTTAGATGTGTGTGTGTATGCGCGCGTGTGTGTGTGTGTGTGTTAGAGAGACACCAAGAATTGATTTCCAGGGACCTTTATGCATCCATGTCAGATTACTTGTAGTACTGAAATTTCCAAATCTAGTCATTTGACAAATTTTACTATGATTCCCTTCTTTGCACTTATTCTTTCCAGACTTCCTTCTTTTGTCCTCTTCTCTCTCTTCTTTTTTCCTTGGACAATTTATGTGCTACCTTCAGAAGTAAATTCCATTGGCAGGATGGCAGTGTATTCGTGTGACCTGATGATCAATATCTCCATGCTGCATATCAGACATCTAGATAAAATAGGAAAGAATCAGTGGCCTCTTCACTGACCTCTTCCAGCTTTGGCTAGAAGAAGCTTTCGCATTACTTTTGATCAAGCCTGTAGGACAGATACTGCAAATTGGCTCCTACCATACAACCTCCCTTTCTTCTATAATGATAGAACAGACAAATTTTAGCTGGAACATGTCCAACAATCTCCCTCACAGCTAGATCAAGCCATGAGTTTTGGCCTAGGGAATCTAAGAAGTGTCACGGGAGACTTCTGAGAAGTGCACCGAAGGGAATACGGATTATCTATGTTTGTATCTTCCTCCTTCTGCTGGTTGGAATTCAGAGATGCTGGCTAGAGCTTGAGTTTTGGTCTTGGACCGTTAAGTAGATGTCACAGGCAGAAGATGGGATGGCAAGACAGCACGGAAGAAGGAGCCTGGCTGGGTTCCCTACGACTGATTCCCTGACGCCACCCTATCAGCCCTGCCCCACCACCTTCAGACCGACGTGTGTGCACATTGTGGAAATGTATTTCTACCTTACGTTAGCCATTTTTATTTTAATTTTCTGTCACAGTAAACTCAGTCCTAACACATACGACACATAACAGCACTGATGGCCTTAACAAACATGAATCTTCTTTTTTCCTTGCCTATGTCCCTGCTCAAACCCTGAGGTTTTTGAACATGTGCGGGAACAGGTTGACTCCAGTATTTGATGGCTCCATGCTCTTTCACCCATCATGTTTCGAGTAACTAACAGCTGTTTCCATGACTTGGTCCATTGGTTTCCTCTTCTCTCTTAAAACTCTGCTCCACTTATCTGCTAGCTGCTTGTCCCGGGGAAGAGAGCCAACCTTCTCCCCATGCTGGCGGTTCTGCGCTCACTCCCTCTTTGAATGCAGGGGGGAAGGGTCAGGAGAGGGGCTCCCTGCCTAGAAAAGGAGTGGGGACAGGTTGCTCCACGGCTCTGACTTCTTACATGTCGCCTCTGCTGCCACTCTCGGCCAGGCTCCCATCGCCTTATTTCTCAGTTGTGGCCCCAGCCTCCAATCCTCTGGTCCATACTGCAGGTGGCTCGCAGATTAATCAAGGGTGAACACAGAGTGAACATTTGAATAGTTTCTTATTGACTGATTGATGGATGTTTATCTCTTGCTTTCTCAAGAGGGGCCATTTGAGCAGCTTGGGGAAGGAAAGACAGCCACCACCCAACTGGTACTGCTCAATCTGTACTTTGCTCTGTCGATTAGCCCCCCGCACTCTGTTCCTAGACGGGGCTCTGCCTCAACTGCCGTTGCTGTTCTACACTTTGAGACCGTCTAGGATTTAGGAAGTGTGTTCACACGCTTCTCCTCATGTATCCACACAGCAAAAGGAATGAGTTAGTTGCAGAGGCAGAACTAAAACCCAGGTTTTTCAAGTCCAGTAGAGTTATATAGGCTGACGATTGACAAGGAGTACCCTAATCCTCACAACCTGCAAACAACATCATTTAATGTGGGCTTTGCTTGTTCGTTCCTTGGCCTGACAACGTTGCCAAGAGAAATCCTCTGGAATACTGAAAAATGTCGGGCCTTGGAGCAGATAGATGTTGATTGGATTCTACTCAGAGTATCTGTGTGACTTTGGCCCTGTTTTTTAACCTCTCTGAATCTTGGCTTTTGTTTTTTGTGAAACAGGCATATTGATGTATATCTATTCTTCGGCGTGTTATGAAGATCAGGGCCAGCGTCCAGTACGTGAAGTGATGGGCACATGTTAGGAATTCAGTGTGGATTAGATGTTTACTGTGATTCAGTTGCCATCTCTTGGCTGCCTGCTGTGTTCAAGGGCCTGTGTTGGGTGCTGTCCAGCCCCTGAGCTGGCAAGCCCCGGGCATGGTGTTCTACCGACTGTAGTCAGCCTCTTCTTTCCCCCTTGTCCTCCATCACCCCGCTTGACTAAATGCATCGGTGGGTGCCTGGGCACAGGCTTCTTCAGAGGAGAGCGGGGTCGGGTCAAGGCGCTCCCATCTTTTTCACATGTTTCTGCAGTGGGCCCGGTTTCCAGAGTGAATATCTGGACACATTCTATAAAGTGGTCTCCAGGAAAAAAAACCACACAAAAAACCCCCAAAAAACAAATACTTGCAGCTTTCCTCTGGGTTTTTCATTGAACCAGATGAATCCGTGGTGCATGAAAATGCTGTCAGGCCAGCGGAGAGAGGCTGAATGCTGGTGTAAAGCCGGGCATCTGTTGCTCCACGCCCCGATGTGAGGTCTGTGCTCCTGGGGGAAGCAAGGCTTGGCTAGACAAGCAGTACCATTGTAAAGTCTCGACAATAGACAAGCAAGAGGACTTGGCTGGGATGAAGAAATCCCACCCCCTTTGAGTTTTAAAGGAAGGGAAGCTGGGGTCCAAAGCCTGCCTTATTCGAGAGAGACAAATCACCCAAACCAATCTTTGTTATGAATGCCGAGCTATTGAATTTCCTGGGCTCTGTAAAGCCTATTGATTTTGTGACAGTCAAAGATAAGTTATGCGCATGGAAGCTTTTTTTTTTCCTCCTCCCTTTCCTTCACAACATATTTTTTCAGACATATTGGCATTGGGGATTGTAAGTCAAACTGTTATTGGTTTCTTTTGGTCTAAGTGTAGGTCGGTGCTCAAGCGAGGCTAAGGGCCATTTTTACAGGGGTTTCCCATGCAAAATAAATGAAGCAGGAGTCTGTAGAGCTGGGGTCACTCTGTTATGTTATTTCAGTCTCAAGCAGGAATGCTCCAGGCATCCCAGGCATTTCTGGAATTCTGACATTAGCCATGATCCACTTATTCACTTTTGTCCTCTCTCTACCACACCACTCTCCTCTTATTGACCCCTATTCCCTTTTCGCCAAGCCATACGGTAAGGTTGGTGGAGCAAGACTTTAAAAGGCAGCCCTCGACAGCAACACTGCGCGCCGTGTAAAATGCTGCGGTATGTGTGGGCATGAGTGTGTTCTGCATACATGGAAGGTCTCTTACACTGTAGGTGTTTCTTTTTGAATGTGCAAACATCATTCCCACACTTTACAGAGAGTAGTTCCTCTCTTGGCAATTTACTCAGAATGCTATCATATTACAAAAATATTTTGGTGATGCACATTCAAATATGTAAAAGAGAGGCGTGATGACTCCTACATCGAGAGGTGTTTAAAGAAAATTGTTACAAACATACCGGATGACAGTAGCGTCTTTGATAGCTCCGACACCATTTTAAACCACCAAATAAAGCTCGTAAGATATAAATACGCAATATTTCTGAATGTCTGAACATTGAATAAACACAAATGAAATGTCCCTTAATGTATTTAGTGAACTCTAAGGCCTAACTCAGACTTATCAACACATTCACTCACTCATTCATTCATTCATTCATTCAACAGCAGATGTTGAGCACCAACTGTGTGCCAAGCACACAATAAGCATATTGTGGATTGCTCTGTCTCTATTTTTAATTACAATGAACCTGATTTTGTAATTGGCTAGCTCAAAAACCCTTATTCAGATGAAGCAGAGAAAGGTGAAGGCAGGCGCTGTCATTACGTTCTCTTTTCTCTGTTTCTCCTAAGACCCTCTATTTCAGTGGAGTAGAGGACTAGTGAAGGTATTTTAGAAGGACTTATAAATGCAACCCTCTCTGTTTTTGTTCCTCATAATCAATATGCATAGAGTGGCTTTACCCCAAGTTCACAGACCAAAAAAATTTTTTTTCCAAATAAAAAATATTTCATGGAAAAAAGGTAAACAGGCATTCCAGCTGACAACTACACATCTATTTTCAACCAGGCATAAGGTCCACTTGACAATAGACTATGAATGAGAAGGAAGGGGGGCTTTTGCCCCCTTCATAAAAATTGAATCACTCTCCATGCATATAGATTAATTGAAGTGTCTGTGCCCAATTGTGGAGTTATCAGAAAGTTCCACTGCTGAAATTTACCTCCTCTAGCAATAGGTCCCGGGGTCAGAGGGTCAAATTAGAAATACAAAACATATTATCTGAGGGTCAGACATTACTCTCCCAGGGATCATCTTTCATAATATATACCTTCTGACTGGAACACTGATGGCCTGGAGGTTTTACATGGGGTAGGAAAGAGGAACATTCTACAACTTGAACATTTGTTGGAAAAGCTGGCGCAAGGGAAGGCCTGCGACAAGGAGCTAGGAGTAGCCAGCTTCTGGATCAGGTGGCAGGAGCCTCTCATAGAACGAGAAATAAATGGGAGGGACAGAAGGGCATGGAAAGAAAGCTTCCTCCATAGTTTTGTTTAAGGCTGACTCTAATCATTATGTCATTCTACCCCATCCTTCCAAATGGTGACATTATAAAAGAGAGTTTCTAAGATTTTCTAATATTTACACTCATTATACTTAATTAGGTTTATATTTTAACTCTATATAGAAATTATTCCCACAGTTTCTGCTTCATACATAAATTTCTTTTTGGTAGTCTTAGGTTCTTTTAAATCTTAGAATTCTAGGACAGAAGTATTGTGAAAAGAACATGGATTTGAGAATCAGACAGATTGAGTTTAAATTCCTGATTTGATACTTGCCAGTCTTGGGCAAATTACTTAACCCCTCAAAGTCTCAAATTCCTTATCTATGAAGTCTATGAAGTCAGATACACTTTCTATCTCTTAAATCTATTTTAGTAAGGGAAATTTTAAAAATAAAAGTACTTGACACAGGGGTGAGGCCTTGGGAGAGACTGTATTATTGCCTCCAACAATATTCTACCCCTGATAAGGATAATACTGAGCAACTCAATGCCACATGATTGTGCATGCCAAGTATAACATCTTCACTCCATTGATGTATGGCTTGGCTTGGGCACAGACGTGCTCTGGATGATAGAGTGTATGTGGTAGTTTCTAGCAGAAACTTTTTATGATATCATGGGATTCTGCTCACTCCTCTTGAGATTCTCCCCCACCACCATAAAAGCATATCCCCCTGAGTAACAAGGCATATGGAATCTACCCAAGCCTAGCTGAGCCCAGCAGAGCCCAAAGGGTCAGGGTCAAACTGCAGACTCAAGAGCAAGGAATACATGGTTTGTTGTTGAAAACAACTGAGATCTTGGTATCATTTATTACTACAGCAAAAGCTGACTATTACAGTGTTCAAAAAGTGTTTGTACCCCACCCCCTTTCTCTTTATAGAGTTTTTGCCCAAGTTAAATGAGAAAATGTAATAAATCCCTATACCAGTAGCTGACATATGGTTGGTTGCCTTTCCTTAATCCTCCTCACTGTTTAGTCTTCTTGGTTTCATACTTTCTCTGGTATTTACTTGGGATCCAGATATTAACTAGATGGAGCTGGAAATCTTACTTAGATTTCCAACCATCGCTATGGTTCCTCCAACCATCTGAGCTCGTAATTGGATCACTTTTACTCCCTCAGCTTCGTCTTACTAAAGGTCCTGGTGCTGGGTTAGAAGTTCCAACACTAGATTAGTGGTTAAATGCCCCCAGATTGCCGCCCAGATGCAACAGATAGGAGCCTAGGTTTGCCAGCCCCCAAATATTTAGTTGTGCTCCATAGAAACTAGTAAGAAGGATACGAAAATAAAAGCCTGGGCCCCAAAGGAAGGGCATTATTCACTGAGTACACTGGCTGAATGCACTTTATCCTTCAGCTGGTCTGTTGCCACTGTTTTTCCATCTGTCAAGCCCAATGGCTGGCTACAAAGAAAATCTGGAATGTGCTGGATCATTTTATAGATTGCAGTATCAGAGGTCTTAGTGAATCCATAATCTGGAAGTAAGCTTTGTGAGCAGATCCCAGAGGGATGAGTGAAAGGGATCAACAATACGATTCTGAGACGTATCTACAGGGGGTTAAAGATCTAAAGCTTAGAATTGGGGGAAAGCCAAGTTGAGAACAGAGAGATCTAATTGGATGGAAGTCAGAGTAAAGGCTCAGACATAGGAGGCTCAGATAAATTTTCCCTGGTGGCTGTCCTCCTAGCTGCTCTTACTGTTTTAGGGGAACTCCCTGTCTGTAAGGAGACACTAAGTTAGGATACCCTAAAAGGGATTTTCAGCCTCCAACATACGCCTATAGGTGGGGGATCAGGGTGGTGATCCCATAGGACCAGAGTATCAGTTTGTCCTTCAAGAACTCAATCGAAAAGTGGGATGTGAGAAAGGCAAAGTACAAAGCCCTCGCTACAAGCCTACCCTTTCATATATAAGGATTTCTTGTGCACTTGATATTAATTAATCAACACTGCCCATCCAATACAAAATCAGAGCTGTTTCAATAATCACTAGAAATGTGAAAGAATTCAGGAAGTGAATAATTTTTACTTTTATTCATCCTCTAACTTTTGGGGGGAGAAAAAGGCTTAGGTTGAGTTGAGAGAAGAATACAGATCAGCCTTTCTCATATAAAGGTGTCCATAACAGGAAAAAAACTCCTTTGGGAAATGAAAGTTTAATTAGAGAGACTGGTAAAGTCTCTTGTGGGATAGAAGATTCAGGAGGTGAGAACTTTAAGAGACAGCATGCCTCATGAATAATGCAATAGCTAGACTTCACCATCTCTTTCTACAGATTTACATTTCTGAAAACAAAAGGTCAAAGTACATGGGAAAAGCATTTGAAGCCCTAGAAACCTCTAAGCTGGCAGAACCAGCCTCCACAATATATTTGCTGCCTGCCTTCCCAGCTTAATTCCTTTTACCCATGCTCTGGATTATAGCAAACTAAACCACATGAGGTCTCCTGCAAACACCCATAGGAGCATTCTAGACCCCTCCCGCTGCCCCCCTCCCCACTTGATAGCCTCCCCATGCCAAGGACCCTGCAGATGCCTCCACCAGAGAGCCTCCTTTAGCTGCAAGTGATATCTTCTCCTCTAACATTTTGTTTATCTCTTACGACACTTGAGATTTTCTACTTTTTATGATAGTATGTGCTACAGTATATCATTTCCTCTAGACTACAAAACCCTGAGGGCAAGGATTGTATCCAATATCTCTGTGTACCAAAAATATAAAGAAGGTGCTCAAAACAGTTAATTACTAAATACAGGTAATAAGGGGCACCTGGGTGGCTCAGTCAGTTAAGCGACAAGTCTTGATTTCAGCTCAGGTCATGATCTCAGGGTTGTGAGATCGAGGTCTGTTGGGTTCTGAGCTGGGTGTGGAGCCTGCTTAAGATTCTCTCTCTCCCTTTCCCTCTGCTCCTCTCCCTCTGCTCCTCTCCCTCCCCGCATGCACACAAAGGTGCATGCTCTCTCTCTTAAAAAAAAAAAAAGAAATAATGAGAAGAAAACTTAAAAACCAACATGGCACCGGCTTCTTTCTTTTCATGTTCATCACCCCCTTCTGTTTAATTTTTTTCTTAAGATTATTATTTATTTATTTGACAGAGAGAGAGCACAAGCAGGCAGAGGGAGAAGTAGGCTCTCTGCTGAGCAGGGAGTCCAATGGACACAGGGCTCCATCCCAGGACCCTGGGACCACGACCCAAGCCAAAGGCAGACACTTAACCCACTGAGCCACCCAGGCGCCCCTTCTGTTCAATTTTTATTAATAGTCCTCTAAAAAGTGTCGATGAACATGGTTTAAAAGGGTTAAATATTTCTAGGGAGCTAGTTGCAAAACAATGATATTCTGCCCAAATATCCAGAGACAACCACTTTTAATCATTTTTGTCCTGTCTCAAGACCTGGAAGATCTGAAAAACGTTTTTGTTCTGTCTTCAGGCTTGACTGATGGTCTGGCTTTGTATAGAATGCTAAGTGTAAATAATTTTCAACCAGAATTTTGTAAGTGCTGTTCCTTATCTTTAAGCTTTTAGTAGTTGTTGTTGAAAGTTCAAAGCCATTCTCATTCCTGATCTTTTGTATGTTAACATTTCTTTTCTCTCTGGAAATGTGTATGATCTTTACATTGTCCCCACTGGTTAGATATCTCACAGTGATATATCCGGTTGCAGGTCTATTATTATGCATCATGCTGGCTACCCAGTACAAAGTCTAATAATCAATATTTTAAAAAATAGACTTTTCAGAAATACTGTGCATATATCTCAGATTATTTCTTAATCCACTTAGAATTTATTATTACAGAATTGCTTTGAAATATAAACAGCTAAAATTAGTATTCACATAAAAATTACTATTCGCATAATTCTGGTTTTTCAACAGGAAATACCATTGGTCCCTCTGTGTTTTTAGAAACTGAAAGTAAATTGTAGAGATGAATAATCATGAAGTAATTACCTATGTGAACATTTGAACCCTGTTGAAATACCAGGTGTTTAACATCAGAGCTGGATCTTATGACAGGAGCAGCTGAGGGACCATAGCAGGACAGAGCTAAAATGGTCAAAGAAAACCATCAAGATTTGAGGTTGATTGTGTCCATTCTTGTAAGTTCATGGCTGGCCTTGACAAGGAAGTGGTGGATTGCTCAGAACCAGCAAATATGTAGGATATAATTTGCGTGCAAGAGAAACCCTCTTAAGGCCATTCACTGGTTTAAGGGAAGGAGCTAGAGGGGTCTCCACAAATATAAAATTTAACATTTATATAAACAATAAATAATTTCTCCAAAAAAGTCAGGGTCACTTAAGGGGGGAAAAGGAGAATGTTGCACTGCTTTGTGAGGACAAAAAACAAAACAAAACACAACAAAACCTACAAATCAGAGAATATGGAATTATAATTACAGAATGTTCTGATTAACTAACCCATAGAATAAGATGTATGGTAAAGGTCACCAAACCTTACCAGTGACTTAATTCAGATCTGTCAAAACACCTCCAATTATTCCTTAGGGAAATTAGTTTGCTAGTGAAGGAGCCAGTCTCAGTAATCTTAGTGGACCAGAGCAGGACTTGGGACCGGCCTTTTGGGGGTGTGAGAAGCCCTTCTGATGTGGGTGACTACCGTTGTACCCTTTGATCAGAAAGTCCTCCCCAACTGCTGCTATAAATCACTGATTTCCTTCTTTCTGTAGATCCTCCCTCCCCTTCCTGGACAAAGTGAAATTTCTGGCTCAGACTTTGAGCTATTTCCATCACTTCTGTTTTCCCATCTACATTTCCTTCTTCATTTTCTTCATGGATGGTTTGAATTAACTTTCCTGGAGGCAAAGCATTACTACAGCACCCTTGGAAAAAAATTTCCAAACCAGGTTTAACGTGCTTTGAAATGACACATAATAAAACAATATAAAAGAAGGATGGGTGAGGTTGCGATGGTGGAAGAAGTGATGTAGATAATTGTGCATGTTAATTTTTAACTTAGATTGTTCTAGCGCTCTGAGCAGAAAAATATCCCAGCTCATTCCTTGCACAGTTTCCCTGATCACAGGGTGCCACATTCCCGATCCACACCCATGCCTGATTGTAAACACATGTGTCCTATGTCAGGTGTGGATGATACAAAGGAAACAAAAATTACTTATTATTGCTCACCACATTTATTTATATCTTTAGAAAATGACATGTTTCATGATTAAAAAAAAACTTGGAAATGGAAAAACATATAAAAAGGAATATAAAAAAATCATGCCAAGTTTTATCACTAAAGACAACATCTTTGAACATTGCGATAGATTTATTTTTGATCAGAAAAGAGTTCAGATGTGTGTGTGTGTGTGTGTGTGTGTGTGTGTGTGTGTGTGAGCTTACCTGTGAATATGAAACACTGGGGGAACCAGAATGCACATATATGTCCGGATCCTAAATATCGAGTCAGATGTGTTTTTATAACATTGAATATATAAAACACTGAGCTTTACTGAACTTTACTGAAGTACATTTCATCCTTTGGATATATTCTAGATTCTTTAAACAACACATTGTTTTTTGGACATTAATGTATTTCTGAAATTCTGTTTATAAGTTGTAGTATTTTTGGCCTTCATTACATTACTCATTACTCTTCATATTTTTCTCTGATTGTTTCCTTTGGATAAATTCCAAGGAGTGGAAACACTGAGGTCACATGTTATGATTGCTTCCAGCATTCTTGATATGTATATTACCAAGTGGCACTTTAGAAAGGTTATTATAGTTTTCACTGGTGTAGCAGAGTGTGAGAATGCTTTTTCACCCAAGGATCCTTTTCAAAATATAATTTATATAATTTATAATACTGCTATTTGGAAAATAGGTTGTTAATTTCTAGGCAAATTAAATACACACATGTGATTCAGTCATTCCTGTTTTAATTTAAATTTGATTTAAATTTCTTTGATTATGAATGAGTTTGAACTTTTAAAAATGTGTCTATTAACAATGCTTTCATTTCTCTTTTTGTTTGTGAATTTCCTGTTTATTTCCTTTGCTAGTTTTTCCATTTGGGGTGTGTGTGTATGTGTGTTTATATATATAATAAATATATAACATTATATAACAATATTATCATATATTATATTTAAAATTAAATTTAATATGACATATTAAATTTAAATATTAAATAATATATAATAGTACTATATAATAACACATAATAAAATATTATATACATAATTTTGTGTGTGGATTGTAAGAGTTCTTCATAGGTAAGGATATTAACTTTTTTTGATTTTTAACAGTTATATTGAGAAATGATTGATATACAGTAAACTGTACATATTGAAAGTGTACTTTTGACCTATAAAAGTATCACCCTAATCAAGATAGTGAACCTCAGAAGTTTCCTTGCGCCCCTTTGTCATCCTCCCCTCCCTCACAGCCCTCTCTGCCCCTGCCATGTCTCAAGGCAACTATTGATTTCATTTCTGTCACTATAGGTTACTTTTCATTAAAAGAAATAGTATTATATAACATATACTTTTTTTTCTGTCTGGCTTCTTTCACTCATAACTATTTGGAGACTTATCTATGTTCTGCCATCTATCAATAGTTCATTTCTTTTTAATGCTGTATTTGTATTGTGCTGTATTGATACAAAAGCTTGGTATAACCATAAATTTGTGTTGTTTCCAGTTTTTGAGCTATTACAAAGACAGTTTTTACAAACCTTGCTGTAAACATTTTTGTACAAACATATGCCTTCAAATCCATCTATGGGGAGAAGTTTGATGATCAGAATTTCATCCTGAAGCACATAGGTCCTGGCATCATGTCCATGGCCAACGCTGGACCCCACACAAACAGTTCCCAGTTTTTCATCTGCACTGCCAAGACCAACTGGTTGGATGGCAAGCATGTGGTCTTCAGCAAGGTCAAAGAGGGCATGAATACTATGAAAGCATGGACCGCCTCAGGTCCAGGAATGGTGAGACCAGCAAGAAGATCACCATTGCTGACTGTGGACAAATCTAACAAATCTGACTTGTGTTTTATCTTAGCTACCAGATCATTCCTTCTGTAGCTCAGGAGAGTACCCCTCCACCCCCATCTGTTCTCCATACCCCAGAATCTCTGGGCTCTCGCTGCAATTCTGTGGGCTCTGTGATTCCTTACCCCCAGGTCTAGCTGGATTGCAGAATTCAGTTCATGATGATGAAATAAAACCTAAACCACAAAAATAAATAAATAAATAAATAAATAAACAAACAAAGGAATACATGCACCCTTATGTTTATTGTAGAATTATTTACAACAGCCAAACTAGGGAGCCAGCCCAGGTGTCCACTGATAGATGAATGGATAAAGAAGATGTAACATATTCTTATAGAAAGGAATATTATTCAGCCATAAAAAAATGAATGAAATCTTGCCTTTTGCAACAATGTGGATGGAGCTAGAGGGTCTAATGCTAAATGAAAAAGGTCAGTCAGAGAAAGACAAATACCGTATGATTTCACTCATACGTGGCATTTAAGAAACAAAATATGGGTGAAATAGCTGATGGGGATTAAGAGTAAACTTACCTTGATTTTAAGAAAATGAAATGATAAAAACAATAAAATAAAAATAAAAAAACCTCTCAGAACTCATCGATAATAAATTAATGTCTTTCCCCCTGAGGTTTGTGAGGTATTCTTCCAAAATTATCATGTATCTCCTATTTTCTTAATGTTTTCCTTGAACACAGAGTATTTTGAGGTTTTTACATCATAGTGAAAATTCATTTTCATAATACGTGATAGTGATTTTTTAAACATACAGGTTTTAATTTTGTTCAATAGCGGAAGAAGGTTAAATCCCATCTGATATTGACTTTGTATGTGGAAAGATATATATATTTTTTAATATTTTTATTTATTTATTTGACAGAGAGAGACACAGCGAGAGAGGGAACACAAGCAGAGGGAGTGGGAGAAGGAGAAGCAGGCTTCCTGTGGAGCAGGGAGCCCGACGCAGAGCTCCATCCCAGGACCCTGGGATCATGACCTGAGCCAAAGGCAGACGCTTAACAACTGAGCCACCCAGGCACCCTTGTGGAAAGATATTTTTAAACTGCCAGTCATATGTGGTTTTCACATATACAAGATGTTCTACATTATAAATTGACTATGCCAGGAAAAGCTGCCCATACCTTTGACCCTAGCTTTGTAACCCCAGTAAACTTCTGTGTGGCGATGTAACTCGGGTTAGTGACAAAGAGGGCTGGAGGAATGCCCTGGGGACACTCTCCAGCATAAGCCAGAAATCAAAAGACTTTTCAGCCAGTTGTAGTCAATCCTGGGGAAATCGAATATGAAGGTAGCTGAGTGAGCCGGCACACAGGAGGGAAAAACCAGGATCTACAGGTGGGTAGAAATGTCAAAAGACTATGCATGTAAGACGCCAAATTCCCCAGATGGCTAGCTCTTCTAATAATGCCCCAGTGATACAGCACACAGCCATGGGCAGGGTGGTACCCCAAATTTCAAAGCCCAGCCCTCCTATGAAGAGTAGGATTGTTGCCCAAATCATCCTCCCTAAATACCGGGGAGAATAAATCTATTATATTTACATGCCTGTCTCACTCAGTTCGTGGAGTTGTTGGAAGTTTGGCAACTTTTGGAATATGATGCATTTGTCTCTTTCTCCCCTCCTCTCCTTTCTCTCTTCTCTCCAGGATAACTTTCAGATGTCAGAGTTAGGGCAGGAAGCCTCACTGTCTTGCACAGTTATGCTCTTCACAGTCCCGAGGGGCCTGAGGATGCCCTTAGTCCTATCAAAATTTTGACAGTTATTTTGAGTAAGGTACAGGAAATTAATAAAATCAATAGTTGACGATTTATTCAGAGAAACTAATTTCTTCTGGCTGAAAATATAATCAAAACCAGTTGTCTTCAGATTTTTGATGAAGTATCTCCTAATAAGAGTTATGAAAAAAAAGACACATGAAAACCATCACGTAGTTTAGGTAGACATAAAATTTTTTATCAAATTTAAGTAGTGGCAAATAAATGTAATTTCTCTCATATTGTAAACAAGGACATTTTAAAAGAAAAATATTAATTACCCTTAGAAATGTATCCAAAGAATCAAAATATCTTAGTGACTTGATACCCAGTCTCATCTGTTTTAAAACTAAATGAATGCTCCTGGGGCACCTGGGTGGCTCAGTCAGTTAGATGAATGACTTCGTTTCCGGTTTGGTCATGATCTCATGGGTCCTGAGATTGAACCCTGCAGGCGGGTTCATGCTCAGCAGGGAGTCCGCTTGAAGATTCTCTCCCTCTGCTCCTCCCCCTCACCCATGCAAACATGTGAGTGTGCACACGCGTGTGCGTGCTCTCTCTCCCTGTCAGATAAATAAATAAATCTTTTTAAAAAATCCCAAAACCCCTATATGAATGCTCCTGCTTTAACAGTGTGAAATTATACATTGTTTTATTTTTCCTTGACTTGATATTTTTATTTTACTTGTTCTCAATATCCTATCCTAATATATTCATGTTTGAAAGTTTTTATTCATAATTTTATGATATTTATATGCTGTGACATTTCCATGCGTGAAATTTTCTGGAGCCACAAGTCATAACTGTTTTTTTTTCTGGATTGAGTTATTATTACTGAGTTATTATTTTACTAGTTATTATTATAATTAGCTCTCATACACAATTGATCAAAACAAAATAACTATAAATGAAATATTGAACAGATGATTAATAATCACAAAGAAAAATTTTTATTTGAAAGATAGCCCTTACTAAGAAGGAATGGGTCTGGTCTCATTTTTCAATGGGTTCATGGATCCATGAGTAAAAATTACATATGCTAGAGTAAGATAGGGTTCTGCCTTAATACTCTTCCTCTTTTGTTTTAATAAGCATAAACACCAAGAAACCGTATTCATGTAAATAAGTAGATAAAGATGGAAGGAATTTTTTATTTACTTATTTTATTTTTTTTTATAGAAAGAGAGAGTGTGCATGTGCAAGAGTAGGGGGGTTGCCGGGGGGGGGGGGGGGGGGGGGGAAGAGGGAGAGGGGGAGAGAGAATTCTAACCAGGCAGCATGGCCAGCATGGAGCCCAAAGCAGGGCTTGATCTCATGACCCTGAGATCATGACCTGAGTTGAAATCAAGAGTCAGAAGCTTAACCAACTGAGCCATCCAGGCACCCTGGAAGAAATTTTTTAATAGTAATTTCGCTCAATTCTCTGAATTTTTTTCTGTTGGGGAGGGTTATGCATTTTTTGTTTGTTTGTAAAAGATGGGAGGAGAGCAATTGCAAAGGGAGAGGTGGGAAAGTGGAACCACTGGTGAATTCTCAGTTGGAGTCCTTTATTAATTAGGAAAGAATAACATAGAAATTGAGGATCTAGAATTTTGATCCTATTAAACTACCTAGTCCCTTGTACCATTGGAAAAGTTTTGGGGTATCTCTAGATGTACACACATATCAGTTTGAGTATGGTTTGTCTACACCAGGGCATCTCAAATGTGGTCCCACACTAGTATCATAAGCATCACTTGAGAATTTGTTAGAAATATGAATTCTTAGGCCCCACCTTAGAATCAGTCATTGATGTCTTCTCAATCAAGATAGGGAAACTACTATAATCAAATAAGCACTAGATTCCTCTGCTCCTCAAATAAATAGCTTGCAGAAAAGGGCACAAAGAATTTAACCTTTTCAAGAATGGCCATTCTCCTTGCTCTTTCAAATGAGGAGAGCCTCTTCCCTTACTGTGTATGTGCATTCCCACCAAATGCCTTGGAGTGTAGGATTATTTGGGATCAAGCTGACAAAGAGACAGAGGACCTGAAGTTAAATGTAGTCCCAAAGGTCATTTTCTGATAAAATGTCTATCTTCTGCACAAAAGTTGTAGGTCTCCAAAGGCAAGGACAAAGTCTTTATTTATACAAGGGCACAAAGCTGTTTGTTAAACTAAATTTAAATGGTGGTATTTAGACTTAATGGAAGAAGTGATACGTTTGGCATCTAAACAGTTGTCAATGAATTTATGCTCTCAGGTCAGTTTTGACACGACCATGAAAAGGGACTCAATGCAACAAGAAACCCACTACGATAAGGAAATAGAAACTGAGGCAGTACAGTATGAACAAAGAGCAATTGTTATCAATCACTCAGGACCACAGAGACTACCAGTTTTGGAAAATATTTTAGCATCCTATGTCCATGTGTTTCTTATTGCATTTACTATATGCCTAGCCAATTTGGTTGAATTCTGCTTTCTGTGATTTTTATTCTATAAACAAAAGTAATTTTTGTTTTTTAATATAAAATTATGAAAGTGGTTGTGATTATTCGCTGTTCAAGTACCACACTTTGCCTGCTGCCACTTCATCACATCTGATCTCAACTGACACCCTCAGTCTCCACATGATGCCCAAAGGGTTTATGCCTCCTGCCCAAGATCACACAACAAGACATCAATTGAGCTGGACATGGATCAAGTGTTCCCATTAAGTGCTTTACTGGCTACAGCACACAGCTGTAAGATTTTCTAGAAGAAATCCCTACTTTAGTAGTGGGAAACTCAACAGACTGCAATATCAGGATTCTAGTAACAACATTACCATGCAATATCTGATGTATTGGGTAGGCCATTTTATGTCACTAAATCTTGCCCCAAACCCTATTTGACTCTAAAATTTTATGAAGTCTGTCAACTTCAAGACATTTTTTCTGATGAAATTGAAGCTCAGAAATTTACGGTATTTGTGATTTGTTTATGACTTCTACTATCTTCAATATCCTTCCCTACCCTGCTCCATTTGACTGAGCTAATAAACCTTTTATTGTTCTGCCCCTGGGGTTCATAGAGCCTTTTGTGGATATTTTAGAGTTTAGGTTTTGAATAAACAAAGGAAAATAAATTCTAATAAGATAGCTTTTTCCTTATTTCATATAAAAACAAAATTAGAATTTACATTTTTATTGAACAAAAATATTATGAAGAGTTGGAAACTGTTCAGCTGTAAAAAGACTTCTCTTGGAGGTTATCTTTTCTTACGCAGAACATACTCCATTACCATGGTTCACTGCCAAGCTTGATTGATCTGATCGTAGGCACAGCAATTCTTGCAGCAAGCTCCTCTCTTGTCTTCTTTAACATCTTCCAGATGACACACACACACACACACACAAAGGATATTTGATCCCTGAGGAATCCACTTCCCACTCTGCCAGTCATGCATTATTTTTCTACAAGATATGCTACGGAATGATGAAGGGAGAAAATCCTCTTTCCACTGGGTGGGGGCCGGGGGTGAAGTTCTGGAGTTCTTTAGAAATGGTTGCGTTGGAGGTCTAATAACTCCTTTGAAGGACCAAGTCTCTGCATTTTTTGTCATTGTGTTCCCATCTATGCTATTTTCTGCAGTAATTTACTTGTCAGAAAGATCGCAGGAAACTAGTAATTTACTTTGTGCACAAAGCATTGTGTGGCTGTGGTTGCATTTTCTCATAGGGCTGTAATCTTTCATTTGTCTAAATGGAATGATGGATGAGCAGATTTCACCACTTGGCGTGCCCAGGCTGCTATTTGTCCACGCCTCTTGTGCCTTCCTGGCATGGCTCCTCTGGCTGAGACACCCCTAAAAATCGGCACCACAGGACCTTCGAGAGAGGCTCTTAAATGAGGATCTGTGAGATAGGTTAATAATCAGTGGAAACCAATGCCTAAAATTGGAAATATTTACATTGCTCAGTGTATTGTACTCTCATTATATAAGAGCTAGATGAAATACCTTGTTTTGCTTATGCAAGAAAGTGGATGAACACACTGAATATTTCACAGTTGTCCACCATGAGGCAAGACAGAAAATGCATCGCCACCTGTGGTTGACCCCACTCCCTTTCCCAGCCAAAGGAAAACAAGCTACCGCATCTGTTAATTACTATTGGATTTTGTTCATAAAGATGTTTCACACGGTACACCTTTTAAGCCCAAGCTGTGGACTGAATGAACATAAACAGGATTAACATCTTCATAATTTTCCCAGGCTCCATTCCCATCCACCCATTTCACATAAATGACAATAACCAAAATGAAAAGTTTAAAATTTAATAAGAAGGTTTCATTTGAGATAATTATAGAGATTCTTGAAGGATTTCAGAGCCCTCTTTATTATCAGAACTAGTATGGAGATTTGATTTCAATTTTGTCCGGGCAATTTACAGTCTGAGTACATGGTCCAGGATCTCTTTTGTCAGGGATGGGAGGCAATGTTAAAGTCAAGGTGGTTTCCCATATGCAAATGTCAAGCCCTCAGGGTCACCCCTCTCAAGAAACAGGGAGCAAAAGGTGAAGTCTTTAATTTGGCAAAGAGTGTCTACAAAAGCCTACAGCAAAGATCATATTGAATGTTGAAATATTGAAAGCTTTCCCGCGGGAGTTGTGAGAAGTGGAATTTTTATCAAGCAGAACTCATCCACTCCCTTTGCAATGACCACACACTTCCTCTCCAGGAGGCAAATTCAACAAAGATATATGAAGCATCTACTCCATGCTTCAACAGTGAAGGTACAAAGATAAAGAAGACATGGGTCTTGCCCTGGGAGAGCGGATATGTTATTGGATAAGGCAGGTAGAATCAAACTGACTGTAATACGTTGTGGTTAGCGTGTACCAGGAATGCGAAAGTACTCACAAAGTATTGTGAGACCAAAACCTCTCAAAATATGCATTACACATACTTGAGTGTGTGTGTGTATGCGTATATATATATATATATATATATATATATATATATATGTTTCTGTAAAGAGCTTGGGAAATAATTATTGTGTCTACTGTGCAGGGTTTCTGAGTAATATTCATTCATTCATTCATGTATTCACTCATTTCAAATACTTATTGGATTTTACTCTATGCCAGGCACTATGCTAGGTCCTGGGGCTTCAAAGATCATTTTGAATTGGCTCCTTTTGTCAAGGAGCTGAGTGCTAGATATTAGAAAGTAGGTTGAAAGGCCTTGGGTAATAAGTTGAAATTCAAACATTATTCTGCAAGCCAAAGGGAGCCATGAAGATTTAGTTGCTTTTGCTTTGTAACAGGGGAATAAATGCTATGATAAGATTTTTGGAAAGAGGAAAGACTGATTGATGTAAGGGAGAAGCAACCATCTGTCCAGATGTTGAGGGCTTGAACTAGGGTAGACAAATTAGATCTGGAGGGAAGACATTTTTAAAATAAAATAAGGAAATAGGGCATAGGTGAAGACTTCTTAACAGCAAATAAGAAAAACTGACACTGGCAATGTAAGAAGAAAAGATTTTATTGGAAGGATTTTATCAGACTAGTCTGGATCATCATTGTGAAGCTTGACAATCAGATTCAGAAAATGTGCAGCAAAGGTCCCTCTGGTCAGCCAAGAGGAGGGAGGACCTCCTCCATCTTTAGAAGGAAAAATGTATCCCAAATGCAGTGGCACCACTGTTGCTACTTGGTATGATGCCCTCTAAACCTGCTACCCTGAGTCTGCATTCTGGTTCCAACCACAGTAAACTTATTAGGACGCAGAATTCTGGGTGCCAAGCCTGAGGGTACAGGGAGAGGGAGGGGAATATGGGCCAATCGTTCTGGTGGATTTTTCCCAACTCCAAGGGGAGGTTTGGACGTTGAATTACCTCCTGAGGACAACTGGTCATTCCAAGGATATTGAGTCTTTATCATCAGGACTTCAAGGGATCTGGATTTATTGACAGAGCAAACAATGATGCCATAACTACCAATGGGGGGGACAGCAAACCAAAAGGAATGCAACCGTGAGTCAGGGTCAGATTAAGATTGTGATACCTTCGAGATAGCTGAGTAAATGCCCAGAAGTTGGATTCTGTAGTCTGGCTATCAGGGCAGAGGTCAGAACCAAAGATAAAGACTTGTGGGTTTCCTTGTCTGGGAGTCCTACCCTCCCTCTACTGCTACAGAACCCAGAGCCTCTTGGAAGACTTCTTCTCATCCCTACTTTGTGCCCCCATTCTCTCACCCTCCTTTGTATTCCTGTATTTCATTCCATTCCCTGGTCTTTCAAAATGGTATTTTGTCCCAGTGGGGAGGATGGTAATCTTCAATTGCCCAATCTCAACACTGATAATTCAGAGGAAAGAATATGCCAGGAATGTCCCTGTATACATGCTACACTCAACACCTTTTCTTCTTGCCAAATTAATCACTTTTGGGTGTGCTCACCAGTGATTCCACACATACTTAAGAGATCAGTGGCCACAAGGCAAGTCTTTTGAAGTTCAGGATCTCCCGGCTCTTGAGGGCATGTCATTTGGCAGACCTGGGAGACAGAGGAGGGGCCCATGTCTACAGTCTGATTTAAGGCTCTCCCATAACTCAGCACAGCAGTGCACCCGGCCTTATCCTGCCCTCCCACAAGGCCTGGGATGCTGCGGTTCCTGGAACCCCATATAGCCATCCATTGACCCTTCTGCCCAGAGACTTCCAAACTGGGATTCTAGAGCAACTAAGGGGAGTGGAAGGGGATGGAGGAGGAGGGCAAAACCGGGGTGGCTCTGGCTCCTTTGTCCCTGTTTAACCAGAACAACTCTGATTTTATCTCTTTCGTAACCTAGACTTTCATATAAAATGTCCTTTGAGGTCCCAGTCTGATGTTAAAAACAAGTTTTAAACCATTGCTTTCAACTGCCAGTTCTCAAAACTTTTTTGGTGTCAGGACACCTTTTACACTTTTAAAAATTACTGAGGACCTTGAAGGGCATTTATTTATAAGGATTTTATCTACTAATATTTACCATATTTGACACCAACACAGAATATTTTAAATTATTTATCTATTAATCTTTTAAAAATAATAAAAAACCATTATACGATGACATAGATATCATATTTTTGTTAAAAATAGCTCTATTCTCCAAAACAAAAATAATGAGTGAGAAGAGAGGGAGGCAGCATTTTACAGTTTTGCAAATCTCTTTAATGTCTGGCTTTGTAGAAGACAGATGGATTCTCATCTCTGCTTCTGCACTAAATCTGTTATGATATGTTGCTTGGTCGAAGTATATATTTTAAAAAAAGCAGATCTCATAAAGATATATAGTTGGAAGAAGGAGGAATATTTTAATAGTCTTTCTAGGTAATTGTGGCAGTTCCTCTTTGACACTACACCAAAAATTAATAGTTTCTTAAATGTTAACTGTAATACAGAATCAAAACTCATATTAATAAACATTTTTAACTCTATAACATTAAAATCTGTCTTGCACTTTGCATGGTTCTTTAACCCATGCATAACTTTGTAACACCGTGTATTGGTCATCTGAAAAATACTGGTTCGCTGAATTATGTTGTTTTTCAAATGGATACAGTTCATTTTATAATCTCAAAAAATTATATTTGACAATATTATCACCGATGTCATCAGAAAAATCTCAAAATACTGGGAAGCTGTCAGACTGACAGTGGTGGATACAAGTTTTCAAAATTCTAATCTTTGCTTGAAAGCATTAATTTTATTAACAAATCAGCTATCTTCTTTGAAGTGATAGGTTCACTTTCCTTTCCAAAAAATGTTTGCAAAATAACCTATTTCTGAATAACCATAGTTATTCTGCATAACTAGAGTTTGCCTATCAGTCGTTCTTTCAAGGTTAAAGGTATTTCATGGAAAAAGTATCCAGTTTAACTAAAACAATCGCACAAGTGCTCTCCCTCAGGGCAACCATCACACTTCTGTATGTAGCTTAGAAGGGCTTCCTGTGTACTTACCATTTTATCACAGAGAATACTAAAAAGGCATGTACTCAAAGGTAGAGATTTAATAAAATGAACACATATTTAATTCCTCAAAGATATTCATAAGTGAAGCTGGCTTATTATGATTACTACAAGTGCCTGGCATGGAAGTCTATAATGACTACTGGGTTGGCGACATGGCCTTGATTCCAACTAAGGCATCCGCAGTGAAAATATTACTGAAGTGGAAAAGGTAAATACCATTTTAGTAGTATTATGAAAATACACACACAGATACATTTATGCATATATTACACACTTGTACACACACACACACACACACACTGCTTTGCAATACCCCTGCCACTGGGTTTTCCTTAATTGGTGTTATTTAGATACTCGTGGAAAGCAAAGAACGGACAGTTTTATTTATACTTGGTAAAAAGCTTCGCTTTCTTTGGCTTCTGATGCTACAGGGGTGAAGTCCGTTTCTCCACTAAACGCGTTCCTGGCCACGTGGACTGTATAACCACGTGACTTGCCGTTCTGGAGGGGTCCTTGGTGAGCTTCTCGGGTGCCCGTGCAGAAGATAATGCCCAAGGGTGCTGTCCCTGAAGTGGGTTCTGCAGCATCTCCTTGGCTGCGATGTGGCCTTGGATCATCCTTGGTCAGCAGCTGCACCTCTGTATGCCTTACAGGGCTGCCTGATATTCCACGTAGACTTGGCTACTTTCTCTTTGGAACGTGACTAATTCCATTCACTTCTGACCCCCGGTGAGAATACTTTGAAATCTCCTCCTGACAGGTGCTAAGTAAAGGAATTATTTCACTTAGCTGGTTTATTGATTGAACTGAGTAATTGATTTTATGGTTTGTAGTAAATTCACTTCGTACTTTGTAAAAGACTCCATGCAAGTCATATAAAACTGAATGTGGGAAAATATCCTAGTAGAATTTACTAGAGATGAAATATCTTTGTGAAAAATATGAGGATTTCAGCGAGCAGCGCTCTTTTGCTGTCTCAGACTTTACTTATCTCCGGTTCCTAGTGGGCTTGTCTAGGCATCACCACTAATCTTTTGTCAGGAAAGGCCCCCGGTTATGTGAAATCATTTCTCATTGATGTACTCCACTGACACCACCATCCATCCCTGTTAGGTGGGAGGTAGAGAACTGAGATCTTGAACTGTGAAGAAAGGCACAATTAAAACCAGTGGGCACGGGCGCCTGGGTGGCTCAGTTGGTTAAGCGACTGCCTTCGGCTCAGGTCATGATCCTGGAGTCCCTGGATCGAGTCCCGCATCGGGCTCCCTGCTCGGCGGGGAGTCTGCTTCGCCCTCTGACCCTCCCCCCTCTCATGTGCTCTCTCTCATTCTCTCTCTCAAATAAATAAATAAAATCTTTAAAAAAAAAAAAAAAAAAAAAAAAAAACCAGTGGGCACTTTTCCCTAGCCCACAAAGACAAACTAAAAACGGCTTCTTAAGATCAAATAAGCCCCACTCATTTTTGGCAGCACCGTGGTAGACAGGAGCATCGCAAAATTATATCCACTGTGCTATGGAAGTTCATTTAAAAAAATTTTTTAAAGTTTTTATTTAAATTCCAGTTAGTTAACATACCGTGTAATATTAGTTTCAGGTGTGCAATTTCGTGATTTAACACTTTCATACAACACCCAGTGCTCATGACAAGTGCCCTCCCTGATCCCCATCACCTCTTTCCCCCATCCCCCTAGCCACCTCCCCTCTGGGAACCATCAGTGTGTTCTCTACAGTTAAGAGTCTGTGTCTTGGTTTGCCTCTCTCTTTTTTCCATTGGATATTCTTTCCTGCTTTGTCAAAGATTAATTGACCATAGATTATGGGGTCATTTCTGGAATTTAAGAAACAAAACCAACGAGCACAGGGGAAAAAAGACAGTTTCTTCAGTTAATGGTGCTGGGAAAACTGGACAGCCACATGCAAAAGAATGAAACCGGACTACTTTCTTACACTATAAACAAAAATACATTCAAAATGGATGAAAGACCTAAATGTGAGGCAGGAAACTATTAAAATCCTAGCGGAGAACACAGGCAGTAACCCCTTTGACATCGGCCGCAGCAATTTCTTACTAGTTTAACTTGGACTGATTCTCTGTACCTGCTTTGAGCTTTGGCTTGGAAGAGTGGGTGCACAGTACAGCAAGAGTGAGCATGCTGTGATGTCCAAAGCTCATTTCTTAATGCTGAGTATAAAAGAATATTTAGTTTAAATATCTGCCTTAAATGTAGTATGTGGAAAGAAATGGCAGAAATCAGACCCCTTTCCCACGGTACTTCCTGAAGATGACCTTGTCAGAGACTTGGTCATTACCATGGCAGCTGAGGTCAAAGAGCAAATTCCAATTGTGCAACTTGAGACCTGGCTTGCTCTGGGATTTAAACTACTCTGAGGCGCCAGCGGCCAGGTTTCCATAGGCTTTGAGGAAAGCTGCCTGTTTGCATAATGTTCAGGTGCCCCCTGCTTATTGAATATGCACAACTTCCATTTGTTCATGCAGATTTGGTAATTGTCTATTTAATCACCTATTTGCATGCACAATTACTCAGTTCGGGCACAGCCACACACATTTGCATATGTATATCTTGACTTGGGCTCCTGCAAAATGACTGCACCTGCAAACTCTGCAGCCGGACCCATTTACACTTGATCTTAGCCAAAAGGCCGAGAAGCGATACCGGACCCATTTAAAAACCCTTAGGGTTTAGCCTTGTCCCATGAGGACAAGAAGCGCTGAATGGGCTTGAAGTCCAAATATTGAGCTTGAATTGTATGTGTCACGAAATCGATGTATTCTTTCAGGCCTCAAAAAGAAAAAAGTTAGAAAGTATATTGATTATTCTCTAATAGGAGGGAAAGCAGAAAGTTAAAAACTTTTATAAGACAATAAAGGAGGAAGACCTGAATAAAGAGTATTGTAAGATAGAAAGAGCAATATTGAATTGAATCTTCCTCCCACTCTGTCAATATAACATTTGTTACCTTTGATATTTAAAAGAACAGAATTTTTGAAACTCCAGGCCAGAAGGCTGAAACGGAAGTAGTGGCCATCTTTGATGGAAAATGAAGCAAGTGACACAGATGCATGGCTTTATGAAGTTCTTCTTCTCCCACCAATAACAAAATTGCCTTGAGGTCGTGTGCATGAGATTGCTTTCTCTGCTCACAGAAAAGTTCAACTCAGCTCTCTGGTGCTTCTTTAATGACTTCTAACTGCCAGCATAGAACATGCCCAGGTTAGTAGGGGAAAAACCAACGTGTGAAGAGAATGGAGGGGAACATAGCTTTGCGCTATTATGCAGAGGAACTTCTTGGTCACTGTGAAAATGCAGTTTCTCCAGTTTTCATCTGAATGTCTCATCTGGACGATTGTTTACAATTCAGATTATTAAGACATCCTAGAGACTGATTCAATAGATGTGGGTCTGGGCCCCAGAATCCACTTTTTATCCAATATTCCAGGGGATTCTAATGCATGTGGGTTTGGACCACACTCTTTGAAACCCTGATTACTGTGGCTTTCAAGGAAACTGGTGTGTGTGTGTGTGTGTTTATTTTTCCTCCAAAAACACAAAAAGCTCTACCTGATTCTGAGAAAGCAGCTCCCCGACTACTGGGTGAAAAACATACACTGTAGGGCTGGTTTACAATGAGGTTTGTAAGAGCAACCAGGTTTGGCTCAGTATCGCTGAGGTCTATCATACCAAACCCCACCTTCACATGTATTCGACCTGCCTTTCTTAGAAGCCCAGGAAACAGAGAAGCCCTAACTCAGCCCCAGCAAAGACCAGCTCTCCCTGGAACAAGTTCCAGCCACAAGGCCAGGCTAAACACGAGGTAGAGACATTCATAGGTCTTGATGGCTTATTTTATTGTTGTTGTTGTAAATATATTCATTAATTTTTCCAGGTTTCTCTAAATACAATTTTTTTAACAAGTCAAGAATATTTTAATTCTGTCATTGTCACCTGATATTTTTCTTCAGCACTTTCCAACATCATTCAAATTGTTTCCACATAGGTTTGTTTGTATAATATTCTATCTTATGAAAGTGCTGTAATTTGCTTTATTATTTGCTATTTTTTATTTTAAACATACTGGTCATTTCCACTTTTTAAAAAACATAAATAGCACTGCGATGCACATTTTTGTACACGTTTAAACACTTTATTTTAAAATATTTCTTTAAGGGGCTCCTGGGTGGCTCAGTCAGTTAAGCATCTGCCTTCGGCTCAGGTCATGATCCCAGGGTCCTGGGATGGAGTCCCACATTGGGCTTTCTGCTCAGTGGGGAGTCTCCTTCCCCCTCCCTTTGCCACTTCCTTGTCTTGTGCCCAATTGTGCTCTCTCGCTCTCTCTCGCTCATTCTCTCTCTCAAATAAATAAATAACATCTTTAAAAAAATAAAATATTTCTTTGAGACAGATTGTTAAAAGAAAGACATTGATACAGAGGGTAATTTATTAATTCATTTTGATCATAGGAGCAGCTATGCAATAAAGAAGTGTTTGGTGAATTTTGTTTCCAAAAGGAGTTTATTTTACTTTGATTCATTTTTTGAAGGTGATATATTTTCAAAGGTCCTGGGTCTGCTTTGTTACAGTGACTGTGACAACCAGGAAACATCATTTTCCAAAATTTCTTTAAGGGGAAGAATTGCAAAAGAGAAGGATGGCTAGATGTTGATTGTGTTTGGGGAGACTTCCAGATAAATTAATTGAGTTAGTTTCTAGAAAGGGGATGGAAACAACTTATACCTGATTATCTCATTTAATGCTCACAAAACCCTTGCAAGATGGGTAGTACTTTCTCCATGTTGCAAATGAGGAAACTAAGGCTTAAGAGGTTAAGGCAGATGCCCAAAGTCGCAGAACTAAGCTGAAAGATGCAGGATTTGAACTCTGGTCTTTCTCAACTGATTCTGAACACTGTCCTTGCTGCTCTCAAGCAGGCTGGGAAATTGATGTCTTCATCCATCCTCTCTCCTGTGAATGTTCTCCCAGAGGAAGGGCTGGCCATTAGCTCCTCTTTCTGCCACTGACCTTGAAAACCATCTATCTCTTCCAGTAATGACTTGGATGAAAATGGTGAACCCAGCTGCTTCCCTGGTGATTCTTTAGCTCAGCCTTAAAAGCTGCCTTTGTAGAAGCTGCTGCTTGTCTCTTTCTTTTACTTGATAATTCCCAAGGGCAAGATTACCTACTACCAGCTGCTCTTCTCTCCATGCAAAGGGACCGAGGAAAATCAAATGCTGATTAAATCTACACATTGTCTTTCCCATTCCCCTCCAGTGAACACCAAGAAAAATCCCTGGCGTCATAAGACATTGGCTTCAAACATTCTGGGAAACCCCAACAGGGTTATTAAACTGACGAAAACAAGAAACAATGGAATAGTTCCTTTTAATCTACATGGAGACCGTGTCCAATATTTCTCTACGTTCTTCCTCCACCCGGGAGCCTTTTATTTAAAATTTAGCAGTCATAGATGTACTCATGAGAGACGAGGTATTTTTCAGAATCAGGCTGCCCGTTAGAAATGCTTACTCCGAAATTCTGCCCCTCCCAGGCTGTCAGGAGAGTTTTTAGGATCTCTTGTTTATTATATATAAATTGAAAATTCCCTGCCGAGGTACACCTTTTACTAATTAATTGTTGGCAATAGCCACATATTACAAATGCCATACAAATAGACCTTGTTTTGCAGTTGTTTCGAAACATTCTTGCTTGTCTTCTTGGTCATTCTAAAGAATCACAGGAGGGCATTTTAAAGAGAATGCTTAACTTTCCCTAAGAGGTGTTTGTGCTAAGAATCAATCTCTATATTATAATAAGATGTTAAAATGAGGCTCTTCCAGACTTAATATCTACAGACATGATCATGTGAGAACTATTAGATACCAAATATGCAGAACCCCACCTGCAGAGTTTTTGAAGGATATTGTGGAAGACCAGCTCTCTGGCTCTTCAGTCTTTGTAGGATCAAGGATACATAAATAAGAATCAGAAAAAAAAAAAAAGAATCAGAAAGAGGAGAAACGGTGCAACCACTTTGGAAAACAATTTGGCAGTTTCCTCATAAGTTAAATATAAATTTACCATATGTCCCAGAAATTCCACTCTTAGAAATCTACCAAGAAAAATGAAAGCATATGTCCACACAGAGCCCTGTGCACACATGTCGATAGCAGCATTATTCATGATGGCCAAATCTGAAAACAAGCAAAATGACCCAAGGAATGGATAAATGGACTGTGGTACATCTGTATAATAGAATGCTATTTGGCAATAAAAGAAAGAATACTGAAACATGCTGTAACTTGGGCAAACCTCAAAAATATTACACTAAGTGAAAGAAGCAGGAGACCACATATTGTATCATTCCATTGGTATGAAATGTCCAGAAAAGGCAAATCTATAGAGACAGAAAGTAGATTAGTGGCTGCCTAGACCTAAGTGTAGGAACAGGTAGTGATTGAAAAGGATCTTTTTGGGGTGATGAATATGCCTATTTTAACATCTTGTTATAATATAAAGATTGATTCTCAGTACAAATGCCTCCTGGGAAAAGTTAAGCACTCCTTAAAAATTTGATGGTATGTAAATTAAACCTGCTTTTAAAAATGGAGAAAGTAGAAGAGAGGTTCAATAGACCTCACTAGCCACAGGTGGCTGGTCCAAATTGAGAAGTGCTGAAATTGTTAAAATACATGCTAGATTTCAAAGAGTTAGCACGGTGGGGGCGGGGAAGATGATAAATTATCTCGTCAATAATTTTTATATATTGGTTACATGTTGAAATGATAATATTTTGGGTATATGGAGTTAAATAAAATATATTATTACCATTATTTTAATCTTTTTATTGTTTTGTTGTTTATTTTATTTTATTTTATTTGGTTTTATTTTATTTTATTTTATTTTAATATGTGGCTACTAGAAAATTAAAATAATCTGTGTGGTTCGCTTTGCATTTCTGTCAAACAATGCTGCTATGGAGAGATATCGCCCCCTCCTTTCTGTCCCCTGGGGGGAGAATAGTGTCTGCTACAGTCTCATCCCAAACTTAGTGAGGAGGTTCTTCAAGTGGAACTCTCAGATAGTTGATAGGTGGTCACTGTAGTCAAGAGGATGTGGGCCGGGGCCCCAGCAGGCTGAAGCAGCCTGGATAAAAGCAGCAGGATCAACAGATCTGCATGCTGATCAGCCAGGGCTTGTCAGGAGCGACATGTGTCCAAGTGTTTCTGGCCCAGATGTCGGTCACAGGAGAGAAGAAACCAGCCTGGAGCTGGCAAGAGCACCCCAGAGCCGAGTCCATGCAAGGAGGACCAGTGGCAAAGTGAAAGCTGAGGGCAGGTTGGAAGAAGCTAGCTGGAAGAAAATGCTCATTGCCCATACCTTGAAAATTGAAAAACAAATAAGGAGTTAGGTTCTAATTCTAACTCAGATTCTGTGTATTCAATATATGGACTATGCTACAATAACCCTCTTTTCAGAAACAAGGCTGCTTCAGTGCAGAATCCCAGGAAGTACCATTCACATCGGAGCTTGGGGAGGTGACCAGGCAGTCGGAAGGCCAAAGAACCTCACAGGTGCCCAACAGAGTCTTCTTTAAGCACATGCCATCACCCCGGGGCTAGGAGGCCAGCTCTCAAAGGCACCAGATCAAATGAGAATTTTCTGACCCCTGTGCTACCTGCTCTCTCTCTCAATAAAAGGGTCAGAGGGGTGCCTGGGTGGCTCAGTCGTTAAGCATCTGCCTTCGGCTCTGGTCATGATCCAGGGTCCTGGGATCAAGCCCCACATCAGGCTCCCAGCTCAGCAGGAAGCCTGCTTCTCTTTCTCCCACTCTCCCTGCTTGTGTTCCTGCTCTCACTCTCTCTCTGTCAAATAAATAAAATCTTAAAAAAAAAAAGGGTCAGAAACTGGCTAGCAAAAATGGAGTAGGATGAGAGGGAGGTGGATGTAAAGAGAAGCTGGGAGAGAAATAGATCCTGGGCTACTTCTATCTTCTTTTCTCATCTCAGAATTTTAGCCTATAGCTGACCTGGGGAAAAGATCTGACATTGAATGAATCTCTGGCCATTGATTAATATATTGGACTGGAGTCTAATTTCTGATTTAAGAACTCATTTATGACTTAGAGAGGCCATATGATTGTGATTTAGTTAAAAACCAGGAAAAAAATTCAGGGGTCTGCCCGAGTTTTCATCTAAGGGCAATAAAATGTAAATAAATTTAAAGTGACAGTGACAGAAGAGCTGGGTTCTGATTATAAGTCAAGTTGTGCTTGTTCAACGTGATGATTACCCTGTAATAACTGGTCTCTTCAAAGGCAGGGCTGTCACAGAGCATAATTCCTGCAAAGGACATCTCCTGGAATCTCTAGGGTAGAACCCATGTGCCCTGCGTGGAAGCCCAGTTCAAAACTGAGTCCTAGAGGGCAGGAATGGTTGGGAGTTAGGCCAACCCGGACTGAGATTTGTTTAAATGATGAGAAAATTTGAAAAGGTACTGAGTCTAAGTTTCAGTCTCAGGCTAATCCTATTTCCCAACCATGTGCTCCTTATCCTACAAGGGGGTAAAGGGTCAAACTCAGCACATCTTGAAAATGATTCTCTTTTGTGAAAGAGGATCCCTTGTTCAAAGGCCTGCGGGCTTACAGTGACTTCTAAAATCAACAATGCTATCACTATGATCAATAATGCTATCAGTGCCTCATTGATTGTTGCTAAGTGAGTGTCAGAGACCAGGAAAATGAAATGTACCCTACACACATGAAATCCCATGCCTTTCGGTACTACAGCTCTGTGTTCCCAGTGGACACTGCTTAAGTGAAATTGGATACAAAGTGTTAGGCATGTAAGACTAAGCAAATTAGCTGTTGAGGACTGTCTAATATTTATCATGAGTCTAGGTGTCCTGAAAAGATACATTTTTGGGATTTTTAATACCATATAGTAAGTTATTACACAGCAAAGTCATACTTATTACTTCTGAATATTCTTTTAGGCATAACATTCATACAGAAATATGATAAATAGGTAATAGACTGTATTATTAAATGTACCTTAGACATAAATATTTCTAGCTCCTCACCTAACTTTAGATTTTCATGCTTGTGTTCTTTTAATTGATTGCTCAGCTCTGTTTTTTACCTTGCAAATTGTATCTGATTTTCCTTTTGAGTGCTGGCCAAGCTCTACCTTGTTCACATGTAATGCCTGAGTGATCTTATCAAGATGATAAGAATCTCTAGATGACAACACAGTGGTCATGGCTCAGATGGTAAGTTTGTGTTTTAATATTCCAATCACTCAAAGAAGAAGCAAATGAGATGTAACACACAGAATGCAAACCAAAGAGTTACAGCTAGCCTCCCAGAGTGGCAGGCTCCTCCAACCACCTTCTGGATCCATTTTCCTGCGCAGCCAGCCAAAGGGAGGAGTTAATTTCTGTCGACGACTCTATCCCACATCAGGGCCTTGGCATGTGTCCTTTTCTCTTCCTGAAATGATTTTCCTTTCCTTGTCTACACATGGCCACAGCCTTTTCATCCTTTAAATCTCAACCCACATGCCATCTTAGAGATGCCATCCTTAACTCCCCAGTTAGGTTCTTCTGTCACATTCTGTCTCTGCACTTTTATTTTCTCCTTCATAGCACTAACCACATTTTAAAACTATTGTATTCACTACTTTTTTTCCCTTTCCATTCTATGCTCTATGAAGGCAGGGACACATCTCTCTTGTTGACAATCATATCACTGGAGCTGAACTCAGTTCCTGATTTATAGTTTAAGTTCAGTAAACACCTGTTGAATGAATAAATGGACAAATGAAAAACATCTTGGCATCCTGATAATAAGAATTTAGGCTTCTCTGGCCAGATATTTAAGAGATGAGATCATATAGTGATTAAGAGCATGAGTCCTGTGGCTGTGGTTTTGCTGGTCACTAGCCATGTGGTCTTGGGTACCTTTCCTTTTGAGCCTTGATTTCCTCAGCAGGAACATAGTAACCAACTCACTGAATTGCTGGGATAACAGATGAGCAATCATCCACGACATTTAATGAGGTCTGCCCTCTAGCTATTAATCAGTAAGTGCTATTTACTTTTACTTAAGATCTCTAGAGAGAAGGATGTTCTAAAATCATTCCAATTAAAATAGCGATACATAAATCCTCTTTGTTCGTAACACTCCATCCCCACCACCAATACATACCCTTCTTTAAGCCTTGGTTCAAGTATCCATTCCTCCAGCAAACCTTTCCTGAACCCCCCACTTTGCATCAGTGCTCCTGATGAGCGTTCCATGGCACCTAGAGTTTTCCAGGGCTGTGATCATACAGACTCTAATCCAGTGTCCAAAGTGGTCTGCCCTGGGGATGTGCCCCCCACTACACACCTGGGGTGGGAAGGAAGTATTAGAAAGTCTATTTTGGAGAAAAAAATAAATCAAGAGAGGAAAGAAATGAAGCATGACTCCTATTCAATACATTGTTTGATCTTGGTATCTCCCCTTATTGCCTCCCCTGACAGTGGGGTGTTAGTGGTGCTGCCCACAGTGCTCTGGAAGAGAATGGGATGCCATGGTGTTGCAGGAATATGAGTGCACCCTTGCCCGATTGGTCTCCTGGTGGTCCATGTGGTCTGGGTGAGCGGACATTTGCATTACATTTTCTGGGTTAAAGTCACCTTCATGAAAGGACAAGTGGCTTAAAAAGCCTCTTAAATAGAAAACACAGATTAAAAATAAATTCTTATAAGGGAAGCATAAATGAATAATTAGAAGATGGCAGAACTGACACTTTACTACTACTGAGTCATGAAATCAGATCTGTCAGGATTTGGGGGAAAATAGGTGAAATTTTCAAGACTATTTGAAATACAGATTTACATTTGTTAGAATTAACAAAGAACCCCAGACATAAGTGAATTTTGTACCTTGAGTGATATTAACATATTATTATATAGCATATAATACACACTATAATTTAAATATATAATTATACATATACCTGATAGCAGTATGTATAGTCCTGATAAAAATATTTAACTGGCAGA
This sequence comes from Neomonachus schauinslandi, assembly GCF_002201575.2. NCBI lineage: Eukaryota > Metazoa > Chordata > Mammalia > Carnivora > Phocidae > Neomonachus > Neomonachus schauinslandi. The sequence continues at coordinate 114,425,545 of NC_058405.1, read as the reverse complement.
GATATGTGATCCAATAAATATGTGTGAAGACCACTGATCCAGTTAGTGGTTTCCTTCTGGGTTTTATTCACCATTGTGCTATGCTGTATGTTCCCACAGTGCAATTTGTGTTCTAATGACCCTATGTGTCTGTTTGAGGCCAGATTTTCTTCAGATACTTCAACTGAACATTACTCAACAGATTGAATGTAGAAGCAGATATAAGAATACAGCTGTCTTCTATTAAGTAGATTATTAAGAAATTTGCAAGAGAATAAAATAATGGCATTCTTTTTACTATTTTTTTGTTTATAGTGATTTTTATAAAAATATGTTATTTATGTTAATACATAACAGCTTATAATTGTTATTTTTAAATTACTTAACAAATAAATATTTAAACAAATAAGCAAAGGCTCTTTGGTGTCCCCAGCAGTTGGTAAGAGTGTAAAGAGCTCTTGGACTCAAGAAGTTTGAGGGGCGCCTGGGTGGCTCAGACCATTAAGCGTCTGCCTTCGGCTCAGGTCATGATCCTAGGACCCTGGGGTTGAGTCCCGTGTTGGGTTCCCTGCTCAGCGAGGAGTCTGCTTCTCCCTCTCCCTCCCCCTGCTCATTCTCTCTCTCGCTCTATCTCAAAGAAATAAATAAAATCTTTAAAAAAAAGTTTGAGAATTGCTGCCCTCGTGTAGGGATCATACTGTATTTGACTGTTTGACTTTAGAACTTCCCACAAAGCCTGGCATATCATAGGCTTCTATTAAAATTTTTGAGTGAAAAAAATTTTTTTTGAGTGAATAATTGAATGATTGAAATTTTAAAAAACCTGATCTGTTATTTGGTGAGTTCATCACCTTTCCTCGGTAGAGTTAGCATCTCTCTGCTTACATCCCACTAGTGCTTGGTGTAATCATGTTTCTTGTGGGCATGGACAGGGTCTCCACATTCTCAGGGTCTAGCTCAGATCAGGATGTGAAGTAAACAGGTGCTTCCAAATGTTTATTGTCTAAAGGCTAAAAGGAATTAATGACAACTCCAGTATCTGGACTCTAATTCTAGACTCTGGATTGAGTGTACAGAGAATATCACCACTTATGAAGAGATCTATTTAACTTTCAACTTTTGCTTATATTTTAACACTTTGAAGAGGCCAGAAACCTTGGACACTGGACACCAGTGGAAAAACAAGGTGATAAAATGAAAAATATTCCTAAAATTGTGACCCATCACCTGCAACAAAGTCGCCTGGTGTGCTAAAAATACAGAGTGATTGATGTACTCCCGATCTATCAGATTGGAGTGGAGGCCAGGAATCTGCATTGTCATACAATTCCAGGGCAGAGTTACCAGGTAAAATACACGAAGCCCCAATGAAGTTTGAATTTCAGAAAATCTAGTTGGGACACATGCTGAAAAATTATATTTGGCATATCTGAGATTCAAATTCAACAGAATTTGTATTTTTATTTGTTTATCTGGCCACTCTCCTCTCGGAAGAAACTTTTTACACAATAGTCTAAGAATCACTGGATTTTGAGCTTCTTGTGGGAATTTGGTGAGTGGATTAGAAGCAGCTCACTTGTCAATAAATTTAGAGCAGTGTTTCTGAGGCATCAGAATCACCTGGGGTGCTTTCAAAATTATTGGACCCCACCTCCAGAGATTCGGATTTAATTGATCTATGATGTACCTCAGGCACTGGGCATTTTTCAAAGCTCTTTAGGTGATTCAATATGCAACCAAAGTTGAGACCGAGAATTGGAAAGGAAAAGTGGAGACATGGCTGAAATTAATTATGAATGAATGGCGTTAAGACTGGAATATAACAGTAAGTGGTCAGAGTGCCAGTACATAAATCACTAAGGTGTCTGATAAATGAAGCTCTGGGTTTATGGTCAGTGATTCTCAATTTTTTGTATGTAGTAGGGATAGGGGAATGAGGTGGGTGCATGTCTTGGGGAGGATGGACAAGGGGAAGAGATTGAGGCTGAATATCAGAATCTCCTAGGAATTCTGTCCAAATACTCATACCTGGCTAATCTAGTCCACCCCTTATCCAAGGAATTCTAAAGCTCCTCTCTCTAACCCTCACCCCTTACTAAAAAGTTAGAGAACTATTTTTCTAGCTAACAGCTGATAGAAGCTGAAATAGAAAGAGAAAGGAGCCATGAAAATGGCTTAGGACAACTGAAAAGGGGGAAAAAGAAAATAAGCACATATTTGGAATAAGTAGAATTTGCACATAGTAGTATAATAGTATAAATGACCACATAACTCATTAATGTGTAGAAAGTTAGTTTGATCAACATTTGTTCAAATTTGGTGGGAATAAATAATATGGTAAGTAATTAGTAGAAAGAAATAAGTAAAATAAATAAGCATTAAGTACTCTTTGCTAATAAAACTTTTTTTGGAAAAAACCATGCTCAAGTCAATGGTGGAATATACAAGACATATCACCCTGTTCCTTAGTTAATGAAAGCTTAAATAAGCCTAAGTGCTTTGTCTCTGCCATTTGCCTGGGGACCTCTTCCTGAGGAGAAGGTATAAGGCCTCAAACAAATTAAAAATCTTCTGTAGAGCTATCCTGGCATCTCTCAAACCTTTTTAATGCATGGGGTCTTTTAAGCAAATTTCTTTGAGTAAAAAAATCTGTTCTTTCACATGAAAGCAGAATTTTCTAATTAATTTTTACCTCTTTGTATTTGCTTTATATCATGCCGAGGGCTGGGTGGTAAAGGCTGGGCTGATTATGCAGGGATAGGACCCAGAAGGATTTTAGAAGCGAGACGTAGACTTGCAATGGGTTTCAGGGCTGCCAGAGGCCAGCCGAGTGGAAAGGTTCACTCAGGTAAGTGCCTATGAGGCCACTGGAGAACACCACCCCCATCAAAACAGAGCAGCCTCCATGGAGTCCAGCTAGTCATTGTTTCCATGACAGTAATGCATTTTAAAATACTTTAGCAGAAGCTGATTATCAGCCCTGGTCTTTAACATCACCTGAGGACCTTTAAAAATATATTGATGTTCAGGCCATACCTAAGCCATTAAATCAGAAACCTCTGGGGGTAGTGTTTGGGCGTTGGAAGTTTTTTAAAGCTCTCTAGGTGATTCTACTGTCCAGCCAGGGTAAAGAACTGCTGGCCTAGACAATGTGATATGTTGTGTGTGGTAAGGTTAAACTACGGACCAGATGTAGCAGGCATTATGATCAGAAGATAACTCCCATTGCAGGGATAATCAGCTAATATTCTATCAAAAAGACCATACTCCAGACGTGACTACTGCCAAGGGCTTCTGTCAAATCAACATCAGAAAGTTAGTTAATAAACATATGGAGTGTCAGAGTTGTTTTTTTTTAATCAGTGAATTAGTGATTAGCAGAAAGGACTTTAGAAATGGGCCCAGAATTATATTTTAGACCGCTGCCCAAACTTGTACGAACATTGAATAAGAATCTAGTAACACTTGTTACTAGGTTGTTAGGATGGTGCCCAAAGGGCCCTGTATCCAGCCACTGGGTCAGAGCATTGAGGACTACCCTATTCTGACACAAATGTACTAGAATCCTGCTTCTAGAACCGTGTTGCATCTTCCCGGAGTGAACCTTTTGTGTAGGGTCAGAGCACCTAAAAGGACCAAGAGCTTGGTAGAGCTTCACAGTCTCACAGAACAGAAAACTTGCTAACAAATATTTATTTAATAAATGCTAGAAGAATGACAGAAATTTGTTTGAGACTTACTGAGAACTTGGGAAGGATAGCTAACTTTCAGCTTCCTAAAAGTTTCTAGTGTTTACTGTTCACCTATCAAAAGAACCCAAGGGTTATACATGACTAGACTGACTTGGGTCAGTTTTGTAAGTCATTGAGGGACAATATGACCCAGTGTTGTCAAATTCTCCTAATATTTTTTAACAGAAAACCATTTTAATGTACAAATTTTACATGTTGCACCTAAATTTCAGTTTATAAGGAGAAAACAAGCAAAAACACCTTGAGTAGAATCAACAACGTCTCTCTGGGCCAGACTGGACCTGAAGGCTATGTATGAGTTTGTGCTCTCTGGTCTCAGCCACTTGAAAAGCCCTATAGTCAACCTTGGCCCTCAGGAACCTCAGGATCTGAGAACTCAGGGATCAGTCCAGGCAGGAGGATAAAAGCCAGTCTTGATGGCCAAGGTAAGGTGGTAGCAGGAATCCAGAAGGCGAGAGACCAAGAGTATCACAGGAAGAAACCTTGGCAGAGACTGTTCCTCAGTACGTCTTCCTTCTGCAGGCAGGGGGCAGTTCTCAAAGGCAGAGCCAGAAAGAAGCTGGTAAATGTGCCGTGACTCTCCATGGAGAAAGCAAGAGGAGCGAGGGTTGCAAACAGGGAGAAGTTTGTTGACTTATTTACTTTATCAATATTAGAGTGAGCATCTGCTATATACTCAGTCTTAGACGAAGGCACTGGAATAAGGGAGATAGTTGGTGTCTAGGAAAAACATTCCTGTGTTTTCCTTTACTCCCCCACACAATACTTCTGGCAGTAGATGCTGGTTTTTTTCCCTCACCAGGCAATTCTCTGAGACACCAGCTGGGTACCCTATAATTCAATTCAATTCTGACACTACCTGGAGTTAATGTCAGATCCCACAAGTGACAGTCCCACAGGACTGCACCCGCTCCAGATGCCAATCGCCAAGTCCAGGTTTGTCACTTGTACTTCTGACCTACTGGGCTACACACCAGGTTTTTCATAATCCCCTCCCTGGGTTCAAAAATTTGCTAAAATGGCTCATAGAACTCAGGGAAACACTTACTTTTACCACCTTATTATAAAGGATATAAAAAAAGGTACAGATGGACAGCCAGATGAAGGGAGGCATAGGGCAGTGTCTATGGGGAGGGGCGTGGAGCTGACATGCCTTCTCTTGGCATGCCACTGTCCCAGTACCTCCACGTGTTCACCAACCTGGAAGCTCTTTATAGCCTGTGCTTCTGGGATTTTTTTATGGAGGCTTCATCGCATAGGCATGATCAATCATTAACTCAGTCTCCAGACTCCCTCCTCTTCCTGTAAGTGGGGTGGAAAGTTCCAAGGTTCTAATCATGGCTTGGTCTTTCGGGTGACCGGTCCCCATCCTGAAGCTATTCAGGAGCGCACCAAGAGTTACCTTATTAGAACAAAAGATACACCTATCACTCAGGAATTTCACAGGATTTAGGAGCTCTATGTCAGGAACCAGAGTTAAAGACCAAATACTAGAACAAAAGAGGATCCTAGTGTTGTTACCCCTTAAGAAGTTACAAGGAGCTCTGTGCCAGGAACCAGGGGCAGGCACTTAGCAGACCCCTAAGGAAAAGTCAAGAGAAGTTCTCAGAGTCTGAGATCTGCCAGCAGAACACACTATAGAGTCTTAGGACCCAAGCTGGGAAGGTCTCCTGGGAGTGCCAGGGCTCTGTGCCCTTCGGTGACTCCTGGCCACTATATGCAGACACTCCTTTCTGTTTAACTTCAGTCAAAGGTGTAGCTTATGCTAGGGTTGCATATATGTAGAAGTAGAAGTCTCTTTCCTCCAGAGGTTGGGATTCAGCAAGGAAGATGGGAACTGTTGTGTGTAATGTAACCTGTCTGAGCCAATAAATTAATATAAAAATGACCAGTCTGAGTGACCTAACTTAAATATTGAGGCATGTTCCACGTTTGAATCCAGACATACTCATGCAAACGGGGAAGAAACCACCATGTTTGGGGCCAAAAAAGCAAGTCTGTTTGGATGAGGAAGACAGACATTTTATTTAATAACCTTTTTAAAAAGAAAAACAAAAGGGGCACCTGGGTGGCTCAGTCGGTTAAGGGTTTGCCTTCAGCTCAGGTCATGATCTCCGGGTCCTGGGATGGAGACCCACATCGAGCTCCCTGCTCAGTGGGGAGTTTGCTTCTCCCTCTCCCTCTGCCTCCTCCCTCCTGCTCATGCTCTGTTTCTCTTTCTCTAAAATAAATAAATAAAATCTTAAAAAAAAAATTTTAAAAAGATTTATTTATTTGAGAAAGAGAGAGAGTGGGGGGGAGGGGCAGAGGCAGAGCACCTTCAAGCAGACTCCCTGCTAAGTGTGGGGCCCAGTTGGGGGCTTGATTTCACGACCCTGAGACCATGACCTGAGCTGAAATCAGGAGTCAGATGCTTAACTGACTGAGCCACCCAGGTACCCCTCCTTTTTATTTTTAATTGAAAAACAATGCATTAGGAAGGCCAACTACCCAACCAATACTAAAGGAAATGCACTGTAACTTTAGTTTGCCTTCTGTCTTAGACCCTTTAGCTTGGGCAGGAAACATGAAATCTCATTCCAACTTTATGGTCTGAGACAGAGAGCACCGGGTGGCCTGGAGCTCCAAAGTTTATACATGAGGTAGTATTGTCACCACCTGGTTTTACTGGGCAAGGCAAATGGTACAAACGCTTTGTCTTATTCCTAGACCACATCACCACTATTGTAGGTGATGCAACAGGTTCTATAGAATGTGGAAGCTAGAAGGAAGCCTAGAAGTTACCTCTATCAAGCCTCATTTTACAAATGGGAAAAATCAAAGCTCAGAGAGTTAATCAGCTCACATTAGATCCCACAGCAGAGCATTGGTTAGGGTCTGTCTAGACTCCTGCTTCTGCTTATTCTTGACTATCCCAAAGCAGTGTTGGACACTGGCCTTTGGTGTAGCTAAAAAAAAGTAGTGGATCATGGAATGTGATATGTATTTTGCTACCATACTAGGAAAAGCTAGTTAATCCCTAATAAAAAGTTGAAACTATTAAAAAGCAAAGTTAAACGTTTTTTAACAAATAAATCAATGACTAAGGATACAGGGAGCATCCAATATATAAACCACAGTCCAGAATAGACTGAAGAAATAATTCACAATCAGGACACTGCACAAAGTTAGTAATTTATCTGTTTCCAAGTGTTTAAAACTCAATTCACTTCAAAGGTGTTTTTGAGCATCTTCCATTACTCAGTGTTGTACTGGGTGCTGTGGAGAACAGGAAGAAACCTAGCCCCTGTCTATGTTGTTCAATACATTGAGCAGCAGTGTGCTGGCCCCAACCACCTTGTGAGGACGTTACTTTTACAGTGACATGCCAAGAATGGGGACTCTGAGAGTTTACAAGCACTTCTCAAAGTTTGTGTCTAGTAAGCAGCAAAAATTGGGGCTTCAACACAGATTTTTTTAATTTAATTTCACATCAGAAATATTTTTCATTATAGCATTTTAAACAACAATTTAAAAAGTCATACAAGGGCGCCTGGGTGGCTCAGTCAGTTAAGCTTCTGACTTTTGATTTTCGCTCAGGTCATGATCTCAGGGTCGTGGGATCAAGCCCCTATAGTTGGGCTCTGTGCTGGGTGTGGAACCTGCTTAAGATTCTCTCTCTCCTTTCCCCTCTGCCCCTCTGCACATCACCCTAAGTAAAAATAATAAAAAAAATAATAAAAAATTAAAAAATAAAAAGTCATACAAAGCAGAACATGATAAACACTGAAAGAAGTGACATGGTGCCTTGTTCAGTAAGTTCTGTGAAGTGTAATTGAGGGGCTTAAAAACATTGACTTTGGAGTCTGAGTTTGAATCTCAGCTGGCTAACTTACCCAGGTATAGGATCTTGCCCTGATTACTTGAAACTCTCCCAGACCCTAGTTAGGGAATGTGTACGCCTATCTCATAAAGTTGTTTCGAAGATTAAACTAAATGAACAAAACACATTAAGAATGTCATACTTGCTGATTACATGAATGTTTGAGAAATAGTAGCTAAAAATAATAAAGCAAATATGGGAAGTCGTTGAAAGCCTTTTTTTTTTTTTTAAGATGTTTATTTATTTGAGAGACAGAGAGTGAGAGAGAGAGCAAGCATGAGATGGGGGAGGGTCAGAGGGAGAAACAGACTCCCCGCTGAACAGGGAACCTGATGTGGGGCTGAATCCTGGGACTCCAGGATCATGACCTGAACTGAAGGCAGACGCTTAACCAACTGAGCCACCCAGGAGCCCCGACATCAAAGGCCTTTTATAGGAGGTGGCATCATGCTTTGTTTCTGGTGCGGGTTCTTATTCATTGTGGCTTTCTAGAAGTATCGAAGGTGCACAGCCCTCCCCTCCCTCAGCAATAAGAAGGCATGGAAAACTTTTCCATTTCTCTCCCAGTCATCAACCCCCCTGGCAGCTCCTGCTACATATACTGTCAAGATGAAAATGGGGTGAGAAATAGCCCAGGGCAGTGTCATAGAGGAGCTGACAAGTTTGTTTTTCCGGTGTTCTCTGAGAGCTTGGCTCCACCTTCCCTGGGTCTGTAGTTGGGGCCACAGGCCAAGGGATCAGGCATTTTGCTTTGGGTGGTGGCCAAATGACCCTCGGGCTTTAGGGTAACAGACACAGCAACATTTTTGCTGCCCTAATAGGAAAATTGCCTTATCTCTCTCCTCTCTCTGCTTCTCCTCTTCTGTCTTTTTTTTTTTTTTTTTTGGTCTCTCTTTCTCTCGTCCTCCTCAAAATCAGTCTTTAGAGACTAGAAAAAAATAACTTTCCATCTAGCAAGTTCTTATCCTCTGTATATTTAGCCTCCTGGAGACAGTTCTTCCCAGAATGGAAGGAAGCAAAGAAAGAAAAATGTATTGATCTACTAGTAGGCATGGAATAAAAGCAAAGTTCCCATGCTCAGATGCATGTGAGCTAACTTCATTATCAGGGTCACTACGATAATACTATAAGGCCGATTATACTCAGTCCTGGTGTCCCAGAAGACACTTTAGTCTTCAAAGTCCACTGATAAAAAACCCCAGGTGGCTGACAACTTTTTTCAATTTGTTGTTTTCCACATGAAACGCTGGGGACATGTTTGTGTCTTAAAGCCTGGACACTAACCATGAGCTTTAGAGCCCTTATAACCTGCTGGGGTCACACCAGATGCACAGTTTCCAAAAGGACAAGATGTCCAGAATCAGGTTGCGTGAGGGCTTGTGACACCAGGCACTGACTGAGCTTAAGTGCTCCACTAACTGGCTCTGCTCTTTTGTGACTTAGCAAGAGAAATGCCCACAGGAAAAGGAAACCATGGCTTTATGTGTTATGCAATGAGAAATGAAGCAATAAAATCGCTGCACCATCCATTTTGGAGATTGTCACACCTCAGGATATCTCCCGCTGTGTTAAACAACGTCATAAAATTCTCAACACAACATCCATATTGAAAGTAAATACATATCATCTAACACTTGAGGGGGGTTGGCTAGAGAATAAAAATGTCACAAAAGGACAAAAACCACTAAGCACTAAGGTGGTTAAGAATCATTCGTCTGTATGTGTAACTATACCAACGTTACGGCAATTGATTAATATTCTTCAATACTTACTTTTTTGTTTTCTGGCCATCACGGTTGCCCAGCACCCAGCACTGGCTGTTTCTAAAACCTTCTCTGTTCTGCCTGTCTTCACTGCTCAGCTGCTGAGGCGTGGAATCTCTTTTCTGACCCCAAACTCCCTTCCTGTTCTTGATTCCCTCCATACCCCTTCACAGAACCTATGCTTTCAGCTACACCAAACTACCCTCACTGTGTAGACTCAAAATGCTCCGTAGGGACAGTGCTCTGTTGGGCGGTGAGGACTCTGAGGACAGACTGCTTGGCCTAGAATCCCAGCTGTGTCTTCACTCTGTCTGAAATCTTGGCAGAGTGACCTGGGCTTTCAGGACCCGAGTTTTCATACCTTGTACAAGTAGGCGCATCCACTCTGTAAGATTGTTATGAGAATCAGAGTTAGTACATGAAAATGCGTAGAACACCTGGCCCAGAATAAGTTCCTCAGAAATTTTAGTCTAGTATTACTTCAAACTTTTATGGCTTTGCTATTGCCTCTGCCTAGAACGCCTGCAGCTTCGTTCCCCTTCCTGTGTCTCCTTGTTCTAGTTAAAATGTCACCTCCTTGCTGGCAAAACTCCCTGCTTGCCCAAGCATCCCCATGCATCCCCATGCTCGTGACCTTGAAATTATCATTAAAGCATTGTTACTAACTGTCTGTTATTGTCTAGTTGCGAGCTTCTTTTTTTTTTAATTTTAATGGTTTTTTTTATTCTTATGTTAATCCCCATACATTACATCATTAGTTTTAGATGAAGTGTTCCATGATTCATTGTTTGTGCATAACACCCAGTGCTCCATGCAGAATGTGCCCTCCTCAATACCCACCACCAGGCTAACCCATCCTCCCACCCCCCTCCCCTCTAGAACCTGTTTGTTTTTCAGAGTCCATCGTCTCTCATGGTTCGTCTACCCCTCCGATTTCCCCTGCTTCATTCTTCCTCTCCCGCTACCTTCTTCTTCTTCTTTTTTTTTTTCTTAACATATATTGCATTATTTGTTTCAGAGGTACAGATCTGAGATTCAACAGTCTTGCACAATTCACAGCGCTTACCAGAGCACATACCCTCCCCAGTGTCTATCACCCAGTCACCCCATCCCTCCCACCCCACCCCCCACTCCAGCAACCCTCAGTTTGTTTCCTACAATTAAGAATTCCTCATATCAGTGAGATCATATGATACATGTCTTTCTCTGTTTGACTTATTTCACTCAACATAATACCCTCCAGTTCCATCCACGTCGTTGCAAATGGCAAGATCTCATTCCTTTTGATGGCTGCATAATATTCCATTGTATATATATACCACATCTTCTTTATCCATTCATCTGTCGATGGACATCTTGGCTCTTTCCACAGTTTGGCTATTGTGGACATTGCTGCTATAAACATCGGGGTGCACATACCCCTTCGGATCCCTACTTTTGTATCTTTGGGGTGAATACCCAGTAGTGCAATTGCTGGATCATATGGTAGCTCTATTTTCAACTTTTTGAGGAACCTCCATACTGTTTTCCAGAGTGGCTGCACCAGCTTGCATTCCCACCAACAGTGTAGGAGGGTTCCCCTTTCTCCTAGTTGTGAGCTTCTTAAGGATAAGGTCACTGTGGCTCTTTGTTTCCATGCCAGTTTTATCCCATGGAAGATTCTCAATCAATATTTGTTGAATGAATAAACTAGTCAAGCAACCAAACAACCGAATATTGTCTATTATGTGTAAATTAATAGAATTCTTAGTGATGCATGGAAAAGGTAGAATAAAAGCTTGTACATTGTGAATGGAATGATTAATTCAGTCCCTTCTATAAACTGCCACATGGCAAGATTTTCTGTGTTCCAACTCAGTTCACTTGCCATGTCTATAACAGCCTAAAGCTAAGACTATGCAGTTCCAGCTGACATGGATATTTGGAATTCATTAGCCATATAGCTATGGTTGGCACATCCAAATAGTGTAGACTCTAATGTGTATTTTTAGAGAGTATGTATTATCCATTTAGCCCTTCTGTGACCACCTGATTTACTAGGCCCAATTCCAAATCTGTACTTCCTTTTTCCACATCAACATGTGGCTCACCCTATTATGAAAAGGCCCCATTCACAGGAGGCTCCACAGATGAACTTACTAGGGGTTCACATACTGTTATAGCTGAATATACACTGAGTTGGCCACGGTCTACAGGATATTGACCCAAAACTGTCCTGGAGGGCAACATAACCAGAAGAAAACCCCTTTACCCATTGGTGGAGTTAAAGATCAGGTTTTCTGGAAAGTCATGGCACTTTTGCATGACTTTTTCCTTGTAATGAATCTGCCATAGACACCAGAATGTTTTCTCCTCTCCTTGGGATTTCTCTTTTCCCCCATTTTCCCAAAAGGAACTTTCTAGCATTTTAATGATGGAACATGGGGCAGAGATTCAGGACATCTGGGTCCCAGTCTCAGCCCTATTACTGACTGAGGCATATCACTTCATGTATCAGGGCCTGAGTTTTACTTGGTATGAAATAGTCTCCCTCTTTTGGCCGTTAATACAGAACAGTTTGTTCTTAGAGTCTCATAATAAAGTAAACGCTCTGTTAATCCAAAATAGTTTGTCTTCTTTGGAACATGATGACTGAAATCCCTATGGCTTATATGCAGCTGGTTTTCGGTAATTTTAAAAGGATATCCTTTCTTCTGTGCAGGAAAATAAAATAACTGAGCCAAATGATGTCTCCAAGAGCTAGCAATTGTCTTGGACTATAAGTTAGTCTCTTTTTTGTTTACCTTGCTGCTTATGTCTAGGAGGCAAAAATTACTGTGACAGTACGTTCTTTCTACAAAACTATCATTGGTAGTATTCATTCCTTAAGAACATGCTTAGATTTTAGGGTAATAGTAATCACTGGAGAATATGAAATAAACCCAGGTAAACTAAAGCCACTGTGTCTCCCCGCACCAAATACGGCTGTTATTAAAGAAGCAGATTTGATAGTAGGAATACAATTCTCATTTTATTGGCTCATTTTGGTGACTTTGGAAAACAGTTACTCAAAGAGTAAGAATAGGGTACTCTAACTGGAGTTGTTATATTAGACCTGCACTGGAACATTTTAATTATTATAATAGTGTCATTTACATATATAATTTGTAAAACTATTATATATAACTTATTAATTAATCCTAATTTGTAAAATTTACTTAAAATTGTCTTAATTTTATTAAATGTGCTATTATCATTCATACTAAATAATTATATAATTCCATCATTGAGATTCATTTTGTGCAAACAAATGGATTCTTTTCAAGTTAATGAATCATGAACTCATTAAATAATATATCACTGGAATTAACATTTCTTTCATTAATTACAATTTTAATATGGCCTCTACTAGGATTCATAATAAAGAGAGAGGGTATTTAAAATAAAATGCAGCCCCTTATTCTTGATTAATGATGAGTTAGTCGTTGAATTTCCTAAATTTTCCCTTCCCTGGGCAAGAAAGTGGTTCCTTCCCCAGGAAATACACTCAGCATCTCCACGTCAAGCCACCATATCTTTGAATTGTGTCTGTGAGCATCTGTGCTTGATCTTGATTTACTTTGCACATCCACTTGTAAGATGTGTCCTAACACATCACAAACATTTAAAGAGGTTATTTTTGGGAATGGGAATGCTCAAAAATCTTTTCCATATAAATTAACGGTAATTGCTTTTTTTGCTTGACACCATCTCAGTTTACAAAAGTTTCATGGGAACGCTCTCCTTTTGGATAGTGGGGGAAAACTGTACTTAGCTTCGCCGGGCTCCACAGTGGAGGTGGCAATGAGGAAGGAAGTTAGATTATCTATTGGGTTTGTTAATGAAAAAAACTGTTAAATGGAGAGAAGTTTCTTCCATTATTTTAGCAACATATCTGTTTCATATATCTGGACAAGAGAAACAAAGGATAAGAAAAACAGTGAAATAGTGTCCTAATTAGTCCGAGCGTGGTGAGTGGCACCAGTCTTCCTAGTGAGAGGTAAAAGGAAGTGATAGTCAAGCTCTTATGGTCATATAAGGAAAAACTGTGAGCCTAAAATGTGCTCAATTTTCATTAAAAAAAGAAAGATGTACCTTCATACAGCTTTAGTTTGGACCATCTATAAATTTTGATCATGAATAGTTTTAAAGAATATAATTTTTAAGTATTTCCGAAGAATATAAATTCAGGCATGTTGGTAACATTGACATCTAAAAATGAAATGGTTACTTCAATCTTTTAAATGTATCCAATAAAATTCAGATAACTTAAAATTTGATATTTACAATCATCCATTATTAAAATACAGGAACATGTCCCTCTTAATTGTATAACATTTTATATTGTTCGCTTTTTTATGTAAGCTTATCTTTCCATTCCACTTTTCCATATTTTTATGTTGGGAAGTCTTTTATTAGTCACCTATAACTTAAAAATACACACATATATATATATTTAAATATGAAATTTAAAAAATCTCATAATCATGGGTTCTAATTATTTAAAATATCATGAATTAAGATAACTATTATTAGCATACTACCAACCCAAACAACATAAATTATTACAAACTTATTTAAGTATAAAAAGCAAAACTAGCAAAGATGTATTTCTTAATAAGATGCATTGAACTTCAGGGGCACCTGGTTGGCTCAGTCAGCTAACTGTCAGACTCTCGATTTTGGCTCAGGTCATGACCTTAGCGTCATGAGATGGAGCCCCACATGGGCTCCGTGTTGGGCTCCAAACTGGGTGTGGAGCCTGCTTAAGATTCTCTCTCCCTCTCCTTCTGCCTCTCCCCCCCAACTCATGCTCTCTCTCTCTCAAAAAAGAAAAAAAGATGAATAAACTTCAAAAAAAATGAGTCCATAAGCCCATGAGCAAATATTACAATATTATAATATTATTTGTTTTTAAACAGAGTTCATCCTTATGGTGATTCTATTTTTTGTTTTTGTGGTTGTAAGCACTAAAAAGACTTGTTTGCATAGATGAATAGATGGGAATGGAAGGATTTTTTAAATAAAAATATCACTCAATTCCTTCAACATTTTCTGAGTTACATAATTGCATAGGGATGTACCATAAAAAAAAAAAAAACAGTATTTCTTTAATAACTTGATTAGGTCTGCCTTCAATTTTGTTGATAGCAATGATTTGGAAACCACATGACTCACCAAAGAATGTGCTAGCCACTAGGAGGGTTTTTCACTTTCTCAAAATCAGCCCAATATTTCAATTTGGTCCTTGATCTATTGCCCTGGTAGTTTTTACACCCCAGAGGAAGGGCCAGGGTCAGATTCAGGACGCCAGCATCAGCCCTACTGGGCTTAGAGCTGCCAGTGGCTCTTCTTTCTTGTGCTATCTTCATAGAACTATACACGTAAGAAATTGTACAGAGCAAGAAGTTTGCGGTGCTGCTTGCACAAGGTGGACAAGTCTCAAGATTTGTATTCAGGTCTGTGTACCACACATGGACAACCTGGAACATACCTGGAACACAAAGAATGTGAAAGAATATGAAAAGTAGGCCTTGGAGAAATGGTTAAAGAAACAGTGTGGTCAGGATTAGAAAAGGCATAGGAAAACATAGGTTGTCTATACATAATTCAGAGAAGGATTTAGATTGTTCAGTGTCCTGCCAGGAAGCAAAACTAGGGTCAATGGTCCCATCAACAGGAGGAACTTTGGACAACTATCACTCTCAACGACACAATAGAAATCCTCACTCCCTTTACCACAGGAGATAATCAAACAGAGACTGTATTATTTTTTTAAAGGAGGCTCTACAGAAAAGTTCTGCATCATGCAGTGAGGTGGACCAAATGACCTATAGGATCCCTTCCACTTTTGAGATTCTAAGTACCTCAGCCTAGAGAAAACAGAAGTTTTCTAGGAACCGCAATTCCCAGAAGCAGGAGTAAAGCAGCATCTGTGCTGAAATAGTAATATGTTTCCTATTCATAAAATGTGTTGTCAGTTACCTAATGTAGTGGAACGTTATTTGAACTCTTTGTCTGGTAGTGTGGATGGATTTGAATGGATTAACCACACTCCTCTGTCAAATCCCCTTTGTGGCCAAGGGCATGAAGTTCTGAGACTATTGGGTTTGGAAGTACAGTCTATGGCTAAGGCATAGAACCAAGCCAGGCTGCCCACTTGGGGATCAAAGCAAGACATTTGGCTGTACTCAACCAGTTCTCTGACCAATTTAGCTAACCACATGTGCTTTTCTTAAAATTAACCTCACCTCAGGGCGCCTGGGTGGCTCAGTTGGTTAAGCGACTGCCTTCGGCTCAGGTCATGATCCTGGAGTCCCGGGATCGAGTCCCTCATCTGGCTCTCTGCTCGGTAGGGAGTCTGCTTCTCCCTCTGACCCTCCCCCCTCTCATGCTCTCTGTCTCACTCTCTCTCTCTCAAATAAATAAATAAAATCTTAAAAAAAAAAATTAACCTCACCTCAGGGGGGTTGAGCTTCATTTAATTGCTATACTTGATACTAAGACTCATAGTAGTCAAACATTTAGTTATCTAGGTAGGTATTTGAATGATTATCAATTCTGGGAGGCTCCAAATGTTTCTGGGTCATCTTTTTTTTTTTTTTTAAGATTTATTTATTTATTTTAGAGAGGGTGGGGAGGGGCAGAGGGAGAGAGAATCCCAAGCAGACTCCAAGCTGAGCACGGAGCCCTAGCAGGGCTCGATCTCATGACACTGAGATCATGACCTTAGCTAAAACTAAGAGTCAAAGCTTTAATGGACTGCACCACCCAGGAGCACTTGGGTCATCTTTTTTTAAGAGTATGTCTCTGGGTTGCCATTTGCCACTCATGGTTTACTATTTGCCTACATATTCTCCAGGTGTTAAAATTAATACATTCTGGGGCACCTGGGTGGCTCAGATGGTTAAACGTCTGCCTTCGGCTCAGGTCATGATCCCAGGGTCCTGGGATCGAGTCCTACATTGGGCTCCCTGCTCCTTGGGAGCCTGCTTCTCCCTCTGCCTCTCTCTCTCTCTCTCATGAATAAATAAATAAAATCTTTAAAAAAAATTAATACATTCATTTGTTCTGCACTTTAAAATGCTTTTATGTGCAGTGATTTCACTTAATCTCATCAAATATGCTCCTTGACCAGACTTTGTTCCTGTGCATCACACAGCTATATCTTCCCCAAACTAAAGTCTCCAAATGACAAATGGGTAATTCAGCCAATTTGTTTGAGTTTCAAAATTCATATACAGTGCTTAAATTGTGTACAAACAAGCCCTAATATAAATGAAATTATTATTTAACAAGCAATGTTTTATTTTAATTTTTAACATACAAAAATTTTTATTTAGGTAGAAATGTAACTTCTGCAAAATAATATATGCTCATTCAAAAAATCAAAACTACTGAAGTATATAAAAGTCCTCCTCCTCTCTCCCTTGTTATAATTCCCCTCCTCAGAAATAAAAATTATTACTGTAATTAATCCTTAAAGACCTCTTAAATACATATATAAATATAGTTTTTGTATTCCTGCTGTGATGTAACTTGCATTTTTAGATTTAAGTAGTTATTTTTATCAAAATCATATACTTACAGATTTTAAAGTCTGAGCTTTTTGAGGAAACAGCAGTCCTCAAACACCACCCTCCCACTATTTCCTGCTCCCCAGAGTTAACCACTAAAATTTTTATCTACTTATCTTGGTATTTACAGTTTTATTTCTTGGCAGTATGCTTATAGTGTATTGCTATTTTTTTTTCAGTTTAAGCATTATTTGTTGACCCCTGTGTGTGCATGTGTGTGCATACACACACACACTTATAAACCTTCATCTTCTTTCCATCCTACAGGTATAGTCATAGATTATTTTGAGTAGATCAATATTCAGCATTTACATTATTATGAGTATGTACACATTATTCACATCTGAGCAATGTGGGGATTCTATGATTAGTTTTCCTTTCCTGCAACCCTTCCTGTATTCCCTAAACTTAATAGTTGTCTTTTTTTGGTTTATTTATTTGCCTGCTTGTTTTTCTGTAGACTTATCACTAATGCATCTTTAAAATCTCCCAAACCAGTGTAAATCTAGATTCAATAGGCTTAAAGATAGGCATTTCACCAACTTCATTTTTTTAAAGGAATATCTTTGATAAATGTGTTAAGGAAATAAATATTTTAAAAGGAAATTTGGGTCAGTCTATTCTGACTTTTGTCATTTATACATACAACATATCACTCATATAGTATATATACTTTATATGAGTTATTTATTCTCGTTGAATATATCAAACCAAATTATGATTGCATTCTATCCATCCCTACTGCATATTTCTTACTATTTTGCATATAACCAATGCTCAATAAAATTTCCATGTAAATACTGAATAAACATGTCTAAAGGGTCAATGATGATTAGCAAAGTTATCCTACAATAATTTTCCTTGACTCTGTGCTCTTCGTACATCTTAAGAACAGCAAAACACCTCGAGGACACAGAATCTTCCAAAACTTGAGAAACACATTTTTATTTTGTGAAGCCCCTTGGGAAAGCTCTTGTTGAGTCAGGAGGGTTAGAAATTGAAACTGTAATGACCCTAACAGAAAGAATTCTCACTCTCCTCTCTCAAACAGGTACTTAAGAGTGGTTGAAATCTGCTTATCCTTTCCTTTTCATCACAAACCCCCTCATGCTCACTCTGATCTATATCTAGCAAACTCAGTGTGCAAATAATATATATTTTCTGGCCCATGGTTTTTTTTTTTTTCCTAATCTTTCCAACCCCTTCCATTCTTCCTCCTGTAATAACCAGTTCCTATTGTTGCTTTGACTTGCTTTGTAACCACCTCTCTGTGGACAGCATTACTGACCTGTAGAGCTATAGTGGCCTGGGGAAGGAATGGAAATCTGCTTGCTCTGGCAAGAAGCTCAAGCCCAGCCACCCAATTCCCCTGAAGTGGGATCTTTCTCTGGTGTGCAAGTTATAACAAGATGGGGCGACTACGTGTACTTCATGAAGTGATTTTTACCATGAATCACAAAGGAATTCTAACAATTGCTAGAGCGAGGATAAATGATTGTGATGTGCCACTAGTTATGCATTTGGATTTTCAAATCTGCAAACTATCTATGAACATAATAGGTGGAATAAAAATGGGAAAAATGAGAAGGTTTCACATGCATCTTGATGGTTATCTATTTCATTTCATTTCAAGGCACTTTTTAGGTATTCCTCTGTTGGGGCGCCTGGGTGGCTCAGTTAGTTAAGCAACCGCCTTCAGCTCAGGTCATGACCCCAGGGTTCTGGGATCGAGCCCCACATTGGGCTCCCTGCTCTTGGGGGAGCCTGCTTCTCCCTCTCCCTCTGCCTGCCGCTCCCCCTGCTTGTGCTCTTTCTCACTCTCTCTGTCAAATAAATAAATAAAATCTTAATAAAAAAAGATATTCCTCTGTTGCTATTATCTACACATGTAGGTATGTGTTCTTTGATTCAAGCCTCTTCTCCATTATTTTGGTTATTCACAACATAGATGGAATAGCACAAACTCAATCACATCTGGTTGAGTGGGTGTAGTTGACTTATGAGCCAATTTCATAGTTCTCTCCCCAAGACACACCCATAAGTTCTACCTGATGGTTGTTTTCAGCATCTGTAATGTGGTTAAAAGATTTGGGTTTCCATGATGTACAAAAAAAGTATGAATAAGTATTTGTGTAATGTAGGCTGTATAATGGTCCTTGTTTAAAAAACTTCATGACAGAATTTTAACCAGGCATTTCGAAAACCCAAAGCTATAAATGTTCACATTTCCACTAATAGACAGTGGGAAACGTCTTTATAAATGATGATACTCTAAGTTCTCGGTCTGTTTTGATTATCATTGTACATATAGTGCCCTGTACTTGCTTGGTGCTCAATAATTATTTGCTGAATGAAGGAATCGTGGGATTTCAGTATTAAGCAACACCAGTAAGAATTGCCTTCTCTATGAACTTCCTGAATATGAAATCCAATGGACACATCTTAACTCTTATTGGTCTGCTCTGCTGCATTTCAAATGTTGATTACTCCTTTGTCCTTGGTGACTTCACTTTCTTTGGCCTCTTTCAGCATGTAATTTCTGTTACCTTGTCAGTCTTCTTAGGCTGCTCTTCTTTTACTCTGTAAACATTAGTGTTCTTCAGAATTTCTGACCCCATCTGCTCTTCCCACTTTAAATTCTTTCCTGGGGCCACCTTACCCAGGATAATTATCAATTATAGATTGTACGTGGCACATGGGAGAATGAGAAAAGAGAAGTGAGCCAAGGAGGAGTTTATTTTTCTTTCCTATGACAGGTAGGCCATCCTGCACCAGTGTAGTGGCTCAAGGACGTTGGGGCTGATGTCTGTTGGCCTTTCTCTCATGCTCAGTCACAATACTGCTGCTTCAGCTCCAACAGAAAAATCTGCAGATATTCAGGCAGCAGGATGATTGGAAAGGACAAGAGCTAGTTGAGTCTGTCACCCTTCTTAGGAGTATTTAAAGAATCTCTCCTCAATAACATGAACTTACTTTTCACTAGCCCAAATCCTGTCACATAGCTATACCCATCTGCAAAGAGCACTGGAAAACAATTTGCTTTATTTTTTATTTTTATTTTTATTTAAAAAAAAATTTTTATTCTTATGTTAATCCCCATACATTACATCATTAGTTTTAGATGTAGTGTTCCATGATTCATTGTTTGTACATAACACCCAGTGCTCCATGCAGAATGTGCCCTCCTCAATACCCATCACCAGGCTAACCCATCCTCCCACCCCCCTCCCCTCTAGAACCCTCAGTTTGTTTTTCAGAGTCCATCATCTCTCATGGTTCGTCTACCCCTCCGATTTCCCCCGCTTCATTCTTCCCCTCCTGCTACCTTCTTCTTTTTTTTTTTTAATTTGCTTTATTTTTTAAAAAGGTTCTGCTAGTAAGGAAGAAGAGCTCTAACAACATTTATATTCAGATGACCACCAAATTATTGCTTTAACCCTGACTTCTCCTCAGATTAAAGCTCATTCATCCAAATGATTACTAGATGTCTACACCAGTACAGTAAGTCACAATGGTCTTTCAATTCCAACACGTCTAGATCCTTAAACTTTATCTCCATCTTGCAATTGATTTCCTTCCCTCATCATCTCATCTACATTCATTGAGTCAACCACATTTATTTTATTTCTATTGTATGCCAGACACCATATTAAGAGGTGGCTTTACAAATATGAATGGGACATACTGCCTATCTAAAGGAATCTAGAAGCTACCTAAAGGAATCCACAAGTGGGTGATATCAAGTGCTACCCAGATCCCCCCTCAGAGCTGCCCTTCTTCCAGCTGATGGGAATGTTGGATAGCTCACTCTCCCAGAATTGCTCTGAACTGAAGAGGGAGGGCTTCCTTGCCTATGATCAAGCACACTTCCCAGAAGCAGCTGGTTGAAATATGAGCACAAACCTTCCTCGCCTTGAAGCGGGGCAAAGGTGAAGAACTGTCCCAGCCTCAGAGCTTGTGATGAGGTCATCTGAGGCTTATGAAGTGATTGCATCACAATTTGACTCCTGTCTCTATTCAATCTTGGTTCATTCACTCACCCACAGGCATTGCTTCTGAGAGGGATCCTCCATGTGCTTCCCAAATGCAAGACTCTGTACAAGTCTGTTTTCCAGGGAATCTGATATGCAACAGGGTACCAGGATTGGTACTATGAAGCAGAAACTAAAATGTCATTTTGAAGGTGAATGGTAATATATATACTCCTTCACTTAGGTACTAATGGTAGTAATGATAGCCCTGGCATGCTATAGTGGGACTACTGTTGCAAATTTCACAGCTGGTGAACTGGAATGGCATAATGGTGTACAGGAATGAACTGGCAGGGTGGGGTCCCTGGTCTTGGAGCTGTTTAAGGAAGTGGTTATTAAAGAGCCTTTGAATTAAGCGCTGTCACTGGAGGCAACTGATGCACTGGAGAAAGACAAGGACAACCTAAGGCTGATGAATCAGCAATTCAAAGTGAAGTGTGAAAACCAGAGAGTCTCCTTGTCAGCCAATAAAGAGACGCTCATCTGCAACCAGAGGGCAGAGAAAAGTGAGGATCAGACTCATCACTGAATTATAAGAGTAGCAGAGTTCTTGAGGTTGAATTCTCAATCTCAGCAATTCAGCTAAACAAAGTCCAGGAAAGAGTAGGACCCTGAAACTGGGATGGGGACATCGGGATCAATGCATTAAAAAATCCCGAATCCCCAGATCCCTTTGTATCTTCTGGTTCCACAGAAGTGGCCCACTCTTCCCTATGAAAGTCTAGCTCTCCCTTCTCCCTGCTTGTAGATAATGGTGAAGGTTCTAACTTGCAAGACCACATGAGCTCCTTTCAGGATGCATCCCCACTTCTCTTCCTCGATACAGAAGAATAACTATAGCTAAGTCAAAACATAATATAGGTCAGGAAGCCCTGAGTCTGCTAAGAGAGGAAAGGGATTATATCACAAAAAAGCTGCAGAATCTAGCTGGGGGTGTATGTATGGGACTAAAGATGCTGATCAAGGGGGGGGCAGAGCATAAAGTTAGAAAAGGAAAACCTTATCAGTATGGTAGCACTCCCATAATATAGGATTTAATACCCTGGCAGGGGCCCCAAGAACCTGGGAGATGTGCAGATGTGCTGGCTCTTGGAAGCTAGAAGAAAATGATGGCCCACATGCCAGAACTGCCATGATTGAGAGTGGAAGAAGGTATTGAAAGGCTCAGAAACCTGACATGCTAGACTAGATGCAATAGATAAGGTGGGAGAGCCCAATAGCAAATACTCTTCTGGGAGATGGCCTACAGGATACCCCATTTAGCACAGTGATAAAAAATACATTGGTGAAAAGACAACCTACTGAATGGAAGAAGATATTTGCAAATGACATATCTAATAAAGGGCTAGTATCTAAAATATATAAAGAACTTATACAACTCAACACCAAAAAAAAACCAAGTAACCCAACTAAAAATGGGCAGAAGACATGAACAGACATTTCTCCAAAGAAGACATCCAGATGGCCAACAGACACATGAGAAGATGCTCATCATCCCTTATTGTCAGGGAAATGCAAATCAAAACCACAATGAGCTATCACCTCATACCTGTCAGAATGGCTAAAATCAAAAACTCAAGAAACAAGTATTGGCTAGGATGTGGACGAAAAGGAACGCTTGTGTATTATTGGTGGAAATGCAAACTGGTGCAGCCACTTGGAAAACAGTATGGAAGTTCCTCAAAAAATTAAAAATAGAACTAACATTTTACTCAGTAACTGCACTACTGGATAAAAAATATGAAAACACTAATTCAAAGGGATATATGCACCCCTATGTTTAAGGCAGCATTATTTGCAATAGCCAGACTATGGAAGCAACCCAAGTATCCATCAATAGATGAATAAATAAAGAAGATGTGGTATATATATATATATATGTATATATACACACACACACAATGGAATATTACTCAGCCATAAAAAGGAATGAAATCTTGCCATTTGCATGACATGGAGAGTATAATACTAAGTGAAATAAGCCAGTCAAAGAAAGACAAATACCATATGATTTCATTCATATGTGGAATTTAAGAAACAAAACAAATGAACAAAGGGAAAAAAAGAGACAAAGCAAAAAACAGACTCTTAACTATAGAGAACAAACAGATGGTTACCAGAGGGGATGGTGGTGGTGGGGGGGGGGATAGGTGAAATAGGTGAAGGAGATTAAGAATATACTTAGCTTGATGAGCACTAAGTAATATATGGACCTATTGAATCACTATATTGTACACCTAAAACTAAGAGAACACTGCATATTTACTACACTGGAATTAATTTTTTAAAAATATATATATTTAAAAATGCATTAGTGAAAGTGGCACAACCATCACTGGGATGATTATTCTTTATTGGCCTGGACTGATGGTAGGAGGTACTCTTACAGAACTTGGCTTTCTGATATCGATGAGGATGATAGGGTCCCAGAAATAATAAGGGCCAGGTGTCAGTGCTTAACCAGAAGCCAGGTGGGCATAATTTCATAATGAGTGTTGAGGTTGGAGGAGTAGCCAGGAAAGCTTAACCTGTAGAGAGTTATGGAGATGGTTAACAGAACACAGCATCCCCAGGGGCAAGATAGAAGGGCAGCCAACAAGGGTATTGCTCAATCTAGTTATTAAAAAGAAATTGAGGATGAATAATCAGAAGGCTGAGAGCAGCTGTTCGCCAAAATAGTCATGATTTTTTCCCAGTTTCTAGGCTAGATCCCTAGTAGGAAGGATGCTGTTTCTTATCCAAATGTCTCATAACAGAGTTTGTCTGTGAGTTGTTGCACAAAAGACAAAATATCTCCTATGAGCACGGATACCTCAAACTCAAACACACACATCACAAATCATGATCCAAAAGCAGTTCTCAACATGAGATTTTACCTTGTGTACTCATACTTGAAATTAAAAAAAAAAATAAAGCATAAAGAAAAGAAAGAAAATATTGGATTAGGTCTATAATTTTAGAGTGAGATATACTGTAGGCTTCTCTCTCTCTCTCTTTTTTTTTTTTCCCATTATAACTTAGATTGGACTGGGGATTTTCAAAATTGACCTTCCAAGAGAACCGTAAGTTTGATTGGTTAAAGAGTATGGGGGAGGGCGTATGGGGAGTGAAGGGAAGACAGCACTCCTTGAACTGAGCTCTTTAGGATGCCTAAAAACAGAGTTTATGTACACTATGGACTGAACCATCAATTAATTCATTCAACATTCTAGTACCTACTGTGGGCCAGGCACGTCCAGGTTTTGAGAATTTAAGTTGAATAGGGCATAATTCATGCTCTCCTGTAGCTTCTATCAAGAAACAGGGACCAGGAAACCAAAGATTGTATTTCAGTGTGAACTGATCAAAAGGAGATAGTGGTTCAGCAGTGGCTTGGCCATGTGCTGGTTCATGTTATTATTTCCTCCCTGCATGTAAAGAAAATATCAGTACCCACCTCTGAGGCTCATTTTTATAGGTAAAATGAAATAAAGCATACGAAGTACTTAGCAGAGTGCCTGGCCCATTGTAAGTGCTATGCTAATGTTTGCTATTATTATTACTACTGTTGTCGCCATCGTTATCGTTGGTATTATTAGTATTTTAAGAAATGCTTTGGGGAAAAAATGACATCAAGTCTGCTACCGATTTACACTCTCACTTTGGGTTTTAATTAAAAAGCAAAAGTGGCTAAAGGCATATGACTTTGATTTCCTAGGGAGACTTTCAGTCTTCTGTACTAAAATTTTCCCTTTTTATTTTAATAAAAGAAAAAAATCTTGCCATTGACTATTTTACATCCACCCTTTCACTCATGCTCCTTCATTCAAACCACTTCAATGAGTGCCTACTCTCTCCTGAGCAATGTATTACGTACAGAAGATACCAGGATGAAAAAGACAGTCCTGGTCCTCAAAGAACTCTTTTAATTCAACAACCACCCTATGAGTTATAGATTATTATGTTCTTTTTTAAATAAATGAGTCATCAAGTCAGAAAGGCTAATTAATCCATCCAATGTCTTACAGCCACAAAATGTCAGGGCCAGAACTGGGGCCAGGTCCTCTGACTGACTGTGAAGCCTATGCTTTTTTTTCTGTGCTAGAATCGAGGGGGTATTCAGGTGCAAGAAATTATTGGTCTCCTGTGATTAAGCATACTTACAAAAATAATAAAGAAAATAAAAGGAGCAATACATTTGCTTGTTTCTCTCTCTCTCCTTCTGCCCCTCCCCACAGCTTATTCTCTCTCTCAAATAAATAAATAAAATCTTTTTAAAAATCTCTTAAAAAAAAAAAAGCAAAAAAAACCCAGAAGAACCCTCTCATGACATTGCATCATAACCACTAAACTGGACTCTGTCTTCCCAGAAAACAGAAGAGACTACCATGAATAATCTGTGCAGAAAAATAAGGCACACACACATGTATCTGTGTATGACCTTTTGTCAAACATTTTTGGTGATTGATAAATATGCTGAAAATTGAAATTCAAGATCCACCGGGTATTAGTTCTTAGTCCTGCTTCCTGAAAATAGCTACCATACTCTTTGATTTTGATTTGACACAATTCCCCTCCCATTCATCTAGAAATGGCAGAGCCCTACACAGTTTCCAAGAAAATAGTGTCAGGTTTCTGATTGCCCAGTAAAACACCAGTGATATTAGGTTCACTTTCCTTGAATGTTTTGGGGGAGTGGAAACCACGAGGGGAGGGATGGACAGGAGGGGAGGATGGGAGGATGGGAAGGCCAGGTGGGGAAGATAATAGAGATGTCAATATCTTCTTTGTGGACAGCCCTGGCTGAAGTACCCACTATCTGACAGATGCGATCCGTTTGGGAAACTTAACAGAGTCACTCATTCTCTGCATGATTTCTTTAAAAAAGCAGCCTTACTTATCTGTTGTGGCTGACGCCACTAACTAAGTTAACCAAATAACTGCAGTTTTGCCTTTCTTTTTTTCTTATGTGTTGGGTAGATAATCATTTTAAAAATAAGGGAAAGCTCCAGTGTTAATTACAGCGAGGTCTGAAAGACCTTAAAAAATAACAAACTCTGGAAACAAACGGTGTACAGGATGTGAGTAGAGATGCTTTCATGCAGTTCCACTGGAGAACTGTGCCCAGTTCTTCCAGAAAGAGTGTTTCCTTAGCTTGATTTAAATAGAGATTAGGTAGTGAGCAGATGGAGCCTATTCGAGGCGTTTGGCCGGCTCGCTGGTTAGACTGAGTAAATGGAGCAGCTGGGGAGGAGGAAAGCAGGGGATTCCAAATGGGGCAGCAGTTTCCAAAAATCCTTCACTCTTATGAAATATTGGGACCTGGAACTATATCTGAATCTGGATTTCAAGAAATCCAAATCATAAAATATGTTTGGCCTTGCTCTATTACTTAAACAGAAAGAGAAAGTAGCTAGAAGGATGTCAAAGCTAAGCAGGGCCATAAAGGTTGAGGTTCAGAAAACCCCTAAAAAAAAAATCTAGCTACTTTTGACTTATGTGGGGAATTCAGCTGATAACGGTCCCAAGTTTCAATCCTTACCGTCCTCTAGGTTCTAGGTAGCAAAAAGGAAAATTCATATTCCGGTGTATGTATTGTTAGATTAACCCTGTCCAAAAGAAGTTTCTCTTTTTTTCATGTTGCACTGCCCAGGACAGCAGCCGCCGGCCACATGACAACTGAGCACTTGAAAGGAGTTTTTTTCTTTGTTGTAGTCAAACAAAAGTTTAGTAAATAAGAAAGAAGAAAGAAGAAGTTTGAGGTAGATATTAAAAAAGTAGTAAATCTACTTTCCAGTGGTACTCAGTACAACAGGAAGGAAATTTAGAAACTGGGATTTCTCAATATGGAATTTCTATTATGACTTCACCGTAAGAAATAGTAAAAGGCAGAAACTAAGTGAGTAATGAATATTGAGTAATGCAGAGTTCAGAGTCTAGGTCTACCTAGTAGTAGTAAATTAAAAAAAAAAAATCAAGGTTGTAAAGATCCAGGGGTTCCCAGACCCATTCCAAAGACTTATATTGGTCAGGAATAAAGTCTTTTAAAAAAGTAACTACTCAGATTTTCATAAAGCTGGGTTTAATAACTTTTCCGGTGCTAAAATTTCTTACTCTTTATGAATCATGGTGAGAGTAGACGGATGGCACTTTTTCCCCTGTTTTTGCAAGACTGAAAGTTGGCAATGTTGATCCTCTCTAATATGTACTCAAGCTACGACTGGACAATGTAATGTAAAAAAATCCATGAGCCGCTAATTTGGTTTAGTTTTTATTTTACAAATGAGGAAATTGAGTCCTAGGAATGTTGAATGACTTGCCCACACCCTACCCTACTTCCCAAGCAGCAATGTAGTTCCAGTGGTCTTCTCCCCATCTCTCTTCACTGCATCCACGTCAGCCCAAGGGCCTCATAACCAAAACTAGAGCTTCTAGATAGGCTCCCAACATGTCTACTCCATTAATGCTTTCAATTTCAATTTCCCATGGTTACTTGGGAAAATCTTAGTGTTAAAGATGAGTGATGCTCAGGGCACCTGGGTGGCACAGTCATTTGAGCAACGGACTCTTGGTTCTGGCTCAGGTCCTGATCTTGGTGTCGTGAGATTGAGCCCCTCATCAGGCTCTGTGCTCAGTGTTGGGTTGCTTGAGATTCTCTCTCCCTCTGCCCCTCATCCCGCTCTCTCTCTCAAATAAATAAATAAATCTTTAAAAAAAAGATGAGTGACACTCTTTTTTACAAATTGTAACTTAATGGACACCATGAGCCTACCCATGCCAAAGCCACCATGCCTTCAGTCTTATGTTTTGTAAAGCATGTCATTGAGAGTTCAATAATACATGCTCAGTGTGGGTAAATCAACTCCCAGAATTCTGTCAGAAATACCTTTGCACTTAGATTGGATTCAGTTGGGGGGATGGACCAATTACATAGTATTGACATCTCAGTCCGTTCTGTCACTGTGTGTCACTTAGTGAGTTTCAGACCTACATTGTATTATGGCAAATTGTACTGACCAAATTTCTCTACAATGTATTACTATGGTTATTTCTAAATTAACAAGATTTCCACAACTCCCAAATTTGCTTCTTTATGCGCAAGCTGATTTGATTAATTTTGTCAAAATAACAGTTGAACATAAATTATCAGCTTTGACTAAATTTTTAAAATTACTGACCCAAACCAACTGATTCGTAAAACTATTCTCTGAACTCTGTAAAAACTCAGTTTGTTACTCATCTATTTTCTGCTGGTTATGATTCCTTATTCATCAAGTCCTAGTAGAAATCTCTTATTGAAAAATACCAGTTTCTAGATTTTTTTTCCCCATTGAGATGGGTGCCACGGGAAGGGCAATTTCCTATCTTTTCTTCTATCCAGAAATATGTTCTTTTTTTTTTTAAAAAGATTTTATTTATTTATTTGACAGAGAGAGACACAGTGAGAGAGGGAACACAAGCAGGGGGAGTGGGAGAGGGAGAAGCAGGCCTCCCGCTGAGCAGGGAGCCCGATGCGGAGCTCGATCCCAGGACCCTGGGATCATGACCCGAGCCGAAGGCAGACGCTTAACGACTGAGCCACCCAGGCGCCCCAAATATGTTCTTTTTTTACTAGCATTTTGTTTCACAAGGGAAAAAAGCAAAAGTTCATATGCTGTGTTCATTAGCCACATACAGCTCATGACTATTGAGTTGGGCAATGAAGATACGGAACATTTTTATCATCACAGTAAGTTCTCCTGGATAGCACTGGTCAGAGCATGCCATGAGTATGAATTTGTTTTTCTACCTAGAATTACTGGTTGGGGTTGAGAAGAAGGGGAGATTTAATCTTGGAAGAGTTATAGACAGAGTTCCCAACAGAAGCAAAAATTAGCTTGATTTTGTTTGAGACAGGGAAATACAAAATACCAACCAAATTCAATTGCATTTCAAATGAAGAAGAATGGATACAGATTCTATTATAAAAATTAGTTCTTCGGTACACATTACAGCTAATTAATGCTGAGAAACAAAACTGGGGGGAGAAGTATATACCTGTGCAGCAAAGGAAGGACAGTGGGAGGGTTAAGAAGTTAAGTACTGAAAACTTAAGCATTTAGTACTGCACTATGCCCTCTGAGGGATCCAGTGGAGGTCCAATCATTCTGAACGTGGCAGGAAGGAAAGGGGCAGAAAGGGGAGAGAAAGAAACTGGAAGAAAGAAGCACAACTAGGGCTCTTTGGGGTAGATACTGATTGTGAGCTTTTGAGTAAATCATTAGCTGTCTTCCGTGGTCTTTGAAATTCAAAATACCTAGGCCAAGCTCTCCGTGGATGCTGGTGTATCCTCCCTGGAGGATGTTAATCTCAGGGCTTCAGTGACTCAAGCCAGAGAAATGTAATCTTCCAGAGCACTTGCTGCCAGCAAAATGAAATCAGGGGTAGACCTTGATCTATTTTGCAACTAATGTCTTCAGAGGGATTTGGAGAGACCAATGTAAATTTTGATACAGAAATATCTCATAGATTTCACACACTCCTTAGAGAATGCAGGACCATAATACAATGAATAGATTACACCATGCCATTAATAGAATCTTACCCTCTGTAAAATGTGTTATTTTGCCCTGTATTGTTTCAATTTTCATAATCTCTTCAGAATTCCAGCATGGGTAGTTATCCAAATGGTTTATAGGGTACACTGAGGCAAACATGTTTAATATCCAGGATACTGAGTGATTGTAGAAAATTCACTCCAGACAAACACAGCTATGGAAATGTCAGTCCCCTCAGTTACGATTGTGAGTGGTCTGTGTAGCAAGCTGGATAGCCCCCTTAAGCCCTGGCATCCTCAGTGGCACTGCATGATGTCCATTGGAGTTTTGAAGATGAATAAATAAATTATAGGCAAATGGACAAAAGCACTTGAAAGGAGAACATGGAGTGGAAAAAGAAAGAAGCAAAAGAGAAAAGAGAAAAAAAAGGCAGGAAGAAAAGAAGGAAGAACAACAGATAAGAAGGAAGCAGAAAACTGAAGCCTCACA
Organism: Neomonachus schauinslandi; assembly: GCF_002201575.2. Lineage (NCBI taxonomy): Eukaryota > Metazoa > Chordata > Mammalia > Carnivora > Phocidae > Neomonachus > Neomonachus schauinslandi. The sequence continues at coordinate 114,395,558 of NC_058405.1, read as the reverse complement.
AGAGAAGGGAAAGAGGGAAAAGGAAAGGGAAGGAGGGAAGGGAGGACTTGGGGCGGGAGGGAGGAAGAGAGGGACAGAGAACAGGAAATATAGTGATGAGAAGAAGTGAGATGTCCCCAATAATTATCTTGAGTGCCACTCAATGAAGCCATGTCTGCTTTATACAACTGTACATAGGCATTTATATGAGAGGGATTTACTGAGCATCTATTTTATGCAAAGTCTCTGAGGGGATGCAAAGACTTGTCAAATGAACCACAGGGTGCACCAGTGAGGACGGCCCTAGAAGCATCTCTTTACAATTTCAGGACTGAATTATATTAGTCAAAAGAAAATTGCTAATAGAGTTAAGTTAAAATAAAAATCTCAGTGGAAGAACAATAATAATAACGTAGCCCTTTGAAAATGTTTCAAGCCTAATATTTCTTTTCACTCATTTCTAGGTCGCCATTCTGGTTTCTCTCACAGATTCCTAACATTCTTTCCACATTTTATATCAATTATGACTTTGACAGACTATAATAGGGACGTCAATTTGGCCTTCCTGTAGCTGCTTGCTGCTTTATTATTAATCTTTTTTCTCTGATTCCATATAATATATTTCAATTTCAAGATGACCAGTAAGATACAAAAATGTACCATTGCCCAATTTGACTTGAGCCTGAAGCTGAAAATCATAATTTATTTTCATTTTTTACCTTTATTTAGGAATGATAGGGTGGCCACCCCTTTCTGATGTGAATTGAGATAAAATGTTCTTCTCAGTTTAAAAAAAAAAACAAGAACAGATTCAAAAAGCTTATGTGTAAGAGGGGCAAAAAGTGAAATACAACACAATACAAAAACAAAACAAAATGTGAAACAAAAAAATAAACAAAAAACTATGATCTCCACACAAAACCTACACACAGATGTTTATAGCAGCTTTATTCAGAATTGCCAAACTTGGAAGCAACCAAGACGTCCTTCAATAGGTGAGTGGATAAATAAACTGTGGTCCATCCAGACAATGGAATGTTGCTCAGTGCTAAAACGAAATGAACTATCAAGCCATGAAAGGACATGGAGGACAGTTAAGTGCATATTACAAAGTGAAATCAGCCGATCTGAAAAGGCACCTACTGTGTAACTCCAACCATATGACATTCTGGAAAAGGTAAAACTGTGGACACAGTGAAAAGATCATTGGTTGTCAGGGGAAGCAGGGGTGGGAGGGATGACCAGGTGGAGCACAGAGGATTTTTAGGGCAGTGAAACTGATCCGTATGATACCATAACAATGGATACATGCTATTATACATCTGTCCAAACCATAGAATGTACAACATCAAGAGTGACCCCTAATATAAACTATGGACTTTGGGTGATAATGATGTGTCAATGTTGGTTCATCAATTGTAGCAAATACTCCACTCTGGTGGGGGGGGTAATGGTAATGGGGTTGGTAATGGCTGTTAGTAATGAAGGAGGCTGTGCACGTGTTGGGGCAGGGGTATATGGGAAATTCTGTGCTTCCCCCTCAGTAGTGCTGCTAACCAAAAATTACTCTAAAAAATAGTCCTAAAAACAAAACAAAACCCAAACCAAAGAAGCCCCCAACTAACTAGCTAACTAACTAACTAACGAACTAAAATTAGCTCTGGTAAAAACAATGTTATCTATATTTAACCAAGTCTACCTAATCCTGGCACACCTAGAACCCCATGCCATAGAAACGGTCCCTCTACTCAAGCAGCCCTTGCCCAAGACCTATTTTGGCCCTTCACCTCCTGCCACAGGCTGATCTACCTTTGTGCACATAAGAGTGGGCCCCACCATCATGCTTTTCTTGCCAACTTCCTTGTGATAACTTTTTCTGTCTTGTCAGGGCTCAATGGCCTTACCTTATCAGAGGTAAGGGCAAAGTTTCTTCAGCATATTCTCAGCAGCAAGGAGGTGGCTTCTTTACTGTAAAATCACATCAGAATCCTGCTCCATAATCCCCATGAGCTTCAGAGCCTTTGGCTCACTTCTGTCATCACATCTTTAGGTGATGTGACTCTTCCAGGAGGAGCATTTGGGGGTAGCTTCAGCCCAGCCCTCTGAGCTCTACTGTACTTATGCAGACTCCTGCATTAAGCAGTCCTAGATCAGCCTTGCTGAGGTGCTTGCTTGCCAATCCAGTGTTTGACGCTGGGTTGACTTCCTGATGAGAGGAAATGTGCCAAAGAAAACTCTAGAAGGGTCATTATTACTACATCCATAGCTTGCTCTCCCAGTGAGAGGTATCTATTGCTCTTGATTCACAGCCACCAAAACCCATCACTTGATGCAGCAAACACACCAGGGCAACTGACTCAACTATGTGCATTCAGTCCTTTTTTAGCATCTTTCCTTATCAACAAAGACCTCAAACTTGCAGGCAGCTCCTGGATTTCAAAATCATGTGAGCATTTAGAAAAGTGAATGAGAATAATAAAGCAAAATCTTAAAATGACTTCAAGAGGAGGCTCTTTGAATTAATAAACACAGGATTGTTAAAGGCAAGCCATTGAATTGCTCATCGTACCATAAAAAAGGAAAATCAGGAAGAGAAGAACTGTTAAATATTGTGAAGTAATTAAACAAGGAGGCTATTAGACTGAGGTGGTTCTAAAGCCTTGGCAGCTAGCATAAGCAAACTGAACCTAGGCCAGTCGAGTCCTGTAAATGCCTTCAGATTAAGAAATCGAAACTTAAGAACAACCAATAACAAACAGCCAGCTAGGCTTTCCCAAATAAGGCAACTGCTTGAGCTACAGCCAATCCAGTGATTTCCCACCTTCGTACCACATCTTCTCTCTAGAAGGCTTTCCCTTAACTCCTTCCTGCAGAGTGCTCCCAGTCACTTTCCCAATTGGTGCTGCCCAGTTGGACACTATGTTTGCTCACATAAACTCTTGCAAATTTTAATGGGCCTCAGTTTTATCTTTTACTAATATTAAGACAAAAAAAAACTAATGCTAAAAGGATAATAGTCTTAAAATTTATATAAAGATTAAATTGATTGAATTGAACCTCAAGAAATCATCCCCTCCCCCAATGGACTCTTCATTTCCAAGACTTCTGAATTGTTTTGAAATAATTAAAAGACAGTCCATTGTTCTTGTTGATAATGACACACACCTCTTTCCTTGAATTCTTTTTAGGAATAAGTCATCTATGGTCATTGACTCTATATTTTTACTACTTTTTTTTCTTTGTATCTACCTTTCTACTAAGACAACTATCACTTGAAGGTATCAATGATCTCAGCATTATTTCCTTCCCCCTTTTTACTTATCCTCATGAATTTCTGCACAAGGATTTAACAATGTTGAGCATGGTCCTTAGAGTCACACAGACCTCAACTGGGCACTCCCACCTCTTATGAGGTATGTGATTGCAGCAAATTATCGAAATCTTCTTAGCCCTGTTTTCTTCAAGTGAACCTCCCAGGATAGCTGAGAGAACTAAATAAGTTAGTGCAAGTGAGAGTATGGAACTGCATACTTGCCAGGCCTATGTGAGCAGTTTCCTTCCTCATACCCTCCCTCAGCCTCGTGCAGCAGTCCGCCCATGTGCCCCCATCATGCTATGGAAGCTAGGTTTCCCGCCTTCTCTGAACACTGTTTCCAAGACGTTTTCTCAAATGCTGTTCCTCTTCCAGGGCAGTTTCCTCGGTGCCACCTCACCCATGCCAACAGCTCAGATGCTGCTGCAGATAACTGGCTGCCATGTACTCAGCTTTGGCTTGAGCACCGCTCCCAAGCTCTCAATCATATTTCCACCTGTCTGCTTGACATCTTTCTGTGGATGTCCAAACTTCACCTCAAACTCCATTTCACCCTTCCAAAACTACATTCTCCTTTCAAACCTGCACTACCCCTTGGATTTCCAGGAACCATGAATTTGCTTACATCAGCTTCACCACTTAGAGAAACACTCCCACTGGCTTATATTGTATTTAACTATCACACCTTCATTCATGAGATGGTCATATGGAGAAAACGTCTAACCACCTGAAATCCAGTGTTGAAGACACTCAGTATGTTGTTCCAAGATCTTTACCAAAGGCAGTGTAAAGAAGAAAACACTGAATCTGGGAATAAGATTGGAGGATGAGTTTTAACTTGACATTTAGTGGGGTTTGCAGGTTTCAAGTGATTATTTTGCCTCTGAACGTCAATTTCCTCAACTGTAAAAGGGGGGATGATAATCGCAGCAATGATTCATAGTTTTAGTTTAAAAATGGTACCATTTGGGGCGCCTGGGTGGCTCAGTTGGTTAAGCAACTGCCTTCGGCTCAGGTCATGATCCCGGAGTCCTGGGATCGAGTCCCACATTGGGCTCCCGGTTCCCTGGGGAGCCTGCTTCTCTCTCTGACCCTCTCCCCACTCATGCTGTTTCTCACTCTCTCTCTCTCTCTCAAATAAATAAATAAAATCTTTAAAAAAAAAAAAATGGTACCATTTATGTGGAAGTCCTATGTATGCCGGATATGCTATAAAAATGAATCTGGTTTTGTTAATTTTTCAAAGCCTGAAACAGAGTAGGTACTCCAAGGATCTGTTCTGAATGTAATTAAAATATGAAGAGCTAGCTGTTGACATTCTCATGCTTGATCCTGACAGCATTCCTTTGAACATTTTCCTTCTTTATAGGTAATGACATTGAGGCCACAAAGTATTAAGTGACTGTGGGTCGAGACAATGGATCTCAAGTAGCCTGTTTTTAAGTCTAGTCTTTTCCCCAGTGTTTCATGCTTTTTCTCATTATGTTGTCCATGTTTGAGGCATATATATCTTAGGATAAATTTTAGAGAGCAAATAGAACAGAGTTCAAGGAGTTATTCTACTCTCCTCTGTTCCCATTTACTCAGACCGAGTCAACTTGATGCCCAGCTCGTGAGCATCTCAAACACAAAATGTGCCCAATATTTCAACGTTTGACTAACTTTAGAGTGAATTGACTGAATGTTTGGTCTTATATAAACATAGGCTCTTTTTAAAACAAACCAAATAATTTTGAGATCCTCACAAAGAAAGCTTTCAAAAGAGCATTGACATTCACAGACTAAAAGTACATTATTTGCAGGGGTCCTGTTAGAAACATAATTCTGTGTAATGGAAAATTAAAAATAAGCACACTGCTTATGCTTGCATGTATTTCTGACTCCCATCATATAAAATACATGCAATTATTCCATTTCATCATATATTTCTATCTAGATGATATTATCTATAAAAGATAAGAGCCTTCATTGAAGTAAGAATTTGGAATTGTCTAATATTGTGATGCATTCAAGGAATCCAATCAGATATTAAATGGAGGCAAACACAAATTATATTGACTTTTACTTTCAAAAGTCTTCAAAAGACTGGTAACACACAGCCATTAACGATGATGTCATCATATTTACTGACTTAACTGCTCATCTATACATATTGTCAGGTGAGGCGAGAATGTGTCTGAAAACATTCTATTTGCGTGAGCTTACATGGGAATATACAGATGGACTGATTTACCAAGAGACGTTAGGAGTAGTTATCTCTAAATGGTAGAACTCTGTGTGAGTTTTAGCAAACATTTCTTATGATTACCTGCATTAAGTCAATTTCTTTTTTACGATGAAAGTTTATAATTTTTAAAATCAGGGGAAAGTATTTTCAGGTCGAAGATAAAGGAGCAAAACCTAATCACTCACATACCCACGGTAAGGTAAAATTAGAACCTGACAGGTGGACCAGAAGGGTAATGCGTAGCGCCACATTCAAAACCAGGGTGACCTGAATGTTGTTATTGTCACTAATGGAGCCCCTAAAGAAAAAGAAATAAATGATTAAAGTTGAAAGACATAAAAGAGAGCCAGACATAGAGAGAGTGTAATAACTAAATACATATGTGCCATCAGCAGGGTTTTTGTGTAATGACATTTGCGAACGTCCCATGTAAATACCAAACCTAAAGATGGAGCTGTTCCACATCACGTTCATAAGTGAAGCCCGGCCCCTTCCTGCTAATCAGCTCTTTGCCTCTAGCAGAGCCGGTGCCTCCTGTGAAATGCAAACACAGACCCAGCCTAAGGCTGCTGGGTCCTACACTCTCAGGGGCCAATCATTTCTGCAGTCTTCAGCCACAGCAGAGCGACGGTACATTGGCAAAAGGGAAGGCACAATTTAAAAGCGTGTGCATGTGGCAGGATTTACAGGGATTGTGAAAAGACATTTGTAGAGAGCAAAATACCACTTTTTTTTTTTTTATCCAGTTTTGTTGGGCCTTAATTAAAGAAGCCTTTCCCCTCTTTTCTGCCACTTGGGCTGTGGGATTGTGGCTTCTCCTGGCTTTGAGGGGCATTTCATTGGTCCCCGGGCTAATTAGGAAGGACTCACACTGTTCCCCAGCCTCCTGAAAGAGAGAACAAAGACTGCTGCTGGTCGATGGCAGCTCTGCCTCGAATGCAGAGGCTCGGGAGTAAAAGAAAAAGAAAAGCTTTTGGATAGAAAAGCCTTTTGATGCCGTGAAAGAAATTAAGAACTAAAACAGAGGCCTAGGCGCTGCTGTACACAGCCCTCCACAGACTCCACTGTGTGTAGGAACAAGGTCAACAAAGCCAGTCTGATCCTGAACACCTCACATTAAAGAGGCATCTATTTAGCTTCTGCGTCCAGAGCTCTTCTGTGGCGAAGCACTTTCCCAATCAGACCGTCTGGTGCCGTGATAAACACAGATAAATATGAGCAGCATCATGCATTCATCTGAACAATTAACGCATGATTTCCTTGTTGATTGTTTTGCAAATACAGTGCAAACAATTGTGTTTTCTTTTTTGAACGGAACGAAAATAAAGAAAGCTGTTAAGGAAAAACCTAGGCACACACACCCATCATGATATTAGCATCTCATTGATGTTCCACCAAATTTTAACCAAATCTCTCTCCATATTTTAAAATAATTGCAGTTTAACCAAACAACATGAAAAGAATACACTTGTTTTTCCCCACTGAAGTATGGAAGTCTTGGGTGCCAGTGAACTTTCTGATAGTCCGGATCTCTGAGTCACAAGTAACCGAAGCTAAATGTGCCCACTTGTTCTGAAACTTGCAGTCTTCACACATAGAACTGAAATGGAAGTCCTTTTTGTAATTGTATGAACTTAAAAACTGAGCATCTTTTTTTCAGAGATCTACTTCCAAATAACAATAATCACCATTTACTGAGCACTTTTGTGCCAACTCCCATGCCGAGCATTCTACATGCATTATCTCATTTTACTCTGAAAAATCTATGACTTAAGCACGACTATGATCTGCAGTCTACAGATGAGGGGGCGAGGTTCTGAGAGGCTACACATAAGAGGGAAGATCCATATTTTAGTGCAGAGTGGGAATTTGAAATCATGGCTTCCTGACTTCAGAGCCTAAACTTTCAACACTAAGATACTGCGGTGGAATTGACACTTTAATGTTTAAGTAATCATGCAGAATTACCAAATCAGAAATCATGGAACCCACACTCCTCAATTTGCAGATAAGAAATTCGCTTCAGAGAAGTTGGATGATTTGTCTATGTTCACCCAGTTGATTTGGTAGATTGCAATCTCCTAATTCCAGAGAGCTTCTGAATAGGAAGACTCTTACAGTGCGGATTTGAATGACATGGGGGCCTGGGCTAGCACAGGTTTCTGGGCCCCACGGCCACAGTTTCTGACTCGGCAGGTCTGGGACAGAGTGTCAGCATTTGCTTTCTACTACGTTCCCCCGTGACGCTGATGTGGCTGGACTGGGAACCCCCACTTGAGAGCCACCATCCCAGTATATCACACTGCTTCTCACGTCCCTGTGAGTGTGAAACTGATAAAGAGCATGAGTAGACTTAAGCAGCAAAATGGGCATAATTTTATTCAATTGAATGAGCTTCAGCAATGCCTCCTTGAATTTTGCGTCCTTCTCATCCATCCAGTGATCACACTCAGAACTTTTGTGAAGTCTGAAGGCAATCATTTATCGCAATGTTACGTCCAGTGCAAGTATTTGCTGGAGATTCTTTCTAAGATCTTTGGATTCATTTTCCTCCTGAAAAGACAACTGTATAAGCTAGGTGTTTTCCTGCATGCATCAAGTTCCTTTCACAGTTCCTCTCAAGCCATTTCCAACACAGAGATTTGGATAAGACAGCTGCACAATTTCTCTTTCAAAGGGGCTTGTCCCACCTCCCTGTTGTGCAGGTGACTCAGCATTGAAATGTAATTTACCAAAATGATTATGATCTGGTAAATGCACTTCTTTCTTTTCTCAGGAAAATTGAAACATCCATCAGCCAAGTGCACTTTTCTTATCCTCTTCCCCCAAATCATTTTCACCTATTCAAGTCACAATCTGCAATTGCTCAACCTGCGTGATAATTCCTTATTGTTATCTAGAAAGGGAAGGAACGACCTTGAAAGAAAGGAAAACTTGGATAAGTCCCACTCTGTCCTACAAAATTTTCCATCTGGGTCATGTCCCAGGCCGGTTTTATCACACGGCCAAACAACCAGCCATCATCACCATCTATTTGCTGATCTTCAGCCTGTGTGGGCAAGTCAGCTGAGATTGTCACTGGGATGAGCAGGTGGCCTCCACTGCCATGAATGCCAGTTGTAATTTTTATCACCTTTTACTTCGGGATCTATTCGCTGCAAAGGTGATCGATTAGACAGGAGGAAAGAGAACTTCTTTAAAGTGGGTAGAACGAAGTAAGTGGTCTTCTGAGTAAGTCTGGAGAAGGTTTGAATGGGAAAAAAATAACAGCAAAGCAGTGGCAAGGTGGGCCCAGTGCACGCTCAAAATTAACAATCCTCAGTCTTCTAAGCAGCCTTCTTTCCCTGCGAGCAGAAGGCATTTCCAAGCAAGGACACCATTATAGCGCATGTTGGGAACATTCCAGCGGCTTCCCCGGGGAATCGCGTGGCAGGTCAGCTCCCTCGGTTACTGTGATCCTGGCATTAATGCAGGAACCGGGCAAGAGCAGGAAATGCTAAAGCAATAACAATTACAATATAGCAAATGGACTCGGAGTGGCAGAGATAACCTGTAATTTAAGGTTTTTCTCTTCCAGACGGAGAGTTTTCGAACCTGATGTTGACTGGTTTCCTAAGCATCGATAACAGGAAGCAACCCCTGGGACGAATATGGGGAAGAAACAGAATGTTGTAGAGCAAAGACAGAAAGTGGAGGACCCTGGACAGGAACAAAGAGAGATCACCTTAGCGGGGAATGATTGACAGTTGGCTCTCAACGCACATCAGAGATTTTGTTCTTGGGTTGATAGTTTTTTAAAATACACTTCTGAAATGTGATGTTAGAAGTGCAGCCAGCGTTGGCCTAGAGCAACACAGCTAATAAAGCTGCAAGTAATTTGTACTTTTATGGGTTTTAGTCAACTCTTAGTAAATCTACATAGTTTATTTCAAGGTTTCATGTTTCATTTGCCCCAATTAATCCTTTGATGACCCTGATATAATCTGAAAACGAATAGCTTACTCAAGTGTTGTTCAGGAAAGATGTAGAAATCAGAGAAATTCAACCCATGTTTCTAGTTACTGTGATGTTTATGGAGTAGAGATGAATATCACCTATATTTATGTCAGATGGGTCATGCTGCTCATTAAGATTTGTCCAGCATTTAAATACCCACAACAGGTCCTAGCAAAATTGTGAAAAATGTAAACTGGTTGCTGGGCTTTCCTATTTCCTGGGTGAGTGTCCCTCCATCTTTGTTTCTCCTCTCTGCCTTCCCTATGCTGTTACTTGGCTGCTAATATTTTATAGAGCACTCTGTTCTGCATGCACTGATTCTTGCGAGTGTTAATTGGTGCTCAAAGAACAAAGAGCCTCATGGTCAAGAAAACTTGGGAAATGCTGAATACCAGATTCTCTCCTAGGAAAGTCATAATACCCATTAGCATATTAAAGGCTCTGAAAGGTCCTGAAGGAAGAAAGAAACCTCTCTAATTTTGCTTAACTGTTAAACAAACCTATTTGAGTCAGGAAAGACTTTTTTTTTCCTTGTCACATCTATTAACACACTCCAGAATAAAATGTCCTTCACCCCAAACTGGGAAATATGAGTGTTAGCAAAACTTCAAGTTACAACCATGTCTAGACCACTTCTATTTTAGCAGTATACTTGGTAAAGCCTTCTCAATGCAAAGGATGTTTACTGGAATGATTGATAAAGTCATCAAATGTCTGTTCATGAAGAAGAACCTGAAAAAAATACAGAGGAATTTATAATACCATGAGGCAGAAGCCATCATTTCATATTTATTTCAAGACAATGTGACCCATGTATGATGTTTCCTAAACCAAGCAACAAAATAAACTAGAACACACGCACACACGCACACACATAAATAGCACAAGTGGCACATAATTTGCTGTTCACTGTAATTTCCATCTATCATGATGTTTCCACAGAACGTCATGGGTTTTAGAGACAAACGGAGCTCAATTTCAAATCCTAGTTGTGCTACTTACAGTTGACTGACCTTGGGCAAAAACTGAACCTGTGAACGAACTTCTGTTTCTTCATCTATGAAATGAAATATTTACCTAAAAATTGTTGCAGGGAATCAATGAGATAACATGAATGAAGTATCGAGCATATAATAGCCACTCAATAAATTGTAATTTCCCCACAGCCCTCTGATTCTCCTCTCCACATTTCAGAATTAGTCGATGTCTTGAGAATGATAGACAGCATTCTTCTCACGTGCTAATGATAAACTGCTGTTGCACTGAATAAATTGTAATAAAATTGGAGTTCCTGTCTATCACCCCATTGTGAGCTCCTGAGAAGCAATGCCTGTGTTAAATTCACCAGGCTTGGGTCTTCGACATATGAGGAGCTCGATATGCTTGTTAAATAAATTAATAATCTCCAAAAAAACAACTATCCTTTATCTTCCAGTCTTGTTTTTCCAGCTACTAACGATGGCTAGTCAAAGCTACTTTGACTTGATGTTCACTCTCTCTCTGCAATAATGCTTCTACTCTGAAATAACACACACATCAAAATATCAGTTTAATACACATAAATTAGTTGCTCATTGCACTGTGATATTAGTTAATTTTGAAATTGCATTATAGATTTCTAAATTAGAGAGACTGCCTGCCTGTCACTCATGTCACATAAAATGAATGCCAACATAAGGCATCACCTTTTTCTGGCTTTGCCAGACTGAAGGTCATTATCAATTGCTGTTTAATCAGCCAAGTCATGCATATAGACAAAGGTTAACTGAGCATGGACCAATTTGACTTCCTTTGTCATGGCAAGACAATTTGCAGCTTAATAAAGCTGCCCTGATTGCACTTAACAACACCTGCTTAAAAATCCAGCCTCATTAATAGCACACTAATGAGTTAGGGATCTTCTGGCAAGGGCATGATCAAAGACAGATGATTTGCTTTCTGATTAAATGACCTAAATAACATAAAATGAAATCTCCCCATTTCCTTTAGGGAAAGTCTTTGGAAAAAGTTACAAAAGCCGTTGGCATCTTCAGATATGGTTAAAAAAGAAAAGACAGGAAAGGACCATCCTTTAGCTCTTTTAAATGTAGAACCACACTGAACAATAAATGCAACTGAGCCAAAAAAAAAAAAAAAATCAAGCCCTTGACCTTTGAATTCATACCCTAATACACAATATAACCACTGAGCAAGAAAACAACAAGATGTAAAACTCATAAAACAAAATCAAACTTTCGGGATCTTTACAGAGGCATAATATAAAGACTATTTTTTTAGAAACTGCTTTGTTAATAAAATATCAAAAGTGACTTGACCTTTTTGCACACAACAGAGTTTTGGAGTTTAGTGTTGACTTACTATCCGAAGTCAGGCATGTTGTTTGTTGCTCCAAATGGAGTCAAGGTGGTCTGATTCAATACAACCACTGGCTGAACTTTGAGCACTGGAAATCTTGCACCTTTCTTTTTGCATTTCCATAATTATTCTCTCTGTACTAGGAATGTCAGTCATTCTTGCCCGCCTGCCTGTGGTTCCTGGTAAGGGAATGGACCTGTCATAACCTCTGCTACAAAGGCTAGTGAGGGAATAGAAGAGGGTGTCCGAACCCTGCCCTGGGCAGCCAGTCCAGAGACCTGCTAGTGACCACAGGTCATGGTTATTGACTGGCCAATCTAAAGTCTTCTCAGAAATGGAACGGAAGGGGAAGTCCAGAGAGAATAGGAGGCTGGCAGAGAGAAGCCGAAGTAGATAAATATGGGAACGACACAAGGAAGTTAGCTGAGTCACATTCATAAAGGAGTACAAAACAAAATTCTCCTAGGTTTATTTTGATCCTTTGCTTTTAATTCTTTTATTTTGACATTCTTTTAAGCTTACAGAAAATTTGTAAGAGTAGTGGAAAGATAACCCTTCTTACTGAGATTCCCCTAAAGATAACATTTTACTACATTTATGTCACCCTTCTTTAGATATATATATGTGTGTGTGAATATACATGTATGTGTATTTGTCTTTATATTTACATATCTATAATTATTTTTTCTGAATATTTCAAAGTTGCTTTCTGATGTCCCTTTACCCCTAAATCCTGTAGCATCTATTTCCTATTAAAAAAAAAAGCATTCTCTTACATAACCACTATATAATTCTAAAAATCGGAAAATGAACATTGATGCAATAATATAATTTCATCTACAGACCGTATTCAGATTTCACTAATTGTCCTAATAACGTCTTTCACTGTAAGAGGGAGCCTAGAATGATGCATTACATTCCCCCGGGACTGCTTCTCAGTCTCCTGTCCTCTGGAATCACTTCTATGTTTTTCTTTATACTCTGTGAACTGACAGTTTTGAAGAGAACGGGGCAAGTGTTTGTGGAATGTCCCACAGGTGGGGCATGTCTGATGACTCCTCATGATTAGATTCAGGTGACACTTGGTGACTGAGGTGTGGAATGAACTTCCCTGTCTGTGTGTTTACAACTCAGCCCAGGTGACACACAGCTGTCGGATTCTCCATGAGTCTTTTTGATGGCTTAGTGTACATCCTTTGAATTTTCTTGAGCAAGAAGTGGGAGTATGAATATTTTTTCCCCTCAAAACCTGAAAAGCTTAAACCACAAACATTCCTATCTCAGCTGCTTATTTGAGAGGAAAGACAGTGAGCATATAGTTAACAAAATGGAATCTGAATCCTGACTGGGTCCAAATCCTAGCTCTGTTACTTGCTGTCTGAGAGGTTATGGGCAACGGAATCTCCCCGTGACTTGATTTCTTTATCCATACAATGGGAATAATAATAACTTAAAAAACCTTTCTGGGGTTGTTGTGAGGATTAAATAACATTACATTAGAGTGCTCGAAGGAGATTTCCATCTCAGTCAGCATGGCACACTGGACACTCAGAAAAAGATCTCAGTAGTATATCACTCATTAAAGCACTGAGAGAATAAATAAATAAAATAGGAAAACAAATACGAATTCCCCATAGCCAGTGGTGTGATGGAGCTGACTTGGGTTGGTTCACAAAAAGCTATCTTTTAAATTTTTAGAAACTTGGCAAGTCAGTTGTTAAACTGCCATTATTAAAAATAACACTATATAAACTTACAATTAGGTAAGTTGCATTAAAAACAGATATTAAACAGTAAACCTCATGATTTCCTAATTATTTTGTTAATTGTACTACTGCCTGTGCTCGTTAAGTTATTCCTACCTCTTGCACCCACACAGTGGAAATGCTGTAAGTTTGTGTGCTGCTGTTGATCCCTTCAGTGAAGTCACTTTAGTAGTTTGGCCATGGTGGCAAGATTTCCACTATGGAAACTGGCAAACAATACAAATCAGGGATTTTTTTTTTCTTTTTTTCCTGGAGAGCTGGTTGTTAAACATTTACCAGCACACTACTGCTCACAGCCTAGATGTGATAAGAAAGCAGGATTCAGGGAATTTAATGAGACCTAGAACCAAAATTTTCCCTGGAGACTATCTCCAAATATCTGGTGGCTAAAATCTGTTGTAATGTCCACACATTTGGGTAGAAAGGAAACAAAGTTGGTGGCTCAATCAGGGTGAAGCACTGGATTGGAAACTGGTTTGTAAAGCTGGATTTTCTAAGGGATAACACTCAATGGGTTTGATTTAGGAAAATAAAATTGCTTTTGGAGGAAGACTGTGGAGATTTTGTCTGGACTGGCTTTAGCTTTGAGAGGAGAGAAAGGAAAAAAAAAAAGAAAAGAGAGAAGAAAAAAGTCTAAATTGAGAAATTCTAATTATAGAATCCTACTCCTCTCTGTCTGGGGATAGACCCTAAATGCCCTGTTTGGTCTAAAAGTCTCTAAACTTCAGTCTCTTAATTATTAGTTTACAGTGATCCAGGGTAGGTAGGGGGCCCATAGCCAATGCAAATGCAATTCCTTTCTAATGGAATGCAAAGAATTCCTGCAGATAATACTCCAAGGAATATGAAGTTACAATCAAAATCACTAACTATGAAACAATAAAAAACAAAAGGGAAAGAAATATGACAGGCATTTCTAATAACTTTGCAAAAACATGAAAAGCGTTGGGGTGCCATTCATTCACAGAAAATGCATAGCAAAACCTTAAGGATACACCACCACTACCTAACCACAAAAGTGACCAAAATTAATAATGCTGATGATACCAAGTGTTTGTGAGAATGTGGACTGACCAGCATACTCAAACAGTGTTACTAAAAGTGCAGTTGGAAAAATAAAATTAGCATTAGTTTCTGTAGTTGAAGATACTCATCACAGCTTGGTTTCTCTGGAAAGAATACCTGAAAAGGTTATTGGGGAGGGACACCTGTGAGAAGAACAGGAAGGAAGCATGAAGATAAATGAGTAGTGGGACTACCACCCTGTGAGTGCATGCATTAGAAAACCTGGACCATTTGCCCTCTTCCCATATTATATCCTACCGCTTTCATGAACACTTTTTCTGTGTAATTTAAACTTCTCAATACATTATTTTTTTTTAAAGATTTTATTTATTTATTTGACAGAGAGAGAAAACACAAGCAGGGGGAGCGGCAGGCAGAGGGAGAGGGAGAAGCAGGCTGCCTGCTGAGCAGGGAGCCCGACGTGGGGCTCCATCCCAGGACCCTGGGGTCAGGACCTGAGCTGAAGTCAGACACTTAACTGACTGAGCCACCCAGGCACTCCTCAATACATTATTATTAATAATATTGCTTTATACATGCAATATTCATTTGGATCCTTCCCAGTGCTTTTCCGTTCCTCTTGCATATTAACGCTGCCATCCAAGACCATTTTTCTTCTGCCTGAAGAATCTTTATTGTTTGCCTCCATGTGTTTCTGCTGATGATGAATTCTTCTACCAGTTTTTGTTTATCTGAAAATATCATCATTTTGCCTTCATTTTTGGAAAGACATTTTCACTGATAATAGAATTCTAAGTTGAAATTACTTGCTCTCATTACTTTGAAAATATCATTCCATTGTCTTCTGGCTTCCATTGTTTATATTGAAAAATTGGCTCCTTCTCCAGGCTCTGTTTCTGTGTTATTTCAGAAGTCTCTTTTTACTCTCTCATTTCTCCAATTCCTGTTTAAATAAATGTTTATGTTAAAATTTTTATGATAAAATCTCTAGTGTGGTTTCTGTGTTCTTGATTAAACAGTGACTGATACAGTATAGTTATTTTGAGGTGTATATCTCATATTTTCAATTTACTGTCGGTTGAGTTTTTCTCATTTTATTGACAAATTGTGTTGTTTCTTTTATACCTGGTTATTTTTGAGTGTTGAATATTATCTATGAAAAATAGTTATATATACATATAGTTATAGATAGAATATATACATATATTTCATTTTGTTCTGGTCCCTGTGATAAACATTTTACATGAATTACCTAACAATTCTACTATGAGGCAGAAACTACTATTATTATCCTTATTTTAAATGTAAGGAAACAGGTTTAAAGAAGTTAAGTAGCCCCCAAGAGTACATGGTTAGTAAGTGGTAGAATTGGGCTTCAAGCTCAAGTCTATGTGACTCCAATCTTAGAGCTCTTAACTGCTAAGTTAACTGCCTAAATATAAAAATGAAAAAGCCAGTTTTATTCAGAACATGAAAATCTAGCTACCATAGCAGCCTGCCTCTCAGGGAAACACATAATACTACAACACGTATGCATTATGTGCATGTGTCCATGCATGCATACATATGTAGGCGTGCTGGTACAGGGTTCAGCATTTTTTTAAAGAGTCAAGTTGATATTTGGATAAACTAAGTTAACTTTTCTATGGTGAAGGACTCAAAGTGTTGAAACAAAAAGTTCTTAGGCCAAATATGAACAGATTAAGGAGTTGGAGTTAAATGAGTTATGAAAAGGAGTTGAGAAAGAGAGAAAGTGTAAAAAGCTTTTCAAGTGTTACTCTTGTGTAAGAGTTCCTTGTTTAATCTCATTAAAACAACAGGAACATAGGATGTTCGTTTGGTCCACTAGTGATATCTTTTTAAAATTAAATTATTAAATCCAACGTGCTTTCATGACAAAACCGCTCAGCAAAGTAGGAATAGAGAAGAACTTCCTCAACTCGATACAGCAAATCTGCAAAAAAAACCTACAGCTAACATCTTAATAATGCGAAACTACAAGATTTTCTATTAAGATTAGGAGCAAAGCAAAGATGCCTCCTCTCACCATTCCTTTTCAAGATCATACTGGAAGTCTTAGGTAATGCAGTAAGACTCTAAGAAGGAAAATAAAAGGTGTATGGATTGTAAAAGAAAAAAAAAAAACTGTCTTTGTTCGCAGATGACATCATTGTCCATGTAGAAAATCCAAAAGAATTGACAAAAACAAAAAACAGAAACAAAAAAATCTCCTGGAAATAAGTGAGTATAGCAAAGTTTCAGGACACAAGGTTAATGTTCAAAAGTCAATCACTTTCCCATATACAGGCAATGAACAAGTTGAAATTTAAAACAATACCACTGGGGAGCCTGGGTGGCTCAGTTGGTTAAGTGTCTGCCTTCAGCTCAGGTCATGATCCCAGAGTCCCGGGACTGAATCCTGCATTGGGCTTCCTGTTCAGCAGAGCGGCTGCTTCTCCCCCTGTCCCTCACCCTACTTGAGTTCTCTTTCTCTCTCTCAAATAAATAAACAAAATCTTTAAAAAAAAAAACCACTTACTTTAGCACCCCCAAAATAAAATATTTGTGTATAAATCTAAAAAAATATGTATAAGATCCACTTGAGGAAAACTGCAAAACTCTGATGAAAAAAAAATGCAAATAAGAACTAAATATACAGAGAGATATTCCATGTTCATGGAGAGGAAGATAATATTGTCAAGACATCTATTCCTCCCAACTAGATTCAGGGCAATTCCCATCAAAATCTCAGCAAGTTACTTTGTGGATATCAACAAACTGATTCTAAAGTGTATATGGAAAGGTAAAAGCCTAAGAATAATCAACACAATACTGAGGGACAAGAGTGAAGTCGGAGGACTGATCCTACTTGATTTTAAGACTTATTATAAAGCTCTGGTGATCAAGAAAGTGTGGTATTGGGGAAGAATTAAAAAAATAGATCAAAGGAGCATAATAGAGAGCTCAGAAACAGATCCACATAAATATAGTCAACTACTATTTGACAAAGTAGCAAAGACAATACAATGGAGTCATTCAACAAAGGTGCTGAAATAACTGGCTATCCATATCAAAAAAAAAAAAAAAAGGAGGAGGAAGAAGAAGAAGAAGAAGAAGACTCATCTAGACACAGACCTTACACCCTTTGCAAAAATTAACTCAAAATAGATCATAGACTTAATTGCAAAGTACAAAATTATAAAAAAAAAACTCCTAGAAGATGACATAGGAGAAAATCTAGATGACCTTTGGTATGGCAGTGATTTTTTAGATACAACACCAAAGGCGTAACTTGGGAAAGAAGCAGTCAATAAACCAGACTTCATTAAAATTAAAAACTACTGCTCTATGAAGGACACAGTCAAAAGAGAAGACAAGCCACAGACTGGGAGGAAATATTTGCAAAAACACATCTGATAAAGGGCTAGTTCCCAAATATAAAAAAATCTTAAAACTTGACAATAAGAAAACAAACAACCCAATTACAAATGGCAAAGACCTGAACAGACACCTCACCAAAAAATATACAGATGGAAAATAAACATATGAAAAGATACACAATATCATACGCCATTAGGAAAATACAAATTAAAGCCACAGGGAGGTACCACTGCCCTCCTATTAGAATAGCCAAAATCCAGAACGCTGATAATGCTGAGAAGGATATGGAACAATAGGAACTCATTCATTGCTGGTTGGCATGCAAAATGGTACAGCGACTTTGGAAGACAGTTTGGTGATTTCCCATGAAACTAAACATACTCTTACCATATGATCCAGCCATCATGTTACTTGATATTTACCTAAATGAATTGAAAACTTATGTCCATACAATAATTTGCACATAGGTATTTATAATGGCTTCATTCATTATGGCCAAACTTGGAAGCAATCAAGTTGTCCTTCAGTAGGTGAAAGGATGAATAAGCTTTGGTACATCCAAACGATGGAATATTATTCCATGCTAAAAAGAAATAAATCATCAAGCCATGAAAAGATGGAGGAACTTTAAATGCATATTACTAAGTGAAAGGAACCAATCTGAAAAGGCTACATACTATATGATTTCAACTATATGACATTTTGGAAAATGCAAAGCTATGAAGACAGCAAAATGGTCAGTGGTTGTCAGGGATTAGAGGGGAGTGTGGGATGAATTGGGAGAGCACAAAGGGTTTTTAGGGCAGCGAGACTATTTTGTAAGATACTGTAATCTATGAGATATGGTAAAAACCATAATACAATAAACCCTAATGTAAACTATAGACTTCGGTGATAATAATGAGTCAGTGTAGGTTCATCAACTGTAACAATTGCACTACTTTGGTGGGGCATGTGGATAAGGAAGGAAGCTGTGTATGTGCGGAGGCAGGGAGTATATAGCCACTCTACTTTCTGCTCGATTTTGCTGGGAACCTAAAAAAGTGCAAAAATAAATTCTGTTAAAATTGCATTCCTTCTCTACTTTAAAATATGCTTTGGGAATTTGGTTCTTTAGTTTGTTATTCTGGCTACATTATAGCTAGCTCAATAGGAATCAAATGTACCAGACAGTCATGCTGTTCTGCTTAATTCCAAACACTTTCCCATCTTTCCCTCAATATTTTGTGTCTGCCTGAAACCAGAGAGACGGTTAAAAGCATAGGTAATAGAACATGGGGACTTGACTCACTGTTCACACTCAAGAGACCTTCATTGGAAAATGTTCTCTCTATAAGGCAGAAAGAAATATTTCCCAGCATTAGCAATGGGTCATATAGCAAAGGTGAGAGCAAGTAATTCCAGCTCATACCCACACAGCTCTTAAGGGAGTTTGTCCAGACTACCACTTTGTCGTTGTTCAGAAAGACCTGCACAGTCACAAACACTGAGTGATTGGAAAGGTGTAGTGGGGTTATGTCCAAATGTAATCCCTAAACAGGCAGGTGTGAGAAGTGAGGAAATTCAAAAGTCATGTGCTGTCTGAGATTCTTCTTCTCTCTTTTCTGGGAAGCTAACTACCCATTTTAGAAGGTCTCATTTCAAGTCCTCTTTCCTCCATTAAACATAACCTCTTGAGCTTCTCTAACTTCCTAGAATTTCTTCTTCACACTCAAAGTCAGTAACTTTTATTTTAAAACACCAAATTGATTTGCTTTATGTTTTAGCTATTTTTGAGGGTCAAGATTGAAGGTCCCTTAAGGGTAGGGACCAAAACGTATATCCCTTTTGCCATCTTTGCATCCCTAGTAGAGCACATGGTAAGTCCTTAGTGAATATTTATGAGTTGATGGTGCAGAGATTCTGTGTGAAGTGTTACTCTAAACTTCATCATTAAAAGGAAATCAACTCCATGATCGGTAGGATTAGCTTAGACAAATTTTAAATACAAATACATCAATACTTAAATCTTTTTGTGAAGAAAGCCAACAGATTCATTTTCCTTGTTTCTAGGATGATTCTACAAAGGCATGTTGATAAGACAGCAAATGGGAGTCAGATGCTAGCGTTCTGGTTCAGCTTATTAGGAGGGAACAAATTGAGATTTCTGTGAATCTTGATATCCTCATCCCTTAAAAGGGGATAGTATGCACTCTACCACCTCCACTAAGTAATTTCCAGGAGAAGAGAAGAAAATAAGCTTCCACCATGCTTATTTTTTTTTTCCTGTATTCTATTGTAGTCAGCCTATTGTTACGCATTGGAGGTGATGACATACTAGAGCGGGCCTCTATAGGCTTGCAAGAATGGATTTTTATACTTTGAAGGACTTTGTGAGCTGGTTGTTAAACACAGCCATTATTAAAAATTAAATTACATAAACTTACAATTAAATAAAGTACATTAAAATATGAACAATGAATAATCAAAACTCATCGCTTCCTAATTATTTTTCTATATTTTATTATTACCTATGATCTTAAGGTTGTTACATCTATTTTATCTGTGTGGTAGAAATACTATGTAATGGAGTACTATTTCACACCTCTTTCCAACTCTGAATTCAGTAAGTCACATTGTTAGCTTGAAATTGGACATGATGAAAGTGTTTTCACCATGAAAATCAGGAAATGCTACAAATTAAGTTTTTTTTTGTTCAGATAGCCAGTTTTTAAACATTTACAATACACCATGGGTATTCTCCCACTTGATTATTAGCAACTTGAGAAAAGAGCTGGTGCCAAACCTATCTTTGTATATCCCACAGTGTGGAGTACAAGATTAAATCCAGTGCACATTAGAATCCAATGGGGAGTTTTAAAAAAGAGAAAATAATCTGATGCCTGGACAGCCCACCTCCAAGCTTTTGACTTAGTTAGTTTGACTAGGTACCAGAGTATTTTTTAAAAAGCTTCCTGTTGAGTCTAATGTTCATCAAATTGAAAAACAACTTGCCTAAATATCACTGAAGCCAGTAGGCACTAACAAGTGATTACTGAATAAAAGAATAAATGTGTTAAACTTTAAAAACTGCAATGTACTGTATGTAAGATTTTGTAAGATTCTTTTAGGAAAAATGCTTCTTTAAAATTAGTTTGTGATAGTTCTTCTCAAATGCTTGCCTAATTTCCAGCGGTGTACTCAGTAGAGAAAGAAACTCAGTATCTGCAGAAAGAAATGGGTTGTTAGCTTACTCTTCACTGGATACCTTTTCAATTTCGCACCATGAATATATATAAGCCATTCAAATCACATAATTCTTTATGATTTCTGTTATAAAAATGTTTAGTGAACAAACTGAGTTTAAAAAATACAGTTTTATAATTTCTCAATCTGATTCTTGGAAATTGCCTAATTAACCTCTTTAGGGTAGAGGAAAAATATTGAGAGTAATTCTTCTTTCACAGTTAGCTGAAGCTCTAGCATAGGACCACAGGAAATGGTCAGGTACAGATGACAAACCAAAGTAGATTATTTTCAAAGTCCCTGAAGAAAGCAATTCTGATTAAGAGTGTGTAAGAACTACCTTGACATAGATTGGCTAAATCTTTCCTTTAAAGTAATAAGAGAATGTTAGTAGTTTTAAATCCAGGTATTTTAAGTTTGGGCACATTTGAGGACCATGATCTAAAATACCACCAACCAAGATATTTCACCATGTTATCTTTAACATATATTATGAGATTTTACAAAATTACATGCAAGTGAAGCTATTTAATAGTAGCTATATAAGTTAAATGGAATTGTTCATGGGAAAACTCCAGTTCTAATCTTCAATGATATTATATCAAATGTAAGCATTATATTCTTATTTGTAACATATGTAGAAAGCTATTTCTTCATCTGGAGAGTGGGTATAATAATAGTACCAAACTCATATAATTATTATTTTGATAACTCCAGTTAATAAATGTAAAATATATGGAAAATGCTTTGTAGGCAGTAAGTGTTTGAAAAATATTTGCTAACATTTATTTTAGAGAAGATAAAGCTGAGTCCCAGAAAGCCTAAATGAATAGACCACAGTCACACAGGTTGTTAATAAAAGACGTAGATGTACTGAACATATAACTCTCTCGTAATCACATAATTAAAACTCTTCAAACAAATCCAATTAGCTCCATCCTAGGAAGACTAAAGCTTAATTTTTCTTAGTAATTTTTACTTAAATTTTACTTTAAGTAAAATTTACTTAAAAATCTAGTATCCTCAAATGACCTGCATTTTTTCTTTTAGTATTAAATTATGATTAATAAATAAATTGTATCAGGATCCAATTATACTATAGGTTTTTCAAAGTCAATTTGGAAACAAGAGTTCTCTATTTTCCCATGGAAATGGAATTATTTAATTTTAAGTTTGATAATGACTTTAGAATTAGCTGATTAATGCACATGGAAAGGTTCTGTAATAAGTGCAATTTAACGTTTAGTACAACTGGAATCGATTGAAAATTTATTGAAAAATCTATTACCAATTTTTATCACTGCCAATTAGATCTAATGAAAGATATAATTAAATAACATCAGTGACATTATGATATCCCTCTGCATTTGTAACTAGATTTCTTTGGGAAAAATATCCATTAACAATACCATATATTGGGAGTTCTATTTATAGTAAAAGAGGCTGCTTAACTTGGAAAAATAACCTGAAATAGAAGCTGGAAAAGCTATACACAGGGGGAGTGTGGGGCCAACATTTGGGGGTGCTAAACACTAGAGTCGTCATCCTGTTCTTCAAGAGGTAGCTGAAAGTTGAAAACCTGAGCAAAGCTTTCAAGGTACATGGCACTAGGGACACCAGGAGAACAAAAAATGGGGGTCAGGTGTGACCAGCAAAGGAACCCAGGTAACCCTGGACGGCTGTATTCTGGGCCAGTGAGTCTCAATGGTGGACAATTTTGGCAATCTGTAAACATTTTTAGTTATCACAACTGGGATGGGGGTATGCTAATGGCACCTGGGGTTAGAGGTCAGGGATGCTTCCAAACAGTCTACAATGCACAGGATGGCCCTCCTACAACAAAGAATTATCTAGCCCAAAATAGTGTCAAGTTTGAGAAACCCTGTTTTAGGCTCTAAGTATTTGGATGAACTGGATACAGACCAGCCTTTGCAAGAACAGAAGCCTAGTTTTGAATTATCTCAATTCTTGATTGGAATAAAGTATCATCATACTGCTGGAAGTGCTAGTTTATCCACTTATCAGGGGTAAAAGTAAATCCTCTCTGGAACAGGGCTCAGCAAGCCAAAGCCCTTAAGTCAAATCCATCCCACTGTCTACTTTTTTAAATAAAGATTTATTGGAACACAGCCAGGCTCATTCATTTATTTACATATTGTCTATGGCTGCCTTTAAACCGCAATGGCAAAGTTGAGAGACCTTAGGACCTGTAAAGCCAATAATATTTACTCTCTGGCCTTTAGAGAAAAAGTTTGTCAGTCTCACAGCTGGATGCAGGATGCAGAGTCTCAGATTGTCTCTACAATTTTTCATATACAGTATTCAACACTCAAATAAAAACAGCCAGGTTTTTTTTTCCCCAGGTATACAGGAAACAGCACAATACATCACAACAACAAAGAACCAACCCAACAGATGTGAGAGTAATCAGATATACACTTTAAAATAACTGCACTATATCAGACTGACACAGTTCAGCCAGGAAAACAGACCCAACACTAAGAATTTTATCAAAGAGAATGTAATACAAGATTTATTTAAGCAGGTGTTGGAGAAAGAGGATGTACAAAGGGACTTTTGAAAAAAATGCAGTAATAGTACCTGGAGAAAGATTAACTTTTTTTTTCAAGATTTTATTTATTCATTTGAGAGAGAGAGAGAGACAGAGAGAGCACAAGCAGGGGGGAGAGGCAGAGGGAGAGGGGGAAGCAGACTCCCCACTAAGCGGGGAGACTGACATGGGGCTCGATCCCAGGACCTGGAAATCATGACCTGAGCCAAAGGCAGACGCTTAACCATCTGCGCCACCCATGTGTCCCAAAGATGGGCTTTTTAATACAAACAGTGGAAGCCAGAAGACAACAGAATGGCATCTTTAAAATAAGTAACTGCCAACTTAGAATTGCATTACTAGTGGAAATATCAGTGGAAAAACAAAGGCAGAAAGAAGACATTTTGGGACAAATGCAAACTGAAAGAATTCAGCAACAGCAGACACAGGGAGACAAACAGTAAAGAAGAGAAATGGTCTTAATGTCAGTTTGGATATGCATGAAGGGATGAAGAGCAATGGAAAGGGTCACAGTGTGAGATATCTAAAGGAATATTGAATGTATAAAGCAATAATAACAATACTAATGTATTGAGGAGTTTAAGGAACAAAGAAAATAAAAATTCATGAAAAGAACAGCACATCATATGGGACGATGGCCTACGGCAGGAGTGTTCTCAGGTGCTTGTATTGATAGGGAAGTGGTAAAAGTATTAATTTATATTAGAATTTGAGAAGTTATGGATGCATGCTATAATTTTTAGATCCTGCTAAAAGAGTATTATTCAGTAGTATAATTATTAATCATTACCAAGCTAATGGAGGGGAAAAATGGAATAATGCTTAAAATTTAAATTTAAGAAATAAATCCATAAAGGTCAGACGTGAGAGAAAAAAAAAACATAAAGCAGGTCAGAAAAATGGAAATAAAATGCAAAAAATGGAAATAATGCAAATTTAAACTCAAGTGCATTAAATGTGAAAGAGTTAAATACCTTGAAAGGTACTCAGTTTTCAGACTGAATAAAAACAAAACATAACTGTACCCAGGTTACAAGAGACATACATAGCTATAGGGAGACAAAATGGATGAAAGAAAAATACACAAACTAGATTATTATAAAACAAAGTAGAAAAGTAGATCTTTTGGGGGGGGCACTGGAGAAGAGATAGAAGGAGAGAGAGAATCTTAAGCAGGCCTCACGCCCAGCACTGAGCCTGATGCCAGCTAGAACTCAACCCTGAGATCATGACCTGAGACAAAATCCAGAGTCGGATGCTTAACTGACTGAGCCACCCAGGTGCCCCAAGACAAAGTAGAATTTAAGACAAAAGCATTACTGGATATAAAAAGGTTATTTAATTTTGATAAAAAGTTTAACTGAGAAGTTAAAACAATTCTAAATTATTTGAGAGAACCTATTATAGTAGTTTTCAAATATATTAAACAAAATTTATCTGAACAAAAATAGGTAATCTGCAATCATAGTAAAGGATTTTTAATACATTTCTCTTAGTAACTGACAGAACAATCAGAGAACAAAGTTAGTCAGGATATACTTAATTTGAACAATATGATTAACAAACTTGACTTATTTGACATATTAACATATGACTTAATTGCATTTAATAATTGTATAATATGAATTCCTTTTAAGAGCACACAAAACATTTGGTAAAGCAGACCATATGTTGGGCCATAAAGCATGTCTCAACAAATTTCAAATTGTTGAAATTATACAGAGAATGTTCAGTATTCTCTGTATAATTAAGTTAGAAATAAAAAAAGTCAGTAAAATTAAGCTAGAAATCAATATAAAAAGATAATTTGGTAATTCCATATGATAAAAAATTAAGCAATATACTTCTACATAACAAATGGATCAAAAAGGAAATCATAATGTATTTTTTTCTTTTTATTTATTTATTTTTAAGGAGGCTCTATGCCCAATGTGGGGCTTGAACTCACAACCCTGAGATCAAGAGTAGCATGCTCTACTTGACTGAGTCAGACAGGTACCCCAAGGATACCATAATGGAAATCAGAAATAGTTGTACTGCATGAAAATAAACATTTATTTCTGAAGCTCTGGGATGCAGCTAAAACCATGCTTTAGAGGGTAATGTATAGCTTTTATATCTTAGGGAAAAAAAGAAAGACTGAAAATCAATGAACTAAGCTTCCATCTCAAGAACAGAAAATTAAGCTTCAAAAAGTAGAAAGAAGAAACTGCTAAATTTACAGATATTAATTTTTTAAAAAAACCTGCACAGAAAAAGATAAGGTAAGTGAAAAGCTGGTTTTTTGGAAAACCTGATAAAATTCATAAAACCCTGCAATGCTGATCATAAAAAAGGCATTAATAATCAATGCCAGGAATGAAAAGGTGACATCGCCTTTGGAATAGATATTAAAATGACAAGAAGATAGTGTACACTACCAAATTCTTTAAAACTTGACACCAGAAAAAACAGAAAAACTGATTTTAAAATTGTAAAAGTAATTGAATCTGTAATAAAAAGAAATGTTTCCATAAAGAAAAACTCCAGACCCAGCTTCAGATGGCTATGCTGATGAATTATGTCAAATATTAAGTAAGAAACAATACCAATCTTACATAAGCTCTTCCAAAAACTAGAAAAAGACAGAAATATTACTACTCCATTATATGAGGCTCACATCTTCTTATACTAAAACTTGGTAAGGAAATTAGAAGAAAGGAATATTACGGGGCAATCACACTCACAAATAAGAATTGAAATGGTAAAATGATGATGATGATGATAACAAATCAAAGTGATATATAAAAATGGTGATACACTACAGGACAAGTAGGTTTTATTTCAGATATTTACATAATAAAGAATTAAAAACCATGTGGTCAGCTCTGATATATTAAATTCACATGATGACAAATTCAATATCCATTCATGATAAAATTTCTTATCCTACTAGGAACAGATTGCAATTTCCTTAATCTCATTAAAATGTTTCCATAAATATTCAGTAAATATCATATTTAATGATGAAATATTGAAAGATTTTCAATCTTTCAATTTCAGTCTCATTCCTGAGACTGGAATGACACAAAAATGCCTACAATTGTTTCTTCAACTTTAACATTATTCTGAGGTCCTAGCCAGTACAGTAATTTGAAAGAAAAAAACTATTTTAAAAAGAAAAAAATTCATTTTTTACAAATGACATGATTTTTATATACATAATATATAGATATTTATATCTATGTGTGTCTTAGTCTGTTCAGGCTGCTATAACAAAATACCATAGACTGGATTGCTTATAAACAAGAGAAATTTAATTTTCATAATTTTGGAGGCTAGAAGTCCAAGATGAGGGTATCTGCATTGTCAGGTTCTGGTGAGGTCCCTCTTTCAGGTTGCATACTGCCAACTTCATGTTGTATCATTGTAAGGCAGAAGGGGCAAAGGAGCTTTCTTAGGCCTCTTTTATAAGGGAGCTAATCCCATTTATGAGGGCTGGGCCCTCATGACATAATTACTTCCCAAAGGTCCCACTTCCAAATACCATCACCTTGGGGTTATGTGTCAACATATGAATTTTAGAGGGACACAAACATTCAGATCATAGCAATACATGTAGCAAAGTTAATGGATACATGGTCAAAATGTTAAAAAATGTATATTTGCATATACCAGTAACAAACAGTAAATTACATGTCTCAAAACATACAACTGCAGTAACATAAAAATAGTTTTCTAGGAACAAAACTAACAAAAGATGTGCAAAATATCCACACAGAAAACTAAAAATTATTAAGAGACATTAATGGAAGCCCAAATAAGGGGAGGGATGTGCCATGTTTATACTGTAAATAGATTTTTAGATTTAATGCAACCCCACTGTGAACAAAATTGGAGATTTGACAAGCTGTTTCTAAAATGTACATAGAGGGCACCTGGGTGGCTCAGTCGGTTAAGCGTCTGCTTTCAGCTCAGGTCATGACCCCAGGGTCCTGGGATCGACTTCCGCATTGGGCTCCCTGCTCAGCGGGGAGCCTGCTTCTCCCTCTCCCTCTGCCTGCCGCTCCCCCTGCTTTCCCTGCTTGTGCTCTCTCTCTCTGACAAATAAATAAATACAATCTTTAAAAAAGTAAAATAAATAAAATATACATAGAAATGTAAGGAGATTAAAAAGAAAATAAAATGAAGAGAACTTATTTACAAGATGTTCTAGAAGATACCTAGAGAATATTAGATGCAGAAATTAGTTTAGGAATAGAAAGATGTTAAGAGTGTTGAAAAGACACAAAAAGAAATCACTTCCACAGATAGAGAATTCAGAAACAGGTTTATGCATATAAGTATATTTTATTTATGACAGAGATGGTACTACCAAGGAGTGAGGAAATAATGGTCTTGTCAATTAATGGTGCTCAGTCCACTGGCTATCCAACTGAAAAAATGAAAATTGACCTTGACCTCATACCTTCTAAATGTAAACGGTAAAATAATAAAACATCTAGAAGATACAAATAGAAAAAGGTCTTAATGCTCTTGAAGTAGATGAGGTTCTCTTACACAGTACATACAAGTAGAAACCATAAAGAAAATATTGATAAAATGAAATACAGTAGGGTCAAGACCTCTTCATCAAAAGACATGATTTAGGGAGTAAAAACAGAAGTCACAGAGTGGGAGATTATATTTGCAAAGGGTATAACAACAACAACTAAAAGGATTTGTGATCTACAACACACACACACACACACACACACACACACACACTCCTACAAATAAATTGGAAAAGTATAGCTAACCCAATGGACAAATGAGCAAGAAAACTGAACAGAAATTTTACAAAAGAGGATAGTCTAATAGTCCACATACATTTTAAAGCATGCTCAAACTCACTAAGTTCTCTGGGAAATGCAAACTAAAACCACCACAAGACACCATTACACACTCTCCAGGATGATGACAATTATAAAGACTATAGATAAGTAAAAATATAAACAAAAAGTGATTGAGAGAATAAAAAAAACAATGGGGTATCTCATCCTTTGTTGACTGCAAAGTGACACCATTGGTAAACATTTCAGCATTTCCTATGAAAGTTCACCCCACTATCTCATTTCCACATATGTAGCCAAAAGAAATTCATGCACCCTTGCATGTAAACTCATGTACAAGAATATTCATGCAGCATTATTTGAAATAGTTCCAAAAATGAGACAATAGAAATACCCTATCAACATCAGAATAAATATATTTTATTTTATTCATGCAACAGATACTACAAAGCAATGAACATTTTAGACAATAACTAATATCAATCAAAAGAAACCAGATACATGAAAATATATATCACATGATTCAATTTATATAAAGTTCAAAAAGATGAAACTAGTTTATGGTGTTGGAAGTCAGAATAGTGATTATCCTTGGAGGGAGTGAGGAGTAGTGCTTTGGAATGGCCTGCTAGTTTCTTCTGGGATGCTGTGTTTTGACATGGGTCATGGTTACACGAGCATATATATTTACTTTGTGACAGATTTCTAAGCTATGCTCTACGATTTCTTCTCTTTCTTATATGTATGTTATACTTTAATAGAAATCATTTTTAACCAACTGAGCCACCCAGGCGCCCCCTTTTTTTTTTTAAGATTTTTATTTATTTGAATAGAAATCATTTTTAAATTAAATAAATTCTAAATTAACAAAAATAATTTTAACCATCAACAAATGTTAAAACCACCATTCTAAATAATTCATATCAAAGACAAATATAATACAGATATTACAAAGTATTTGCTGATGAAGTTAAGAACACTTCTTGTCAAAATCTAAGGAGACAGCTAAAAGTTTATTTAGAAGAATTGTATTATTCAGTTTGGGCTGCCATAACAAAATACCACAGACTAGGTGGCTTAAAATACAAAAATTTATTTCTCAATTCCAGAGCCTGGAAAGTCCAAGGTCAAGGTGCTGGCCAATTTGCTTTCTGGGGAGGACTCTCTTCCTGGCTTACAGATGGCTGTCTTAGCACTATGTCCTCACATAGCCAAGAAAGAGGTCTGGTGTCTCTTCCTTGTCTTATAAAAGCTCCAGACCTCAAATTAGGGCTCCACCCTTATGATATCATTTAACCTTTATTATCTCCTCACATGGCCTCTCTCTAAGTATAGTCACTTGGGGATTTTGGCTTTAGTATATGAATTTTGGGAAGATGAAAATATTCAGTCTCCAGCAGGAATGTTCACAGGTTTATAGTCTATTTTAACTAAATAAAAATTATGTAAAAGTACATAAAGGCATTACAAGACAGTACAAAGACATTACAAAGGTATTGTTCACCTTCATAAATTTAATAAACAAATAGACATAACAAAATAAACCAAAAGAAAACAGATGGAGAGAAGTGATAGACTGCACAGAAATCAATGAATTTGAATACAAAATACTCCCCCAAACTAAACGGAATTAATTAAGAATCAGAGTGAATTAATAAATAAATCTAAACAAGATTTTTTAAACACCAACATTTTCAGAAGCCACTTCCATCTTGGGAATGAGTCTGAAAAGATGGGTTATTTGTAGACTGGTTACTAATGAACTTATCATGCAGTTTCTATTTTGGAATAATTACTATGTTAGGTTGGCCACATGGTGATATGATTGATTCCTCGAGATCAGCCATTCAAACAACTAAAAAATTAAAAAACCCAAATGAGCACTATCGTGGTTGTTTCAAAGAAGTCATTTAAGCTATGTCCCTATAGCCGTTGCCAATTTAACCAGGGGATTTGTGAAAGATGTAGAAGACTCATTGGCTACACTGTTAGCGTGTATAAATCAGCCAAAATAAAATATAATAAAATAAAAATGAGAGGCTATGTGCAATTGTTTTCCTAGACCAGAACTTGAATCATTTCCTCTTCTGCTGGCGTGTGAATTTGTGTGTTTGGTGGTGTTGTATCTGTGTATATTAAACAATGACTCCCTTTAGGGGAGTTGAGATGATGGTTCTTTTTATCTCTGGGAAAGCACTGGCCGTCCTTCCACTTGAGACTAAAATTCTGGTTTGGATGGAAAGCCAACCTCATGTACATTTTTAGTCTGTCTCTTTTATGTATATGAGAGTGTCATGCTGTCAGTCTTGTTGCTTTGCCAAATCCCTAATGCTTTCAGCCATGTATTTCAATCAAATGGCCATTTAACTTGGGTGTTTCACCAAAGGACTAAAACTTTTGGGCACTGGGTCAACCAACTGAAAACTTGATTGTGACTCCAGTTACACTGCCTAAATAGATTTCTGTGAAAAATGTGACCAAAAAAAGAAACAAACTATTCATGAATATTTTCAGCCCCATTAAATTATAAAAGCATTCAAGGGATTGAGAACTCTTAAATTAATATGATATTATGTCAAAATGAAGGGATTGATTATAAAAGGCTATGAGATACTCTTCTTGTAACCAAGTAGAAGACATGGCCAAGAAATTAGCTTCACTTGTTATAACTGACAATATGCATCAGCATTTTCTTAACTATATATTTACAATTTTAGAGTTACTCATGTCATCAAAAGTAAAATATTTTCAGTATTCTGTATTGATAAATTTTAATATGTTAGCAATTAACTTCAGGTTGAGCAGAAATTGTCATTCAAATTATTGATTGAGATAATGCTTATAACGCAATAGAATTTTTAGAAGTCTTGGAGTTCTCTAACCAAGCATCTAAGTCCAGAGTCTGTTTCTTCTACATGTTGTTATTTCTTCCTCCATCCCTATGGAATAAATTTAAATTGAGGTCACATTTTATAATAAGACCAAGAATCAATGTCTGCATACAGAGATCCCAAAATGGAAAAGACCAGGAGTCAAATGTTATCTCATTATTCATTGTACTAGCAATATTTTAATGTGTAAGTAAACTTGACCATGCCTTTATAATTGTGGTAGAATCAAACATAGGTGAGAAAATTGATTGGGGTCATTCTCTGCTTCTTATGAAATAGCCCCATTGAGAAGGGCATTTCCACGTTTCTACCAGTCGAGGGAGGGTTCCTGTTTGAGGCATAAGATAAATGGAGCCTATTGAATGAGGAGAGCCTATTGAATTCTGTTGCCATCACTAGCCCATACTCTGTTAGAATTTGAGTTTGCAGTATATATAAATTTTCTGATTCATGTAGCAGGGTGAGGGAAAAGACATTGCTATGAAAGCAATGAGAGCAATGATTGCTATGTGAATTAAGTCTTTTTCTAAGTAAATGGGATTCAGTTTTAGGGAAATAAAATTTAGTCCTTGTTAAATATCCTATTGACTGAACTCAGTTCTCCTCTTGGGCTCAGGATGTTGTCTCTGAGAATGCAGAGGGGAGAGAATGCTCTTTCTAGGTCTCTCTTACACTTACTCTCTGTAACACCTCATACTGCATTTTAGGAGCCAGGGGCAAAGTAAATGTAGCTGAAACCGCTTCCCTCCTGTTTCTGAAGGTCATAAAGGAACCCAGGAGGTCTCTTTAGTTTCTGCCTCCACAGTGAAACGGAAGCCTGGTTCAGAGGTGATAAAGCAAATACTAGATGTCTTAAGCCTCTTTTTTAATGTTGCACTCCTTTTGCACAGGACAGCCATGTATAACCTCCTATCCAGGAGGTTAGCAAACAGTAATGGTGGCTTTGTTTTTATATTACTAATGATACCACCTGTGTCTTTAGAAACAATTGTTCTCATTCCCTCCAGGTCCCTGGATGTTGCCGAGATATTTTAGGTAAGCCTCCATGCCTGATCTCACAGTCAATAGGACATCACGTGTAGCTGGGAAAATCAACTATTTAAAATAATAATAACAAAAACAACAACACTAATGATGGTGATGATAATAATAATAATGATAATGATGATAATAATAATGGGTGATGATGGGGCGCCTGGGTGGCTCAGTCGGTTAGGCGACTGCCTTCGGCTCAGGTCATGATCCTGGAGTCCTGGGATCGAGTCCCGCATCGGGCTCCCTGCTCAGCGGGGAGTCTGCTTCTCCCTCTGACCCTCCCCTCTCTCATGCTCTCTCTCTCTATCTCATTCTCTCAAATAAATAAATAAAAAATCTTAAAAAAAAATAATGGGTGATGATGAAGCAGAGCTAAATGAGCCTCAACTGAATTGATGTTTGCAGAACTGGTAAGCTATTGACATTCTTTTATGTCTATAACCATGGGTTGATATCCACAGGGGATTTTACTTTTTGTGCCTCAAGGAAGAGTTTGGTGTGTGGCATTGCAAGGGACCCTAGGAAACAGAAGAGAAGGGAGTAATAATGGAAGATTTGTTCGGGTAACATCTCTGCCCCTGCTCGCCTAGGAACTGGATATGGACTTACATGGAGAGAGGGTTTAGGCTACAGCCTCAGGGAGTGGTATTCATAAAAGACTTTGTATTGACAAAATAGTACAGCTCATTTTGTGCTGTCGTGCTTGTGCTCAAGGCTTGGAGATAAAATTCAGTAGTGTTAGGAGAACCATTTGAGGTGGACATCAATGATTTGTTCCTGTCCAGCCTCAATTCAACCTTCTGGCAAAGACATATCAAGGAACTTCCCCTTCTCCATTTCTTTCTTTTTTTTTTTTTTTAAGATTTTATTTATTTATTTATTTGAGAGAAAGAGAGAGAGACAGAGAAACAGCACAAGAGGGGAGAGGGTCAGAGGGAGAAGCAGGCTCCCCGCCAAGCAGGGAACCCGATGCGGGACTCGATCCCGGGACTCCAGGATCATGACCTGAGCCGAAGGCAGTCGCTTAACCAACTGAGCTACCCAGGTGCCCCATCCCTTCTCCATTTCTAATCTGTGAAATTTGGGTAGGGTTGACTCTAAATCCTGGATGCAGGAGAGGGCACATGACCCAAACTTGTGTCTCTTCTTGGTCATGTTGATTAATTCACAAGCAAGCCAAATCAGGTCAATAAGATATATTTATAAGTCTTTTGTTGGAACAGGAAGTTAGGAGACAAAGGACTTAGATGCTTTAATTCTAAAATTATAGGGCCCACCATATGGAAAAACCTCTCTGAGAGTGAAGCCTCCAGAGAGAAAAGTAGGGTAAGGATGTGAAGAGACAAAGTCCTGTTGGCACTCTTTGAGTCTTTGTGCACAGCTGTTTCTGAAGCCAAACATTGTGATCACTTCTGTTTTGTTTTGTTTTTTTTTTTTTGGTTAACATTCCAAATCTGTATAACCAATGAACATGGCCTAGGTTTTTTTTTTTATTGGTATTCACTTCAGAAACTTGAATCCACAGATATAAGCAGGATATTACCAGAAGGTTACAAGTAAACACAGATTATACATGCAAATTTCTGTTCACAAAGGTCACATGTGCAGGTATATGAATTAGAAGCGTGCGTCTAGATTACGGCCAAACTGTTTTTAAAATGCAGCAATGTAAAATTACCTCTTGAAATATAAGGAGATGGTCTACACTCTTCAAAAATCAAATGTTGCTTATACCAGATGTATGACAGCTACAGGATTCACGTGACAAACAATAAGATCTCAAGAAATTAATACTGCTCAAAGAGAATGGGAATATTTTTACATTTCATTGAAAATACATTGACCACTAGAATACGAAATCTAGCAGGAACTTAGGGGGAAAAGTTACAAAAATCTAAAGCCAATTACTTAGTATTTCTATTACCTAAACAACAGCATGACATTAAAAGAAAACTGCACCTGCTTTTTAATGCCAATCTCATATTAATGAAGATCTCCAAATAAAAAGCAACCCCAAAAGCTTCAAACTCCAAATGAAAAGTCTGCAAGGCTCAGATTAAAATGTGGAATGTTTCAAATGAAAGTAATAAAAATACAATTGGTTTTGTTCTTTATTGAATGGAATCAAAAGTTTTGACATTTCTTTGAAGCTTGGAACTAAATGTCATTTCTCTGAATGATTCTACATCTTTTTTCTTAGTGGTGCAAGTTGTCTTAAGTAGCGAGTCAGTCTCTACAAAGTACTTCGGTCTGTTACCGTTCTGATAAAACAAAAACAATTCTTCATTAACTTAACTGTATATGTATTTTTGCTGTAACACTTAACACATGAACAGACATCTATTATTTTTCCACTAAAACAAAAGAGTACAATAGTTTTCTTCTAACTATCAGTATTGTATTTTAAAAAGGTTAACATTAAAAGCAAAGAACCATTATTTACTTCGAAATCATTAAACTTCTTGCACATCTTAAGCTTCCTTCTTCTGCCTGCGTTCTTCTGCCACTTTATTCAGAAATTTCTTTAATTTCTGATAATGAGGAAGGCTGCTGCAATGAGTATTTGCAACTTCTTCATTTGTATAAAAGAGTGAACACAGCTTACAGTAAAACCCTGTTTTAGGTACCACATAGTCTATACCAACAGGAACATCGGGCTGATATGGTCCAATTCTATACTCATCTGGGATTGTATAGTCCTCTTTGTTTTCATCACTTTGGCCGTCTGCATTTTCACTTGTATCTTTGTTGGGATCATCAGCATTCTCAGCAGATTCAGTGCCTGGTTCTGTATTTTCCTCATTTTTAATTCCATTTTCCAACGCTGCTTTGTTTTCTTGATCAAGTTCCTCGATCTTGTCCACCTTTTTTTAGCTTTTTCTTTGCAGCTGCCAAAGCACTGGCATTTCCGTCTTTTTTCACAGCTTTGTCCGAAGGTTCCTTTTTCCCATCAGAAGCCACATCACCTAAATTAGCAAGATTTGTCTCATCTCCCACCGAATTGCCACTTTCTAGCAGTGCTGCTGCTTCTTCTTCATCTACAAGTAGCTCATCTTCAGATTCAAGAAGCATGTTAGGTTCTTGCTCGGCTTGGTCATCCTTTGTATCTTTTTCACCATCTTCACCTGACTTCTCTTCTTGTTCTTTACCTTCAGTTGTACTTTCAGTCTTCTGGGAACCATCAATCTTGGATTTCTTATTGCTTAGAGATTCTTTGCCATCTGGAGAATAAGATCTTTTCTGAGATTTATCTTTTTTCAGTAAGTCAATGCCTCTGTTGGGAATCCTCAGTACCAATTTTTTGTATTTTTCAGACAAGTCTACTTTCACACATCTCCCCTGAAACCAAAGGGCCTTTTTCAAACAGTGGTCAACCATTGCCATTGCATCTTCTCTGGTCTCCATCTCAATAAAGACCTTATTTTTCATCCTCATCAGTATATAATTTTTTATTTTTCCATAAGGCTCAGCAAGCTTGAGAACTGCACTGTCAGAATAGCCAGAATGAGGTAAATTGCTGAGATGTATCACACATCCAAGTTCTTGCTTTTGATCAAACTTTTGGTCTGGCTTCCCCTCAGGTTTCTTTATTATTTTATACTTCTGTGATAAATGAACTCTCACTGGCTTGCCAAATACTAACGCTGGTGTGGTTGTATAATAATCCACTGCAGCTTGAGCATCCTCTGTAGTTGCCATTTCAATAAATGCCTCATTAATTTTATTTAGAATCAGATGATTTAAAATGACTCCAAATGGTTCCACCAGCTGTAATAGTTGATATCTCAAGTTTTTCCCTCGCTGAAAATCCATGATGTGAACAACTTGGCTTGTTTTCACTCTGCCTTTTTGCATGTGTCTTGGTCTTGCAGGAGCCCATTTCCAGCACCCAGATTTCCTCTTGGTCCAACTGCTGGTCCCCCAAGATGAAATGAGGGAGGTGGAGGTCCCAGAATTCCTGGTGCTGGGTTTGTAGACTACTGCAGCATGAATGGATCACCCATTGTGTGTCCTGTATCATTGTCAGGATTCCATTCTGGGTAGATTTCAAGAAGAAGATCGACGACTGTGACTTGCTCCATTGATATGTTGACTCCACTCCTTATTAGAATGAACTGGCAAATCACATATAGAGCACAGATGGGGATAACCCTTCGGTAAGAGTCCATGGAAGACTTCAATATTGCTACTTGGAGGAGCACCCCTCTTTTTCTCAAAGAGAGATCTCTCTTGTAAGGGTCCAGGACCACGTCCCATTCTCTCATACTCACTGTCAAATTTATGATAGTTATGCGAGGTCTCACCAAAAAAAAGAATCATCCCTACACTTTTCTCCATCTCTTAATCTGTCATCTTCATAATCCATTCTGTCATAATAACCAGATTCTTGAGAACGACTTCCATGGTCATAATCAAGCACTGGGTTGAGACTAGGACCACGATCATCAAAACTATCTCTTCTAAAGTGCCTTTTTTCTTCCCAATCATCCCTAGGTACTCGGTATGGTGGTTCCCATGTAGCAGATCTGCCATCTCTACCATAACTCAATGTAGGGCCTTCTTCAGTTCTCCTCCTTTTAAGCTGTAGAAGGATTTGGGGAAAATTCTCCGGAGTAATCTTGTCCTCTGGATAACGACTCGGTTCATCTAAGTCTCTAGCAGACAGACCAAAGCTGGCCAAAATGTTATTGGCCTGGTCTGCATCTCCACGGTGTTGAGAAGACAAAGGGAGTGGACCTCTACTTCCAATGTTAAATATAGACTGCAAATTATGAGAAGAAGTACTAGCAGAAGACAGTGCACTATGAGCTCCTTGTTGATTCAATGAAGAACTCATTCCAAGATTCATTAAACTAGCAAGGCGTGCAGTACCCTGGTTCATCCTTCCAAGAGATGCTGGCATACTTAAAGACTGGGTAGCAGCAGCAAGAAGGCCTATTCCTGCTGCAGACAGGTCATGCCCATGACCCTGTGAATCCCTACTGAGAGATGACTGCTGGAATGACTTGGACATTGTAGAACTATCTCTTGTCTAATTTATAGACTTAAAAAAAATTTTTTTTTTAAAGAAGGCCAAAAAGAAAGCTCGAACTAGCAAACTAGGTTAACTTTGCTTCAAAAAATGGTAACGCCAAGAAAAAGGATTAATAAGGACTGTAGAATCTTCTTCAAGCTGAGAACCAGCAGACAACTCTTAAGGAAAGGGAGAGGGAAAAGGAGAGGTAGCTCTCTCCTAGCGAGCGGGGCGCGGAGGCTCCCACAACCCACCGCAACAAGGGCGCTGGTAAGAGGTGGCAGCGGAAGCTGCAGCCCAAGACCGATCGTTTCTGTTTTATGAGCGATTACATTCTTCTTTATATGAGCAATTTTGTATGGGGTTCCTTTACTTGTGATGAGGTTCAGGATATTCTATCCTAAAATATGGCATTTTGGCATATAAAATATCTTCAGCTGAAGGAATTTTTTTAAAAAATGGCAGAAACAGGTTTACTCTGAGCCCCCCACTCTTGCCCTTCTATCCTGAAACAGATCATAAAACTATCCATGTGAAAGCTACCCTCCCTGTACCAGGAGGAGGCAAGATATTCTTATCACCAGAGACTGGGAATTTGGGGCCAAGATTCTATGCGAACAAACCTTTATTAAACTAACCCTTATCTTCCCTGTTACTTCTTTACCACTCACTACCCCCGGCCCCAAACCCTCTCTGTCTTGTCAATTCTACCCAAATTTATTGTTTCTTTGTCTGAAAGGCATAAAATCTTGCTCTGGTCGCTTCTTCAGGTCTTATTATCTTATGAAGTTTCCCATGTACATGTGAAAATTCAGCAAAATTTGTATGCTTTTCTTCTGTTATTCTTTCTCATTTTATTTTATTTTAAGATTTTATTTATTTATTTGAGAGAGAGAGAGAGTATATGAGAGGCAGAGAGCATGAGAGTCAGAGGGAGAAGCAGACTCCCCGCCAAGCAGGGAGCCCCACGCGGGACTCGATCCCGGGACTCCCGGATCATGACCTGAGCCGAAGGCAGTCGCTTAACCAACTGAGCCACCCAGGCGCCCAGTCTTTCACCTTTTAATTTTCAGACCAAGCCGGGGACCCTGAGAGGGTCAAGGATAACTTTTCGTCCCCTAAATTTCCAACTCAAAAAGTCCCAGCTACTACCCTGTTCTTTTCCTCTATCACGCGAGCCCACGTTGTACTTTGGACTCAGACCAGGCTTCAGTGGAGGCTGGCCTTAACGGAGTAGTGTGGTGTTCCTATGGAAGTCACTGGCAGCAGAATCAATGGTGGCGGAACTTGGTGAGATGGAAGGACACATGCGGACTTGTTTCTCAGCTCAGGTTCAGCGCCATCATCCTGGGGCTTTCCAGCAAAAACTGAGAGAGGTATTGAGGGAGGACAGGGAGAATGTGTCCAGCAAGTGGAACTCAAGCATTAATTAATATGAATGGGACCTCAGTTATTTCATAGGCTCTCTGTTGGAACTGAGAATAAATAGATGGGGATTAATCATTCCTCTTACGTGTCCATTCATTTCTCTCCTGCAGAAGAGGAAATAGCTCACCTCAGGGTGACTACCTCCCCACGAAAAAACAGGACAAATCGCAGCAGGAGATGAAAGGATTCATACCAGGAATTCAAGAATAATACAATGTTAGTAAATCTAATAAAATATTTTCCCATATTGCCATATCAAAAGAAGAAGTAGATCATGTACATAGATTGTAAAAAAACATTTAATAAAATTTAACTTTCATTATTAGATTTAAAAAAAAAACTGAATAAGGGACACTGAATAAGGGTGGCTCAGTCAGTTAAGCATCTACCTTTGGCTCAGGTCAAGATCTCAGGAACCTGGGATCAAACCCCACATTGGGCTCCCTGCTCAACAGGGAGTCTGCTTCTCCCTCTCCCTCTGTTCCTCACCCCTGCTCTTGCTCTCTATCTCTCAAATAAATAAATAAAAAATCTTTAAAAAAATAAAAAATGCAAGACTGTTGAATCACAGATCTGTACCTCTGTAACAAATAATACAATATATGTTAAAAAAAAAAAAAGGAGAAGATAGCAGGAGGGGAAGGATGAAGGGGGGGGAAATCGGAGGAGGAGATGAACCATGGGAGACGATGGACTCTGAAAAACAAACTGAGGGTTCTAGAGGGGAGGGGGTGGGAGAATGGGTTAGCCCGGTAATGGGTATTAAAGAGGGCACGTACTGCATGGAGCACTGGGTGTTATACACAAACAGTGAATCATGGAACACTACATCCACTACATGGAACACTACATCAACACTAATGATGTAATGTATGGTGATTAACATAACAATAAAAAATTAAAAAAATAAAAAAACTGAATAAAATATGAATGTAATGATTACTTTGGTTACTTCCTTAAAAGTTTGCAAACCAGGGGTGCCAACAACAGGCTGAATAGTAAAATACTAGGCAAGGTTCAATTGACGTAAGGGACAAGCCAAGAGTGTTCACTAACCCCATTTTTATCAAAGCTTATTCTAGAAATACTAGTCAATACAATTTATAAAGAGAAAAAAATAAATAGTATAAACAAGTTAAAAAAGATACAAGAATATTGTAGCTGATGTGATAGTATACTTGCAAAGATAGGAAAAATAATGAAGAACTATGCCACACAATAAACGATTAAGTGCATGGACTTATTACAAATTTAATAAAGGCTTGGTCATGATTTTTCTGTATAATAAAAATAATTAGTTTGAAAATCTAATGGTGAGAAATTATTTTATTTTCAAAAACACAAAAATAATGAATGCACAGGAATAAGCTTAACGAATAGGCAAAATTTAAAAAAAGCACAAAAATAGCAACTATTGAGACTTAAGAAAATTTGAATAAAGAGAACAACACGGTCTGTAGCTCATCTTTTTAAAATGTTATTATAAACATGTTAGTTTCCCTAAAATTACATACATGTTTAATAGAATCCTATTTTAAACTTTACTAGATTATTTTTTGCATACTAGGAAATATGAATCTCAAGTTTGTATATTGCAAAATAAACCTTCACCGATAACTAGAAAAATCTGAGAAAAAATAAGAATAATGAAAGGAAATAGGTCTACCAAAATTAAAACATATTATAATGTGAAAGCAATTAAAATAGCTTGTAATAATTACCAATGAATAGTTTAAGAGATCAGTGGAACAAAATAGAAACCACAAAACACATAAAAATTTAATATAATCAAGGAAACATTTCCAATTTTGTGAGGCAAAAAACACGATATTCAATAAACAGTTAACCTATAGGGGAAAATTGTATCATCTCCTAATTTCTTGATCCAAAATCAAGCTATAGGGATCAAAGACTTGAGCATAATTAAATGATTTATAAAAATAATAGAATAAAATATAGGGAAAATTTTAAAATATGTAATTTTAGAGAAGGAAAAAACCTTCTTCAAAGTATGTCACAAACCAGAAGCAATAATAATATAGATTGACAAAAATAAAAGTTAGGATTCGGAAAATATTTAATAAAGTCAAAAGACAAACTAGAAAAATTATTTGCAACACATACGATAAAAGATTAATTTTCTTACTCTTTGTTAAATTTCACTAAATAGTAATATTAGAAGGCCAAGAATAAAATAGAGTTAGCTAGGGACATAAACAGATATTTCACTGCCCAAATGAATTTTATTTTATTTATTTTAATTTTTTAAAAGATTATGTATTCATTTGACAGAGAGAGAGAGAGAGCCAGAGAGCACAAGTGGGGGGAGCGGCAGAGGGAGAGGGAGGAGCAGGCTCCCCACTGAGCAGGGAGCCCGACGTGGGACTCGATCCCAGGACCCTGGGATCATGACCCGAGCCGAAGGCAGATGCTTTAACCCACTGAGCCACCCAGGGACCCCCCTCCCCAAATGACTTTTAAATAGATGAAGAAAAAGATCAACCACACTCATAATTAAGACAATGTAAAATAAAATGGCAAATGAGATTTGGGAACCTGTCAGATTGGCAGAAGTGAAAGCATTAAATACTATTTAAATTGATAAGACAGTTGGGAAATGGAAACATATTGTTGCTGTAAGTAGAATTTTCATGATTTCTTTGAAAGAAAATTTGTTAATATTTATTAAATTAAATATTCACATATCCTTTGTCCCAGAAATTTACACAAATTTTTAAGAAGTAATGTGAGGATACTTGTTGTAGCATTTTATCTAAAAGCAAACCAACAAAAACACCAAAGAGCCAACCAAACAAATAAAAATGGAAAGCAATGTGTCAACTTAAAAGTAAAAAGCAAATGACTTATAGCTCATCCATATAATGGAATATCATGTGTGGTCAAATAAATCAGATGGATCTGTCATATACTGATATGGAATAATTGCCAAAGAGGAAAAAAAAGGAGCAGAACAATGTGTATAGGTTAAATGTATAAAAAAGAAAAGAAACTATGTATGTATGTATATATACACACACACACACACATACACACACATACATATACGCTGGTAAATGTAGAAGAAATTTATAACAGTGATTGTCCCAAGAGAAGTTACTTGAGAACTGAAACAGAGGTTCAGGGTTGGACAGTATGATTTTTGCTGAATTTCATTCAGCACCCTTAGAAAGTTTGGAAATGTTCATGAATTACTTGTTCATTTAAAAGGTCAAGTGAGGGGTGCCTGGGGGCTCAGTTGTTAAGCATCTGCCTTCGGCTCAGTTATGATCCTGGGGTCCTGGGATCAAGCCCCACATCGGGCTCCCTGCTCAGCAGGGAGTCTGTTTCTCCCTCTCCCACTCCCCCTGCTTGTGTTCCCTCTCTCGCTCTCTCTCTCTGTCAAGTAAATAAATAAAATCTTTAAAAAAATAAAATAAAATAAAAGGTCAAGTGATGAATTACCCATAGTTATTTAGAGCTGTTATTCCTGAACAGCACGCAGTAAGTGCATTTCTCAAGTATCCTCACATGGAGTGAGTTTTGCGCTGGTGGCTGCATAACCCAGGCTCTAGTGTGACTTAGCCACAGAAGACTACATAAGTGAGCAAATTATTACTTTCCAAAACAAGTGCTAACTACAGAGACATGAATTCTTACTGTCTGAGAAGAACGATGGCTCAATTTTCAAACCTCTAGTTATGGCCTTCTTGGCCACTGGACTGGACTAAATTGTGCCCCGCAAAAATTTAGGTTGAATTCCTAACTCATGGTACCTTGTGAATGTGACCTTATCTGGAAATAGGGTCTTTGCAGATATAATCAAGGTAAGATGAGGTCATGGGGGTGTTCTCCAATCCAGTGACTGGTATCCTTATAAGACTGGACACGGTCACCCACAAAAGGAAGAAGGAGGAGGATATGAGGAAGGATGCAGAGTGTGGAGTAGGCTGCCACAAACCAGGGAATGCCAAGGATTGCTGGTCAAGCTGGAAGAGGCAAGGAAGCACTCTTCCCTACAGACTAGGGAGGGAGCACTGCCTGCTGACACCGTGACGTCAGACTTCTTGCCTCCACAACTGTGAGAGAATGAATGCCAATTGTTTTAAGCCACCCACTTTGCAGAAATTCCTTAGAGCAGCCTTTGGAATTGAATACCATCATCTTCCATAAACAGAAACACACATATTTCTTCTCAGTAGTTGCTGCTCTGTTTGCACCCTGATGTGTCTTGAAGACAATGTTATAAAGTGAATCACCCTTGAGCAGTCTTATG
This sequence comes from Neomonachus schauinslandi, assembly GCF_002201575.2. NCBI lineage: Eukaryota > Metazoa > Chordata > Mammalia > Carnivora > Phocidae > Neomonachus > Neomonachus schauinslandi. The sequence continues at coordinate 114,352,266 of NC_058405.1, read as the reverse complement.
TCTCCATATTCTAAGTGGGACTTTGTTCCTGATCAAGTATCTAATGAAAAATAAAACATAAATATTGTCTATATGTGATAAAATATACATACAATAATAGTTAATCCTTTTTTCTGTTAAAAAATGAAAATTATTTCAAATATCATAAAAGGGACAGAAATGTAATAAAAGTATCAATAGACAAAGAGTTTTAACAAACCACCAGTTTTATATCTGGCTTTTAAAAATATAACAAGATATTAATGTGATAAATACTCTTTTCTTACAATTGGGAAGCACTTTGAAAGGATAATTTGGATGTTTTGGATCTCAAGAAAATTCCATTTGGGGAACCTGAAACTAATGTTTTTTCTCAGATAAATTTTCCAGTCATTTGTAAATAAAAAAATCATTTCATTTGCCTTAGTTATACAGAGTTAAAATACTTTTCCAATGGGGCTATTTCATTAGGGGAAAAAAATGACATGTAGCTCAAACCTCAGGGCTACTATTGACTAGCTGTGTGACTGGGCAAGTTAGTCTATACACGTTGTCTTTTACATTTAAATTGTTTTAATTAAATCTCATGGTCGTTTCATAATATAAACGGGTATGTTTTACAAGCCCTCTTTTATTGACAGAGCAAAAACCAGTTAAATTCCTTTTTGAGAATAAGCACAAAATAATCAAGTTTTAAATATATTGTTTCAAGTTACCCCAGAATAGAACACAGCATATAAAGATATAAATGATGATCGGATATGGAACGGAGGGGAAATGGCTGCAGTGTGTAGACCATTAAGACTGCTCTCCATCAGAAGCCACCCTAAATGAAATGGTCATGGTCATGCTCTCTCTGCCTGGGGTAGCAAGCAGAATATTATCCTGGGTGGGCAGGGCAATGAGCTAACAAAATCTTGGAAGAACTGATCTGCAAAAATGAGGATGGTCTAGGATCTTGCACAAATTAGGCCTGTACACAGTGGATACACAATAATTATTGGTTGTCTCAGCACTATTTCAAAGTCAACTTTAAAAAGGATACATTTTATTTTTTACCGCGTTTCAAATATTAGCTGAGAGATTGATTGGCTCATGGAGGAATAGGGAGTTATTGGCTTCGAATGAACCAAGTTCTGTTCATTGTGGATTTGCATTAGTGATTAAACCATTATAGCCCTATGCAGGAGCAGATGCTAAATAATATTTCAGTGCTTCTAGCACATCCTTGAAACATAGGGAACTTGAAAGGGATCTGGAACACGTGCGTCTTTGGCTATACTTCTTTTTTTTTTTTTTTAAGATTTTATTTATTTATTTGACAGAGAGAGATAGTGAGAGAGGGAACACAAGCAGGGGGAGTGGGAGAGGGAGAAGCAGGTTCCCCATTGAGCAGGAAGCCCGATGCGGGGCTCCATCCCAGGATCCTGGGATCATGACCTGAGCCAAAGGCAGCGGCTTAATGACTGAGCCACCCAGGCACCCTCTGGCTATATTTCTTAAAGGAAGAAGGAAAGAAGGAAAGGAAGAAGGAAAGAAGGAAAGAAAGAAAGAAATAGAAAGGAAGAAAAAAGGAAAGAAAGAAAGAAAGAAAGAGAAAGAAAGAAAGAAAAAAGAAAGAAAAGAAAGAGAAGGAAGGAAGGAAGGAAAGAAGTAAGGAAGGAAGGAAAGAAGGAAGGAATGAATGAAGAGAGGGAGGAAGGGAGGGAGGGAAGAAATAAAGGAGGGAGGGAGGGAAGGAAATATAGTGACCAAATCCCTAACACTTTTTGGATTTTGGCAAACGGCGATTAGACTACTGAGGGCATTCCATTATGTCCAGAAGAACAGGATTCAGTAGATTTTGGACTTGTGGCTCCATCTGAAGACTAGAAATTTCCCTTTATGTCGCCCCCATTTGAGAACCCCCCGCATCAACTCAAGAGACAGATTTCGTTTCACCCCTCCTGTTTCACACACTCAACTCCCACGTGCATGTGTAGAGAGGAACGAAAGGGAAACACAGGGCGATGTATTTTACAAGACTCCTGTGGACATGCTCTGATGAGAACATACTGCAGACCATCAGAAACACATGCTGGACAGCTGCTCTGGGCTCACACACCCAGGGTAGGTGTTAACACGCATCGCATGGTGTAGGCATGGACCCACAGCAGCTGTCAGCATGTGGACATGGCACAGGTTCTCACTCTCGTGCACACAAAGCAAAGTTAGGTACACAACAAATGCCAAAAAAACTCCCCAAAGGTGTGCTGCTCTTCTTTGATAATCTCAGTTCTCAGTTCCCCTCTCCCCCTTGGAGGAACTTAATTTGCTCTAGTGGGTTACGGCTTCCCTTTCCCTCTGGGAAGTAACTCAGCACATCTTAAATTCCATTTCCATACGTCCTTGGCTGGCTTGAGATCCCAGATGTGGAGAAGTCGAGAGGGGAGAGGGGCAGGGAGAAAGGAGGACGTTCTCTTTCCAGGCAGAACAGCAGAAACAGTCTGGGTTGTGGACTGATGGGAGAAGGGGCACTGTTGTAGGACTTATTCTTGCTCATTAGCTTTGTACTTGCCCTTGCTCTGCTCGGGGTGTTGATTCTCAACTGGCAAGTTGCCTGGGAATGGAAGCCCATGAGCTCTAGTGCAAAAAGCAATATTACTGAAAGGAGGGGAGGAGACAAGAGAAGAGCATTAAGCTCCTCAAACATATTAATTTTTCCACTGTGATATATTTACTATGGTATTTTGAGAAGGGATCAATTCTTCTTTTTAGGTGAACTTATCTCTACAGGTGTAAAAAAGGGTTCGGTAAGAAATTGGGAGATCAGGGGCGCCTGGGTGGCTCAGTTGGTTAAGCGACTGCCTTCAGCTCAGGTCATGATCCTGGAGTCCCGGGATCGAGTCCCACATCGGGCTCCCTGCTCTGCGGGGAGTCTGCTTCTCCCTCTGACCCTCCTCCCTCTCATGCTCTCTGTCTCTCATTCTCTCTGTCTCAAATAAATAAATAAAATCTTTAAAAAAAAAAAAAAAGAAATTGGGAGATCAGTAGTAACAGCCCGGCTACTTAATCTGAGTCTAATAATATACGGCCATTTCTATGCCTCTCACCACCATTCTGTCTTTCTTTTTCCCCAATTCTGTGCCCCATGTTTTAGAACTGTGCTGTTTCCCTGGGCCCTGTTCTGTGTATCTAATCTGAGTATCTTCCTTTTGGGGCTTCAGGACCTGCTCTGTCCTGGCCTGGCCTTTCTGGGTCTAGAACTCTTAATCATAGATAGACCAGTGGCCAAAACTCTACTTTTGCACTGAAAGAAGGTTAGGCAGACAGGGGGGCCGATCACATTACAGATTTTGAGTATTTGCTATCTGTGCCCCAGCAGCAGCACCTGCAATTGAGCTAACCCATGTTTGGCCTGACTAATTGTCCCTCCTCCGGGCAGACTTCCAGCTGGATCAGCTACACTTCTCCCTTCTCGCATTCCACTTTCTGTTCTGTCTCCAAACCCAGCCTTTCTGATTTCTGACCTGCTTCTGCTGTTAACATTGAAGACACAGTTCCTCACCTGAGTAACTCTATTGTACTGATGGACCCATTTTTTTTCATAAAAATCCTTTCTGTACGTAAGAAACTAAAGCAAAAGCTCCAAAAAGTGTTTTTAGGACAAGTATTGGGATGAAAATATTATCTCCTAAAGATCTCACAAAGATTCGCAGACCTCAAAGATTCTATCCATGAAAACACAGATATTTTAAATTGTATTTAGCAGATCAGTTTTTGGAATGGCCACATCTGTTTCTGGAACAAAGTGAGAAACAGATGTGGAAGCATCAGTGAAACTGAGACAGGAAGCTTGTCAAATGTGAAAACTGAGCAAGCTATCTGAATCCAGAAATCGAGCAACAAAAGGGTCATAAATCCAAAGGAGCTCTTGACAAAACCATGCAGTCATTTTAGGGGTGCATTTAGTACCAAGAAATAAGAACGTTATCAATGGATATGACTATAGCAGATGCTAAACAGATCTCATTAAAATCTTTTAGGTTCATTATGAATGAGTAATAAAAGAGCAAATTTAATTTAGGGCCCTAAAGACACATGTTTTACATAAGGAAATGTGTTAGATTCGTGCAGCTTCCAAGTCCTCATCTTCTTGGTTGTCAGTGCCCAAAGAAAATGTGGAGATAGTCTCTGTACTGAAGGATGAGGATTATGGTGCCATCTGTCTCCCAGGGACACTTCCGCCTGATTTCAGGTCCTTTGTCAAAGGTTTGTGGAAGGCTGTGGAAGGAAGTCTCTGAAGTTGAGATGTAAGAAAGCACACAGGAAAGAAGCAAGTCTGTGGATAAATGAGCCACATGTGTCTCCACTGAGTCACACGGAGTCTCAGGCGTCTGTCCAAGTTCAGTATCCCCAAGGACCTACTCTGAAGCTTTTTCCTGTGTTTTTCTCAGAGGTTCATGGAAAACTGTCAGAATTAGTGATTATGTAAAAGTTTCTCTAGAGTCTGAAACCATGGAAGAGGCCTCAATTCCTTTCATGCTCCAGAAAGAGAAAGAAAAAAGAGCAGAAACTGTGCACTTCACTGTATTTCTCTTCCCACAAATGGATGTGGCATAGTGAGAGCTATTTTCTGTGGATATTTCTCTAGCAAACACTCATCTTCGAATACTGAGAAAAAGTGTGCCGGATTCACTTTTACATAGAAATGTACATAGGGATTTCTGGGTCATACAGGAGTTCTATGTTTAATTTCTGGAGGATCTTCCATACTGGTTTCCATAATGGTTGCACCAGTTTACATTCCTACCAGTAGTACACAAGGATTCTGTTTTCTCTACACCCACACCATCACATGTCATCTTTCTTTTTGATGGCTATTTTTGATAATAGCCATCCCAACAGGTACAAGATGACATCTCAATGTAGTTTTGTTTTGCATTTCCCTAATGCTTAGCGATGGTGTACTCCTTTTCATATACATGTTAGCTGTTTGTATATCTCCTTTGAAAAATATCTATTCAGGTCCTCTGTCCATTTTTTAATTGACTTTTTTCTTTTTTTTTGCTATTGAATTATATAAGCTCCTTATATATTTTGTTATCAACCCCTCATAAGGTATATGATTTGCAAATATATCCTCCTGTTCCATAGGTTGTCTTATTTATTTTATTCATTGTTTCCTTTGCTGTGCACAAGCTTTTGAGACCCATTTGTTTATTTTTGCTTTGGTTGCTTGTACTTTTAGTGTCATATCCAAAAATTACGGCCAAGACGGAGGTCAATGAACTTTTTCTCCATGTTTTCTTCCAGGAGTTTTATAGTTTGAGGTCTTACATTTAAGTATTTTTAATCCATTTCAAGTTAAATTTTTATGTATAGAGTACTTTCAATATGTGTTCTAACCTTGATTTTTCCACACCAAGTCTAAGTAAGAGAGGACACTAAGTCTAAGAGCGAAGTTGTTTAGGGCTTACAACATCTTACGTCAAAGTTTTAAAGACTCTATCATCCAGACATAAATGAAATTCACAAAGCTGATCACAAACAGTTACACCAAGTAAAGGGATTCGGAAAGAAAGTTTGGAGCATTTCAGTAAAACAAGAGAATCTTTATTTGGACACATATGAAGTGTACCTTATTTCTTTACCTTTTAATTTAATTTTCAGAGAAATTAGAGAAAATAGAGAAAAAAAGTTAATATGAAATAGAAGCAATACATAGGAGCAATGAAATCAATAGAAATTATTCTGACTTCAAAAAGTAAGCTGCAACAAAGCATTTTTTTTTAAATCATACCAAAAGGAGTAACCTATTAAGAGGAAATAATAAAATTTGAAAAGAAGAATTAAAGAAGTCCTTGGATTATTTGATAATCCATTAGTGAGGAGGAGGGAACCATACAAACACATTTTTAAAAGCTTCAAATTTTTGACTTGACAAAAGACATCAACAAAGATGACATAATACTTATAATACCACAAAAATGAGGACATTGGTGACAAACTGGTTAATAAATATTATCAATTCAAATAGTATTTATGATTAGTTACTGCACAAGAAAAGTTTTGAACTTTCCACTTCTCGAAGAAAGTAACGGTATAGAGGTTTTCCCAAATTTGACAACAATCTGAAACACAGCATTAGCAATGTGGAGTCATGGAGCTGAAACTTTTCTAAGCTATCAGTGAAAACAAAATCAATCATGTTGAATGACATTGAGTTATCCTTTTTTTTTTTTTTCCAGAAAAGTAGATTGTTTTCTGGTCCTCTCTTTTATCAAATCTAGGAGTCCTACGCCATCTCAGGCCTCAGGAAGAGAGAGTACTAGACACTGTCATACTCATCTCAGCAGAGGCCATGACAGCAGTTTGCACCAAGACATCTCAGTCTGGATTTGTTTTCCCAAGTACAATGACTTTGCATCTACCTGGCTAAAAAGACTGGCTAACATGGTGTCTCCTGGAAAGAAGGAAAGATCTACTTCATGCTAAATTCGATTTCAACTACAGGCTACAAAATGTTACTTCTCCTGCATTAATAATTTTTAATTCTCTAACTTTACTCCACCTCATACAATAGAAAAAAACCTACTGACAGCTTTAAAATAGTAGTTTGTCCCTGGTTCACATTCCAACTATTTTTATGAATATCAATACAAGTAAACATTGCAGTCTGGGCTCAGGAGTGGGTTGGATAATGCTCTTCAGATTTCAGTTTCATTGCACTCTTGGCTAACTTCTGGTCGGGTCTGCATGACTCCATCAAAGGTTTATTTCTGTCGTGGTCAGATGTTTTGCACTCACCCAATAACTGGCAAATATGAGTCAACAGAAGCAAAACAGGACTAGCAGAGGAGAGCTGTCTAAAAACAAAACCCTATTGAGTCCCCTCAGCTAGGTCTGGGGCTCATTTTACAGAGCCTTTGCCCTTGGGAGAAATTCACCATGTACAGAGATTGTGCTGTCCCTTGGATTTACCTCACTTTTTATACTGAAGGAAGTACAAAATGGCTAAGTCTTTCAGAATGTTAGGCTTATTTCAGATATTAGCCTAAACCATTTGAACTGTTTTCATGCTTTCAAAAATATTCACATCAGAATTTGATTTTTCAGGGGGAGAGGGACATACCTATTTAAGAAAATATTTATTTGGGAAGATTTCTTAATAATGTAAATAGTAATAAGTAACATGCAGAGCATTCATACTGTGCCAGGCACTGTTATAAGCATAGTGGATGTATTAAATCACTTGACTGCTATAATAACTCTATGAGTAGTAACTGTTTATATTTCTATTTTATGGATAAAACATAGAGAACTTAAGTAACTCACTCAACATCACATAGTAAATGGCATCAAAGCATAATTTTTTAAAGGTAAAAAACAACTCTCAACTATATGGTGAGAAATATAAATGATGTATTTAATTCATCAATGAGGAATCTGGCAAAATGGCTCAGTGGATTCAAAAAAGAATCTGATAAACAGAGTTTTATAGTCACTCAGGGAAAGCACGAGAAAGCTGACATAAGTTTGCTAAATTAGAGACAAACTAGTTGTTACATACTTCAACCAAAACAATACATAGGAGCAGGTTAAATACAGAAGAAGGAATGGATATCATTCTTCCATTCGGTCAAAAATTAAAGTACAAAAATGTAAACAATGCCATTCTTCTCACTTAATTTTTTTGTTTAGGAAAATATAGATTTTTAATGTTATTTCTGTTAGTATGTAACCAACTTCTTGTTCTTGTTCTTCTTCTATTATTATTACTACTTTACACGAACTAATAAATACTTCAAAATTTTCTCACTTTAAATTTATAATAAGATAAATATCCATAGATATACCTACACAAACAAAAGTTATTATCCTCTGCCATAATTTATTAAGATGTAAACGGTCCTGAGACCCAAAGTTTGAGAGCAGCCCATGTAAGTTGTAAATCAAAGTACATACCCTGGTTAATTAAATAATCCTTGGTTGGGCCTTTTAGACAATGCTTCAGTATGACACTGAAAAATCATTGTGATCCTTTTGCCTTATTTCCCATAGTTATTATATATAATAGTCACATAATTATTCCTAGTGGTAATGGATCCAAAATTTGAATCCAGGCCATCCGGCTTTGGAGTCCATGCTCTTAGCCACTAAATCATACTGTACCTAGATGAAACATGTAAATATCAATGAATAGAATCCTCAAACTCAAATATAAAAGCTGCTTTCCTGAAAAATATAGAGCAAAAAGAAAGGTAAGTTCCAAAAATAGAACAAATCTCACCTAGGCGTTGAATCTTACCATGGAGCCAATGAATCACTTTGGACTCCTTAATTTTTGAAATCTCTGGAATTTTTAAAATCTTATTAAGTAAATCCACTAATAGAACACTAACTGGTGATTCAACCCCAAAGAAAGAAAATAATTCTATTAACATTCAAGTTTTCTCTTTGATGGTAGCAATAGAGTTCTCAGAAATGTTCAAAGGTAGCAGAGGGTTCTGATAAAGAGCATTTTTCCACCCAGAGAACCTTGCTTTAATAGCAGAGAAGAATAGATGCTTAAAGGGAGTGGTATTCATTTGAGGGAGTGTGAAAGCTTTTGACCAGTTCTGTGGGGTTGTCTTGCCCTCCTGCAATGGGATGGGGACAGATTGGTGGGAGACTAATCCTTCTTGACCTTTTCAATGTTAAGCCTACAACCTAAAACAGGAAAATGAACTGCACTGAACATGTGTTAACATCTGAACATACAGGTCACCAGATTTCTTGGCTTTTTAAGTGGAATTAACATATAGACAACCTTTGGTCATGAAATGGTCTCTTTTTACACAAAGGCAAAGCCAGAGCATTTGACATTGCAGCCTCTACTCAGATTAGTGAATTCCACACCCCACCCCCTTCCTCCCAGGGGGTGGTCAAAGAAGAAAAGACTTCCTGGAGTCTGTACATTCTCAAGATTATTGAGCTTTGCTAAGAAACAAAAAATATCCGGGATGTTATCAATTTAGTCATCAAAATAAAAACAACAAATTAGAAGTGTTCAATGTGCTGTAATAGGTATTGGAATTAAAGGAATACGTTAGAAGACCAAGAAACAGGAACAAATGCATAAAAGCATTTAAAGTATGATAATAGTGGAACTTTAAATCAGTAGGAAAAGGACCTACTATTGAGTAAGGAGTATCAGGGTTGTTGGTTAATACTTTCTTGGAAAAAAATAAGTAATATCCAATAAGCTATATCACAACAAATAATATAAATTATTATATTTAATATATAAATATATTAGGTTAGGGGTTTAAATGCAAAAATAATATTTAAGTGAGTATTTATATTCTTGGTATTGAGAAAGTTTTGTAAGCATGAATTCTAAAATATAACCATAAAGCAAGTGCTTGATATAATTGACTTTAATACAGGAAGGAAAGAAAGAAGGAGGGAAGGAAGGAAGGACGGAAGGAAGGAAGGAAGGAAGGAAGGAAGGAAGGAAGGAAGGGAGGGAGGGAGGGAGGAAAGAAGGAAGGAAGGAAGGAAAGAAGGAAGGAAAGGGAGCAAAAAAGAAAATAAAGAAACAAATCAAAGCAAAAAAGAAACAAGTTTTAGACCAAACTGAAAAAGTGTTGGCATATTTTGTGTTATAACACAATTACAACAAAGTGTTACTCTTATTAATATAAAGAGAATTCTTTCAAGTCAAATGAAAGACATAAACAATAGAAATGGACATAAATAATAGAAATGGACAAAGGGTATAAAGAGATTATTAACAAAACAAATGACCAGTGAGCAAAGAATGCAAAGAAATGCAAATTAAAATAAGAGATAACTAATTTTTTCTTTTACAATGGCAAAGATTTTTTTATTTTAAGAACATAATCCTAGGGGCATCTGGATGGCTCAGTCGTTAAACGTCTGCCTTCGGCTCAGGTCATGGTCCCAGGGTCCTGGGATCGAGCCTCATATCCAGCTCCCTGCTCTGCAGGAAGCCTGCTTCTCCCTCTCCCACTCCCCCTGCTTGTGTTCCCTCTCTCGCTGTGTCTCTCTCTGTCAAATAAATAAATAAAATCTTAAAAAAAAAAAAAAGAACATAATCCTAAATTTTGAAGAGAGTATAAAGAAAAGTCCATGCTTTTATATGCTGGGAAGCATATAAATTGTACAGCCATTCTGTAGGGAAATGTATCAGTACATATTAAAGCCTTTAGAAAGAATATAGCCTTTAACTGAGCAAATCTACTTGCAGGATTTTAAACTATGAAAATTCATTAATATGCTTACAAAGAGTTTGGAGGAAAAATCTATAATTTAAAAATCCTTCAATGGGGGATCTGTTACATGAATTTGATATTCAAAATATATTTTATATGAAAAAAGTAAATTCAAAATGGTACACACAGTGTGGTCCTAATTTGGGGAAAATATGCATATAAATCTAAAAAGCCATACCCCAAAATATTAAATAGTTATTTTGAGTACTGAAACTTTAGGGATTATTTTCTTTTTGCTTATAATTATTTTATAATTTTTGTTCAATGACTAGGTGCTACTTAATGTTATTTTATTTTTTATTTTTATTTATTTATTTTTTTAAAGATTTTATTTATTTATTTGACAGAGAGAGACACAGCGAGAGAGGGAACACAAGCAGGGGGAGTGGGAGAGGTTGAGAAGCAGGCTCCCCGCAGAGCGGGGAGCCCGATGTGGGACTCGATCCCAGCACCCTGGGATCATGACCTGAGCCGAAGGCAGCCGCCCAACCGATTGAGCCACCCAGGCGCCCCTACTTATGTTATTTTAAAACATATTAAAGGCTGACAGGTTTTAGCTTCAATAGTAATTTTTAAAAATAAACTTTAGGGAAGTTTTAGATTTACAAAAAAATTATAAAGGTAATCTGTACAGAGTTCCCATATACCTCACACTCAGTTTTCTTTATTGTTAAGCATCTTACATTACTATGGTACATTTGTTACAGTTAATGAACCAACATTGACCCGATACTACCAAAATCCATACTTTATTCAGATTTCCTTAGTTTTCATGTAGTGTCCTTTTTCTGTTCCAGGATCCTATCTAGTATGCCACACTACATTTAGTCTTCATGTCTCCTTAGGCTCCCCTTGGCTGTGGATCTCTCAGACTTGCCTTATTTTGTTTCTGTTTTTGTTTTTGTTTTTTTTTTACTTGCCTTGTTTTTAATGACCTTGACAGTTTTGAGGAGTAGTGATCAGGTAATTTTTAGAACATCCCTTATTTGGGGTTTGTCTGCTATTTTTCTCATGATTCAACCAGAGTTACAGATTCTGGGAAGTAAGAGCACAGAGGTAAAGTCTCATTCACATCTCATCAGGTTGACGATGCATACTATCAACATGACTCATGGTCAACATTCACCTTCACCTCCTGTCTGAGGTAGTGCTTGCTAGATTTCCTCACTCTAAAGTTACCCTATTTTCCCCCCTTTCTATAGTCTTTGGAAGGAAGTGGGGGGTTGTGCTCCACCTCTATGAGAGTCCAATATCTACATAAATTATTTGGAATTCTTCTGAATGGGAGATTTGTCTTTTCTTTTTTTCTTCATCTATTTAGTCATTTATTTATATCAGTATTAACTCACAGACATTTATTCTATCCTTTGGGTTATAATCCAAAGCTACTTTTTTTTTTTGCTCAAATTATTCCAGTTTTGGTCTTTGCGAGGTTTTTCAGTTGGCTGTTTTGCCTCTTTGACATTCTGAGAGAGAGAGAGAGAGAGAGGGAGAGAGAGAGAGTGTGTGTGTATGAGCACTTTCTTACTTCCTGGCAATACAGGATGCTCCAGGCTCATTTTGTATATTTTCTGCCCCAGTTCTATAACTGGACATTTTTTTCAAGGAGCCCTGGTTCCTTTTATTGGAAAATGGTATTAGAAACCAAGATGTAAGTGCTAAGTATGCTTGTTGCTACTGGAGTGTTACTGCTTGTAAGCCATTTCAGCTGACAGAATAAGGAAATACATTTGTGCTAACTGCTGCATATACTCAGATCTATAAATATCTCTTTCTATAATCATGTATATCCCTCTTAAGCTAAACATGAGCTCATACTGATGTCTCCAAATCTAACCAATGCCACCACCTGGATCATTCTAGCCTCCTCTACTAGCTAATCTATAATATTGTACTCCAGCCCTGAGAAACCTGGCTCCTGCCATCTACCATCCAATTACTGAATTGTTCAATTTCATCTTATAAGTATAGTGGTTTTAGAACTGTTAACTTGTACTTCTATAAGAAACAACTTTATCAACTATAACACTTATGTACTGTTCCTCTTGCTTTTATTCTAATAGAGTCTACCCCCATTTCCAAACCTACTTAGGTTAGCACCTTTTTCTTCTACCCATCGCTGACACCAATTCATAACTGTTTGTAATATAGTTAGATTCATTTTTCACCTCTCATCTAAATGATTTTTTATTCACAAGCATTAAGACTCACTTGATGTGCTGTAAAATCTATGAGTTTTGATAAATGCAACAAATAATCTGTTAACAATCCCTTGACTTTGTCTTTTCCAGGTTTACTCAGGTTATCTATTTCCCCTTGTATGAGTTTTGACCAAGGAATTGGTCCACTTCATCTAGGTTATTTGGTGTGTTTAAAGCTATAAAATGTCCACTAAACATCACTTTTCCTGTGCTCTACAAATTTTGATAGCTTGTATCTTCAGTTTCATTTAACTAAAAATATTTTAGAATTTATTTTGAGATTTCTCCTTTGAGCCATCTGCTATTTAAAAGTATATTGCTTAATTTCCAAATATTTTAGAATTTTCCATCTGTCTTTCTGTTATTGATTTCTATTTTAATACCATTTTTTATGATTTCTATTCTTTTAAATTTGTTACAGTGTGTTCAATGGCTCAGAATGTAGTGTTGGCAAATATTTCAAGTGGACTTGAGGGAAATGTGTATTCTGCCTCTATTGGATGTAGTATTCCATAAACGCCAATTGCATCAAGTTGGTTGATAGTGCTGTTCTAGTCAACTATATAGTTATTTATTTTTTGCTTGCTTGATAAGTCAATTACTGACAGAGGGGTGTTTAAGGTTCTATTTAAAAAAGTGGATTTGTCTATTTCTCCATTTAGTCCTATAAATTTCTGCCTCATGTATTTTGACACTCTTTTGTTGGGTGCATACATGTTTAGAGTTGCTATGTCTTCTTGGATATTATCATTATGTAATGTCCCTTCTTATCCCTGAGAATGTCCTTGGCCTGAAGTCAGCTTTGTGTAAAAATAGTAGACTACTATTTCAGATTTCTTTTACTTCCTTCATATTTCTTTTATTTACTGTTTGTATGATATATCTTTATTCATTCCTATCTGAGTCATACTCACTCCTTTCTTTGTCTTTAATTTTCTACAGTCTAATTAAGATATGCTTATGTATGGTTTCATCTTGCTTGTTTCTAAGATTCCTGGATCTGTGAATTTGTGGTTTGGTATCTGCCATTAATTTTGGAAAATCTTTATCCATTAATTATTCAAGTATTTCTTTTTTTTTTTTTATTTGAGACAGAGAGAATGAGAGAGAGAGAGCACATGAGAGGGGGGAGGGTCAGAGGCAGAAGCAGGCTCCCCGCCGAGCAGGGAGCCCGATGCGGGACTCGATCCAGGGACTCCAGGATCATGACCTGAGCCGAAGGCAGTCGCTTAACCAACTGAGCCACCCAGGCGCCCCATATTCAAGTATTTCTTTTACTCCATTCTTTCTTCTCCTTCTGGTACTCCAATTATGCACATTTTACCCCTTTTGTGATTTTCCACTCAAAATGAATATTTGAATGTTTTGATTTTTTTCTGTTCTTCTTTCTTTTTGTATTCTAGCTTGAAAAGTTTCTATTGACCTATCTTCAAGCTTACCATTTCTTTCATCAGCCATGTCAAGTCTACTGATAAGCCCATTAAAGACATTTTCCATTTCTGTTATAGGGTTTTTTATTCTTAGTGTTTTCTTTTGATACTTTCTTTAAACTTCCATCCCTCTGTTTATATTACCTAACTGTTTTTATATGTTGTCTACTTTTTCCATTAGAGCCTTTAACATATGAATCATAGTTATTTTAAATTCCATCTATTAATTCAAATCTTTGTTTTATACATTAGTCTGGTTCTAATTGCTACTTTGTCCCTTCAGAATGTTTTTCTTGCTTTTTGGCATGCTTTGCCATTATTTGTTGAAAGCTAAACATGTTCCAGGTAGTAGGAAATTATTAAATAGGCCTTTATTATTATTTTTAAAGATTTTATTTATTTATTTGAGAGAGAGGGAGCACAAGTCGGGGTGAGGGGCAGAGGGACAAGCAAACTCCCCACTGAGTGGGGAGCCAGTCACAGTGCTCAATGCCAGGACCCTGAGATTATGACCTGAGCTAAAGTCGGATGCTTAACTGACTGAGCCACCCAGGTATCCCTTAAATAGGCCTTTAATGTGAGGTTTTGTGTTAATCTGGCTAGAAGTTGGAATGGGTCTGATGTTGGCTGTAACTATAGGTGGCAGAGGCTTCAAATTTCTTTACGATGCTTGTGTTGGTTTCCTCCATTGACTTTGGCCTTCCCTAAGTAATTCAGTTCAAATAAAATCTGCCTTACAGCTCTTTCAACTATAACCCAGTGTAAGTACACCAGAACCTTGTCGATGTGGTGGTAAGTTTTGGGGAAGGGGAATGTTCTATAAGTTTCTAATTAAATGTCAGTCTTTTTAGTGGACCTGTGTCTCTGGACTCTGACCTTCACAGTTGTTGTTGTTGTTGTTGTTGTTGTTGTATAACCCTACCACCTGTATTCACTTTCCTACTTTTGTAGCTGCATCATTCACAATCTATTTCCTTGAAGGAAAGAGTTCATGACCCTGTTCCACTGACTGTTTCTTGACTATGTTTCATTCCTCCCTTGGTGAGACAGGAGGGCTGGTAAGGAATGGAGTTGGAGGAATGTCCTTCCCATGTGGGATAAGGCTCTGAAAAAGTCTTTTCCCTGGAGAGTAAGCCTTTGCTATGGAGAAAGCTCTGGTTGTATTTCACAATAATTACTCTTCGTCTCTGCTTTTCAGAGCCATGAGATCTTAGCTTTTCACCATGAGAAGCTAGTATGGTTCTAAGAGTTAAAAGTCCTTAAAAGTATAGGGCTCCCTCATAGGACAGCCCCAAGAAGCTTCTCAATTTCAGAGTAGTCCATACTCAGCCTTCAGCAATTCATCAAAATTACCACTTCAGTGTCTTATTAGTTCATGAACTCTAGCTTTTTCTGTTCCTAGTCAGCTGATCTCAGCTGTTATTCTCCCCATGTGCCTGTTTTTCTCAATTGCAGGGTGTTGATTTTCCCTGAAACTTCAGTTTTCTGATGGGTCCAAGAAAAAATTATTGATTTTTAATATGTCTTTTTTTTTTTTCTTGTTGTAAGGGTGGGAGTGACCATTTCCATGCCCTTTACATTTCAGAGCTGAAACCGGAACTCTCTAAGAATAATTTTTTAAAAATTTTATTCATAGCTAGCTTTTTATAAAGTAAAACTTGAATTACAGTTTCTTATTTCCAAATAATATTTGCTATCCTTTTTTTAAAATAATTAGATGCCATTTCAATATACTTAGTAGTTGGTTGATATAAACCAAAATACCTCAATAGCAGAGATCTATATGATGAGGTAGAGAAGTTTCATGCTGTATCTTTGAATTTTTGTTTCCCACTTCCTACCTCTGTGTAAATTATAATAATGATGATGATGATAAAATCTAAACCAAATGACTTGTCAATAGTCTTCTGAATAACGACTCCACCCAGCCAATTTTGTTAGGCATGCCCAGAACTAGCAGTTAGCTCCTCAAGGATCCATTGAGGACTTCATAGACACTAGAGGTGTACAAGGTGGAGCTGAAGAGGCAGACTGTCTCTGAAAGATTTCCTTCTTCTTGAAGAATAAATATGGGATTAAGCCTCTTGGTCAGCTTGCTTGGGAATCCACATTCTCTCCTTTGCTGAAAAATATCAAATCAATAAATGCTTTCTCACTAAAGAGTTGGAGTAAGGATTGAATGGGAGGGAAAGAGAAGTAGAGAGCATTCTGGCATTTACCCACTCCACAAAGGGCTCTGTTGTTGGAGCTCCATATTCAGACACTAATGAGTCTTCGCAATTGAATAGCTTTGGCTATCTTTATCCTTTCCTTTGTGTCTGTCCAGAAAGACAGTTGGAAAGCTCCCTCACAACCACCAACATCACTCCAAAAATGACATTTCCTCTGTGAGAAAGAATAAGCATCATTGGCTACTGTAACCATTACCTGTGGGCTCCCATCCCACAATCCCTGGAAAAAACACAAAAATAAATATTATTTCTAGACGTATAAGAATTGATTTTTAAAAAAGCCTGCCATTTATTAGTTCCTTGGGTCTTATTTAGTCCAATAAGATGGGAAGTTTTAGGTTTTATTTTTTCTTTTTGTTTCTTTCTTTTGTCCTGCTTTTCTTGTTCTTCAACTAATACCAGGATAATCCAGAAAATCAGGAAGTTGGTTCTTTATTAGAGATTGAATTTATATAGTTATTTTACTCTTTTTTTTTCTGTGAAACTTTCAAAACATTAAGCTGATTAATATCAATTATGTGGGATAACCAAGAGGATAAATATAATTCTATCAAGGTATTTTCTGGTACTGCCTAAAATGTGAAAGAAATTTAAAATGAATGTATCTATTTCTTTCCCTTCACTTTGCTCTGTTGTTATGTTGTAATATTGTTTTAGGAATGTGAAATTCCTGACATTTTCCAGGGATCACATAGCCTTCAGATGTTGCTTTGGAGTCTCCACTCTGCTTGCACTGTTATAAATATCTTGTGCAGTGAACATTGCATATTTTCCACATTTTGGTTACTACTTTTAACAAAAGTATCTTTAATGAGGAAATGTGGATTTTTTCTCTCCTAATTTATGTGTGCATGTGTGTATGACAGGGAAAGAAATTAGAGGTTAGACATCCTTGCCTTGAATATTTATTATAATGAAGTTATGACTGTGTATGTTTGGCACACATGAGTAGTATTCATGCTGAATAAGAGGCTATACAAATTATAGTTTTGCATAAATGAATAATTTCATATATGTTGATAATTCATGCACTGTCAAGTGATCCAAAAGAACACTGATGCTTTCCAAGTTTTTTTTTTCCTCCCTTTGCTAAAAGGGACATGATTAGATACTTTCTTTGATAGGAGAGGCGAATAGAATAAATGCCCCTCCTCACCAGCTTCCTACAACTTGACAGACTGTAGAGTTGACCTTCAATGTGTGCCTGCTTCATGTGTCTCAGCAGACCAGAATGCCAACTGTTATTTCTTCCTCTCCCCAAGGAACGACCGGTAAATGTTATCCAGATGAAGGTAGACAAGATCCTATTAAATGTGGTCTTTAGCTAATTGTGCCAGGCATTATGATGCTTTAGCAAGAGGCAGCATTATTCATGGCTTCCTGTAGTAATTTCTCCTCCAGGGCTCATCAAACTGGACTTCTCTGCAAGATGCAAACTCAGAAAGTTATCAGCTTAATGGCTATTGACTCAGAAAGAGAAGCAAATCTTTTATATCATATTAATGTTTTCCTCTTTAAAAACTCAGTATTTGGTAACAAATTTTTATATACAATGACTATTCCATGGTTTATTTGTAGAAGTTCCAATTTGAGTTCAGGCTGATTTGGGGACAACTCTTTGCACGTCTGATTAACTGCGAGCATGGACCAAACAGAAGCTGTGAGCTGAGGAGCTGGAGGAACTTCCCAGAGAATGGCAATATATTGAGGGAAAATGGAGTTAGGCCCCGAGACACTGAGTCAGCTACAAAGTCATATTTGGGATTCTGAGCACAGTATGACGGCCCCTCTGCAAATCTGCGCATATCCTAATGCAATGGTTGCATGTGTGTGTCTTAGGAATAAACGTGGGAAAATAAAACAACTCAAAACTGAGGGAGCTGTTTCACCAAATTCTAAAATATACTGGAATGCAAGTAGTGCTGATTTGAGTATTTAATAGAATAGGACATAGAATGGGGGGGGGAGGGGGGAAAGCCATAATACACTATCACAAAACACTGTTACTCAGTTTTAGATTTTTTTTTTTTTGAGGGCGTTAAGAAATGGAATATCAACTGCACTTTAGCAAGTATTCGTATTTGTGAGCACTCATAAGACTCCCTTAAGGACACCAAAAAATATATACAAGGAACTTTACAGAGGTCTAGAATTCTCATGGTAGCAAAGATAGTGCCAATTGAATTATTACTGTGAATGTGATTTCATTAATTCTTACAGGATGGCGAGCACTGAGAAAAGGCAAGCTATAATTTTATATTTGAGCTATTCCTAATCATACCCTCTAATCTCAATGTCACCTTCAATGTTTCCCATAGGCTGAGGGAAATCAACCTGTGTGCCTATGTTTGAAACAAGATTATTTCTTAGCCCTGATTATATATAAGCTGGAAACACAGGAACACAGATGGTAAAAAATGAACTGAGGACAGGAAGCACAAAAGATTAGGGAAGATATGTAATATATTTTAAAACAATGTATTTTTCTTAAGTTGATCTATTTGGTTTGGAGTATTCTACGATATTTCAGAATTATGTTCACTCTTTTTAATATAAATTGTGTCCAGATAAGCAAAATAGAGTTTCTAAAGGAGGATTTAAGCATCATTTTCAAATTCCCTGACTCTCTAAGAATTTAATCAGCCAATGAATCAATTAGCAAATAGTTATTATGTACCTATCGGATACCCAGTCCTGCCCTTCCATGTTCCATTAAATGATAATACTGGTTCCTCCTTCAGTTCTGCTTTTATCTTTCAGCTCTGCAGTAACTTTTATAAGATGTCTGGGTACAATGTATCCACCTGTGATTGAATTTCTGGCTTCAGTGTTCTGTTTTTGTTGTGTTGTTTTTTCCCAACTCAAAAATTAAAGGCAGATTCCTGTGGATGGAAATATTTAGAAAACTGCTACAAATGTAGGTAGTTCCCAAAAGGCAAAACTTTTATCTCATACTTTTAGTTAGGGTCCCAAATGTTCATAGACTCTTTCTAGGAGCACACTAGTAAATAGTATTTTTACAAACTAGTTAAATACTTGACTCCCATGAATGGGTTTAATTCTTCCTCAGATTTCCAGGGAGAGGCTCTTGAAGGGCCTTCTTATAGATTAAAATGAATTACACTTGTTTTACTTGCTATATTGGGGTATCTTGCTACAGTGAGAGAAAGATCGGGAAAATATAAAGTTTGTTTCATGGGCCTGGAATTTAGGGCCACCTAGTAGCATTATGCTCCCAATACAGAAATTGGCTTAAAAATGATGCCAATGTCCTCTCTATTCCTCCTCCCCATCTTAGGCAATCTTATAGTAATGGACAAGGAGAAGAGAGACAAATATGCATTCTCTCAGCTTAACCCATGGAAAGGTAGGCTGTTCTCACATTTAACCTGCTTGTATAATTTCTAGGTCACAGTTCTAGGAAGGGTCTCCATCCTGCCATGGAATGGGTTAATGCATTTAAATCCATTTTCCCATAAACAATGTTTCATTTTACCAGGTTTGCTGCTTGAAACTTGTTTGCTCTGAGTTGAAGGATTGAGTTTAAACACACTCAAGGTTTATCTTGGTACATTTCTTGTTCACAAAGCCAAGGAGCACACAAGAGATAAAACAGCATTTTGGCCAAGTCTCCACAACAAAAATACATAAAGGTTTATTGTAGCAACTGACTAACTTGGGCCAAAGAACCAGACTTTAGTGCTAATTGTAAGTGCTACAGACATATTTTTTTTTCCCTCACTAACAATTAACACTTATTCCAATATATGCTTTCCTGGATTAAACATGTGAATGGGCATGACTGTTTCTTTTCAACTGGCAGCTGTAATGCCATTTAAAAACCTAACAAGTTTTTCTAATACCACTTCCAGTCTTACAGTTACCAGCTGGGTCTTTAACTGGAGCTTGAACCCAGTGTTTAATTTAAATTAGGATATCTATCAAACTTGAACGTGGGAGTGCACGTGTTCCTTTCTTATGAAAAGTCCTGAGGCCTTTGGCCCCATCTGTGCTTGTGGGACTGCTGTCTGAAGTGTCAATGGGATGAGATATTCGAATGGCATGTTGTCCATCATTCTGCATAGAATAATACTCCGAGTAATGTATGGGTATCCCTTACATCAACAGCTTTGCCTTTTGAGCCCAACAATATTTATTTAAGTGTTGGACTGGCTGAACAGTTGAGGCTCTGAGACCAGTTCTATTGGGATTAAACAACCAGTGAAAGAGTTCAGAGAAGAGGAAAGGGAATATAAAGAGTGAAAACTATTTTATGAGAGAGAAAGAGAATGGCGTTAATTAAAGATCAGCTTGCATTTAAGATGACACTATTTTTTAAACCCATCTGTAAACTACCCTTTCTGGTATAGTTCTCAGGTTGTATTGTCTATTAGGTTCATATTTGTTGAACCGGTAGGTTTCAATCATCTGTAAGTTGCTAGAAGTAACTTTTCAGTGGAATAGCATCTGGTTTGTATTTTAATTTCCAACAACTTAAGATCTGAGAAAGTTAGGATATATTCTTTGATTTTTTAAATACAGATCTAAAGAAATCGATAAGAAAAATGTTGATTCTGATAATTACAGATTTTGATGCATCATGAAAGGGCTGAATCTAGCTCTGGAGTCAGACTCTGCGACCTGAATCCTGTTTCTGCCGCATGGACTGGCTATGTACTCCATCTCCATTTGCTTCGGTTCTAAGTCTTATGTGTACATGGGGAAAATAACTCTACCTACCCCAGAGTATGTATATGAAGATCAAAAGACTTGATATATTAAAACCCCTCATATAGAATCTGGTATAATACCCAGTGCTTCCTAAATATCAGTCACTGGTATTGTCCATTCCAGTTATGAAATGTGATGATACTCTCATCTTTAGAGCAACCTGTGCTGAACCGGTGGGACCTGCAGGACCTGATACATCAGCAGAAGAAGGAAGGTAAGAGGAAAAAATGGGCAGCTGAAACACAAAGCAATAGAACGTAGAGCTGAGAATACATCTTGGGTGCCAGAGTGAATTAACTCATTTAGGCAAATCTCCCGATAATTAAGCTCAGTGTATCCTTTCACTGAAACTGAAAATTCTTTGAACTTTAGGCAAAGGTGTAGGCATCCCTGCTTTCAACACGTCCATAGGAAGACACATATAGAAGCATGCAGCAGGGAAGCAGACTGGGAGTTTCCCAGTGAATCCGTGCTGTATTTTATTTCATAATTAGAGGCATAGCAGTAGATCACCAGAAGGATCTTATAGAAGCAATAAAATATTTTCATGTGAAATAATGAAATGATGAAGTCATTGGCTCTGTCCCGTACCAAACTGACTTTGGGCAAGAGTTTTGAAAGACCTGTAGAAGGATTGATAAGCTAAAGAATGTATCAACATACAGTTAATGGAGTTGCAAGGGTAATGGAGATGGTCCTGTTGTCTTTATTCCTTCCTGCTGACCACTCTTTTGTGTTTCCTTCATTACTTTCTTCCCACTGTTCCTTTCTGTGCAGGCCTTCCAGGAAGTTCCTGACCCACTTCTGCCCGTACATTCTATTTCAGTAATCCAACCCACACTCACAGCTTTATTATCAATAATGGCTCTCCTAAAATCTAAGTGTGAATGGGCAATTACCTGATGGATGGATCTAGACCTTCTTTACGAAGCAATGGCATTTTATCCTCATAAAAGCTAATATCCAAATACACTCGCTTTCTTGCAAACCAGAGTCTTTGTCTCAAGTACCTATTTCTTACCGTTTAAATAGCAACCAGGCTGGTTGCCTTAGGAACTAAATGTACCCTTTGATTCTTCACCTTTCTTCCCTTTCCTCATTTGATCCATTGTCTAACCTATAGAATTTTCCTCCTTAATATCTTCTCCTCACCACTACTTTTCCATTCAAATGTCATCGTTATAATATAGGTTTTTATGGATACATTTGTTAATAGCTGTGCCTCCTGGACAAGCTGCAGGGAGAGAGCTGATATGATATTTGATTCAATTTTGGTAGCCTCTTAATGTATTACCTGTTCCCAATCTCATCACTCTCACATTCATATTCCCGTGGCAGTTACAAGAACTGCCCCATTCATGGTGGTTAAAATAATGTCCTTGCTTTGTTTGGAACCTTTAATAACTCCCTGTTGTTTATCTTAGAAGTCCTAAATCTGTTAACAAATATCATGCATTGATATTGCATGCTCACTCCAGTGATCTATGCCCATGTATGATTATAGGGAGGGAACTATAAATCCTTCCCTTTTCTTTCCCACTCAAGAAAACATGATCAAATGCAAATCAGGGGTAGGACTCCCTGTAAACTCTCTCCCAGCAAAATAACAATTTAACTGATGAAAGTTAAAAAAATGAAATCATTAAAAGTCTCAAGAAATTTTCCTAAGGGCATACAGCATATGGAGAAATATTCATTCAAGAAAAATCTACTAAACCTTAGAACAGCAAGAATCCATGGTATTTGAAATGTAATTCACTCTGTTACCCTCCAACAACCTCCCCCCCCACCACACACACACCAGCTCTGTGATAGGGAAGAAATAAGACCGAGCTCCTACTCTAGACAGTGTGGTCAAGAGAGAGAGGCTCCTTCTCCCTCCAGCTCCTAGTGTAGGGCTATAGTTTCACCATGGGAGGGGCAAACTGCTGATATTTCTCCTCCCCCACCCCGCACCCTTCAATCCCATTGCAGGAGCTCTATTCCTGACAAGCACAGCCAACTGGACCAGGTTTCTCTTGCCCTACCCAGCCCTGACTTATAGATCTATCTACCCCAGGCATGGCTGACTGGAGAATACTGGGCTCCTGATTGTCCCTGTCCTGACTCCCTCATAGGATGGAAGTTCCATGCCTAAGGCAAACCAATATAACCAAGGGCTGCCACCCCCTTCCATGCCCAATCACAAAGCACGACGTCACTCTTGAAAAACCAATCTCCATTTCCAGCTCCAGGAAACTGATGCCAGATTTCTATACAAGAGGAAGAAGTCAGGCCATAAGGGCAGAGTTTCACAGCTTTGCCTTTAGGGAATGACTTTATTTGGGATAAAACCAGAATTCCATTCTTAAGGTCATTGTCTAAAACAATGGAGATTTTTGTGGAGAAAAGTTTAAAGGTTAGTTGATCTGATAAATGCAAAATGTCAGAGCAACCAGAAGTTTAACAGAGGGAGCCAGGGGAAGACACAGTCAGGAACAACCTTTCCAGGGTCACGGACAGCACTGTAGACTGTGCCCTGGCGCTAGGCTGCCCCTATTCAAGGTCAATGAGAGAAGGATATGAGGCCCACTTAAAAGCATCCCCCAAGTCATCCCCCAGGTCACCACAAGGCAGAAGCTTCACTGACACAACATACCACAGCTAACATTATACTAAATTGTGAAACGTTAAATGTTTTCCCCTTCAGATCAGGAACAAGATAAGGATATCCAGTTTTAGCACTTCTATTTAGTATTGTACTAAATTTCTAGATTGGGAAAAAGTAAATCTATTCCTATTTGCAGATGACATGAAATCCTAAAGAATCTACACCTTCCCAAAAAAACCAAAAAACTGTAAGAGCTAGTAAACAAGTTCAGCAAAATTGCAGAACATAAGATCGATATACAAAAATCAATTCTATTTCAATACACTAGCAATAACATTCTGAAAACAAAATTAAGAAAATTCTCTTTGCAAGGTAAGGGCTACTAGTTGTCTCATTTTACAGAGGAGATCCCTGAGATTGAGAGACCCATGGTGGCTGCTATCTATGCTGCTGAGGGAATTGTTTTGTTACTGTCTTCTCATGGCTCAACCCAACTTTCGTTGGAGTCTTTCTTTGAAATGTGCCCTGTGGCTTCGGCACATTTTCTGAACATGCCCTGTTTATTTCATCCATATGGCTGTTTTCATTTTAATATGACACAGTTTGTAATCTTAGAGGATGGCTCATGTTTGCTTTTTTGCTTTACTCTGATAGGTCAGGGTTCTGATAACCACCACTCAGTTCTCCTGTGGGGGAATAATCAAGGAGCCTTGGGAGAAACAGGCGTGCTTACCATTGGCCTCTGGGGCCTTGGCTGCTTCCTGCGTGATGAGAAGTGAAGGCTGGGTTTGATAATAAAGAGTCTTTTTTGTGTTCGCTCATTATTTATGCCACATCTGCCTCTCAGCATTTGTGTCAATGAGTCACTATAATTACAGCCATTGGATAATTTCCTTCGTTTTGCACACATTCCCGACTGTGTGAGTGCCACATCAGAGAAAACCAGCCTTCACACCCTTGCAGCACCAGCAGGCAGCAAGGTCCACTCTTCCTGTCTACATGGTGATTAGCCAAGTCAGACGAGATGCTTCTATGCCTCTCATCCTAACGGAAAGTGAGATCGTGGAGTTCGTGGACTGTGAGGTCACAAGGGATAGAAACTCTTTTTTCTATATAAAAGCCAAAACTTTCACCCAGAATGCTGCTTTAAGATGATTTACAGAATCATCAGCTAAGCTGTCCCCGGAAGTAGGGTGGGAGTGAACTGGGAAACTCACACCACACTCTCATCTCTCTCGCCCAAACAAAAGAGTAACTCCCTGACCATCTAGCAAAATGTTATAAGGCAAATATCTGGTTTAATTAAATATGACAGGAATTCCTGAAAGAGAAAAAAGTTAAACAAAAAAGTGCCCTGAATGTGAGGAAAGTTCTGTGTATGTTTTCAGCTCATTCATAGCATTACTGCCTAGTCACTAGGATGGATTGGAAAAGGTGGGCCTGGAGCAAAAGTTCTACTTTGCCATATGACAGCATCGAACTTGTGATTCTACTACATTATAAGGAAAAAAACACGACTTTGCACATGATGGTTTTCTTTTCTGATTAATGCCATGGGTGTTCAGTGACTGAAGCACCATCTATAGTTTCTATTTGTGACTCACTAGGTGAATTGAGGGACATTGTAAACGAGCTCTTATTTAATCGTGTTTTATGTTTTTTTAAGGAAAATACAAATTCCCATTTGTACCCAGGGCACTATATTAAAGCAAAGACTGCAAAAAACAAACAGGGACACAAAGAAGTGGGAAGGGAGGAAAATGTTAGATATTTTCTAAGATAACAGAGAAAATGCTTTCCTTGTTGCTACTGCGTCAGCAACGTTTGCCTTCCTACCTCTAAGCCGGGCAGGCTGGCTGTCCATGTAATTTAAGATCACATAAAAACTAACTGACCATAAATGTCCATCCTTCACTTCCACTCTCTTAGATCCGTAAGGTTAAGGCATTTTCTCGAGAATGTCATTGTGAAAATTTCTACACTTCCATTAATACGGGTAACTTCTGTGATTTTCTAGCCTTTCTTTTTTCCAAAGCAGGATATTTTCTCAAAAGAAAGCTTGTGGAAGAATTCTAAAATTACAAAATACAGAGAAATGGAGATGCTCTGTTTGAAAAGGAAAAATCAGACTGGACTGGAGTGCTCCCAGTTACACTGAAGAAATACTTGCCAGCAATGGCCCTGAGACCTGTCCATGAACTTTACAACTCTATGGAATGTTCTTTGGAAAGCACTCAATTCATGATCGATTAAAAGAGGACACCTGAGCCCTGTGAGAATGCAAACTGATTGGTTATCTTGTGGTAGAGCAAGAATCAGGTTATGGAGGAAAGAAGGATGAGCAGTGGAAGCTGATGTCAATGGGGCAGTTCTCAGTGGGCCCTCCACTGGGACAATTGGAGTTGGCATTCAACCATCAATGCAAAGGTTAGCAGTGGCATTTCACTTAATGTCATAGAAATCCTTTAAGTGTTTCCAACTCTTAATGTCATGTCCAAGTTTTGGATGTCAAAGATCTCTGGCATACATGTGATCATCTTCTCAGGTTTCCGTGTGGCCTTTTATAATGTGCCATGCTTGGAGAAATTGATGAAGTGACACAAAGAGCCTACACACCAGGGAGTGTATTATAGAGCAGTTTGAATGTGAGCTTATCCCAGTGTCGGGATATGCCTCCCTCACAGAAAGGCAGAAAAGCAAGAGAGGTATGAGACTTTAGGTCATATCTAGACAACTTTTTGTTTGATTGAGGAAGACTAAAACCTCAGGAAGAGTTCTCAAAACCCTGAGCAACTCAAAGCAGAAGACTGAAGTCTATAGACCGAAGTCTTTGTTAAGTGAAGGGTATCAGTAAACACTTACAAATTCCCAGTAAATGAAAACAGTGAACAAATAATTCTCTCATTCAACATTGGTTTGGCTTTTCTTGTTGGAAGCTGATAAAAGCTTTCTTGTGATCATCCTGTTTTAGGAAGAATTATTTCTCATGGTTAAAAAAACAAAAAAACTGTTTAACTAGGGCAGTGTTGACAAGAATTGCTTCAAGCAATTTTATATAATAGAATTTCACAGTAAAAAATTAACTACAAAGCACCAACCTAGCCCATTGTCTTTCTCAATACTACAATTTTGCTACTGAAAAAGAGGGTCTGCTATTCAAGAATGCAAAAGTATGATTCAAGAATCAAGCCTTTTCATCTCTCATGGGATATTGTCCTTTATCAGAGCATGCTTGGTGGATAAATATGTAAATTATTATGCAAAGCTGGATGGAGTAATTCAAATTGACAGTTGCTCTATTTTTTTAAAAATATTAAAATGTGAAAGCCTTGAAAATGTGTCTGCTGACAACAAAGGAAGTTCTTGTTAAGATCAACATTATTTGGTATCATTTTCATATATTTTTCAAATAGATGAATTCTTCTTTCTTTACTTTCTATTTTGAATTTTTCCTCACCAGTTTATTTGATAAAGGTAGTTTCAATGGGAAAATTTAAATTATATATGTATATTTCGTATATTTACATATTATATAATTATATATATATTTATCAGAGAAAATAGAGATTATTTTCTTTACTATTTTTCTATTCTCCTCTAAAGCTACTTTATTGGACCTTTAATAAAGAACATCTACAGCTAGCAATTATTTACAAAAGAATTAATTGCTGTATTTGAGAGAGCACACCATTACAATTTGCTCTTGAGCTGCTACCAAGTCAGCCCATTTTCATACTAGTACTCATTGGCTGTGCCTTTCCTTCCATGACAACAGATGAGGTGACCCTGTTCTTACCCACAATAAACCCTCCACTGAAGCTCTGGATTCCTTTGCCTCATGACTTCTCTTGGTCTTTGCTTTGCCAGGATTCCCTTTTTTCATTAGTATCATTCCTTTCTCCTTACTTTTTCAATCATTCCCACCACCGTGAATCTAATATCACCTAAAACACACAAAAAACTACCTTCGCTCCAAACCATTACCACATTTCTCTACTTCCTTCCATAGCAAGACTCCTAGCAGGGTTCGCTATATACTTGCTGTTTCTACTTCTTTACCTCCTGTTCTCTTACCCCAATCCAAATCAAGCATCCAGCAATGTGACTCAAATTGTTGAGGTTTCCAATGACCCACATCCTGTTAAAACCATCGGTTAGTTTTTGTTTTCCTCTTAACTGGTTTCTTGGCAACTCTTAGCATGCTTTTCTTTAACATGTTCTCTGGGCTTAGAGAAAGCAGTGATTTCCTGCAACTGCAAGATCTTTCCCACTTGTCTAACCATTTATGTCCCCATATATCTGTTCTTCTATTACTACACTCACCCTCTAAGCAATCTATTCTAGTCTCATGGATTTGCAAATAATCAGATGAGTATTTCCAGTTCTGACTTCTTTGATGAACACCAGACTTATATTGAACTGCCTCTTTGACATCATCTGTTCGAAGTCCAGTAGTCACCAAAAACTTAATATACCCAACAAAGAGCCATTGGTTCCCCATCACCTCACCCCAACACAAATCCCA
The DNA here is from genome assembly GCF_002201575.2 of Neomonachus schauinslandi. Taxonomy (NCBI): domain Eukaryota; kingdom Metazoa; phylum Chordata; class Mammalia; order Carnivora; family Phocidae; genus Neomonachus; species Neomonachus schauinslandi. Next base: position 114,324,320 of record NC_058405.1, on the reverse strand, counting down.
GAATCTTTAGTTTACCAAGTCTTCAACATTTAAGTAAATGATAATATTATACATCTAGCTCTAGGGTCAAGATCCTATCTTTAATTTGTCACTTTTCATTCCACATCTAATTCACCAATATAACCTGTTGTTCTACCAACAGTAACTATTTTTAATCTGAACTCTACTGCTACAAGTAGAGTCAAAAATGTCATCTCCAATCTGGCCTTGGGTAACAGTTTTCCTGACCACAGTCTTTCCACCTCATTTTAGAGAGAGTGATTAAAAAATTTGTGTTTTTTTTTTTTTTAGCAGGATCTACCAGACACTACATGATCTGGCACTTGCCTACCTCTCACGCCCATCCCCCTGTACTGTATCACATGTCTGTTACTTCTCAGCCATAGCAGCTTTGAGTAATTATTCCCCAGCACATGACTGTCAGTTCTCCATATTCAAGTATTAGCTTAAATGTTACCTACTCAGAGAAACTTTCTCAGACCAACATGGCTAAATAAGAACCACTGTAACCCCCTTACTCCCTAACCACTTTTTCTCTTTTACATTATTTTATTGTAGCACTTAAACATTACCATGGAGTACATTTTTTTAAATATTTCATTTTATTTTATTTTCCCATTATCTACCTCCTCATATATGAATACAAACTTTTCGGAAGCAGAGATTTTTCTTTGTTTCCTGAAATCTGAACTAGTAGCTAACTTGTAGTATGTACTCAATGAATATTTGGTTATGGATATTGACAGCCTTAATTGTTCACACTGGAATCTCACCTCTGTAGTTGTGTCGTTTGTACCCGAGTACAGCTCGCTAAACCAGAGATGGTAATTATATTTTGTGTGTGTGTGCGTATGTGTGTGTGTGTGTGTGATTTCAGATAAAAAGAAGTGGTTTTATGTTACAGCAGTCTTTAGGAGCCAATATTAAAATGTCCTAACATATATAAGTGAGATCTTTAGACAATGTTTATCTGTATAATAAATGAAGGTAAACTAAATAGATGAATGAATAAAATGAAACATTCTTAGTAAATTTAAGAGATGCTAGATGTCATAGATAACTCAGTTCAACTCTGTACAGTCTTACTGTTTACATCATGACAACATGAGTCATGTGGCAGATATTGAATAAATACATAACTGACTAGTAGGTGACAACATGATTGCCTTGACCTCTTCTACTCCCACTCTGCTTAAAGTATATATGATGCACAAAGCATTTCTGATTTGCATTCTTTCACCTACAGTTAGAGGAGCCAATGGGTAAAGATGGTGTCAGACAACATATCCTATAAGATATGCTGTTATTGCTCAAGATATGTTAGAAGAAAAGAAACACAGTATTCTGAGAGGATTCAGAGAAAAATAGCAACCACCTACTAAGAATGACCATAGAAAAGTAGTGGCAGTAAATACAATCATGAAATTAACTGTGTCTGTATTATAGTAAGATATATATATAACAAACTATAGAAATGATCACATTGGGAAGGGTATGTGCTATGGTGAGCGCTGGAATTGTGTAAGACTGATGAATCACAGACCTGTACCTCTGAAACAAATAATACATTATATGTTAAAAAAAGAAGAAGATAGTAGGAAGGGAAAAATGAAGGGGGGGAAATCGGAGGGGGAGATGAACCAGGAGAGACTATGGACTCTGAAAAACAAACTGAGGGTTCTAGAGGGGAAGGGTTGGGGGGATGTGTTAGCCTGGTGATGGGTATTCAAGAGCGCATGTACTGAATGGAGCACTCGGTGTTATACGCAAACAATGAATCATGGAACACTACATCAAAAACTAACGATGTAATGTATGGTGATTAACATAACATAATAAATTTTTTTTAAAAAGGTATATATATTATAATATATATAAATTATATATAATTAAAAAAATTAGGACAGTTTCTCCTATGGCAGTATTGAATTGGAGACAAATTTTACAGAATGTTTACTGTTTCCAGGAGGAGGAAAGAATTTTGGAAGGTGAAGGATAGAGTTCCAATGTTTCTTGAACTAGTTTTCAGGGATAAAATTGGGCCCATTTATCCACATTATGTTGAGATGCCTCTTTCTTGTCTATTTTTTCTTCTTTTTCTGTCAATACTGCTGACTAATCCTGCAATTTTCTGAAAATTAGTTTTAATTGTAAGCAAAAGGCAGAGAACAGAAATGCTCACAGGAAATGTGGGAGAGGAGAAATCTGCAAAGTATTTAAACTCATACGGTCTTCTTATGTGAGTGCAACAGCAAAGCGTACATGCGGACTGCAGAGCCTAGCCAGGACCCATTCTACCAATGATATGAATAAATCCTAACAATCACGAAATGATAGTTATTTTGTTTTTCTCCTCTTCTTTCATATGGATAAGCTGAGGCAGATCAGGTGTGGGTACAGGCCACTAAGTATGTCAGAATTATTTCCTGGGCGAACCACCATCACCTACTTGTTAAATTATAATGCCAACCTGTTAGTCACCTTCCTGTTAAGCCTTTTGCTGTAAGTGAAAAATACACCAAGTATGGTATATATACCAACTACCATGTATGTGTTGTGTGGGCTAGAAGTCGGCTGAATGCTGTGTGGCACATAAAGGTGACAGAGACAGAGTAGGCTCCACAAGAACTTCAGTTTGGATGGTGAGAGGAGGATGGAGAAGAAGTACATATTTAAACAAGAAGAATAAATATTTATGAAGCATTTTAGAGATTTGAAAGCATTTTTATATATGTTATCCCATAGGGCGCCTGGGTGGCTCAGTTGGTTAAGCGACTACCTTCGGCTCAGGTCATGATCCTGGAGTCCCTGGATCGAGTCCCACATAGGGCTCCCTGCTCGGCGGGGAGTCTGCTTCTCCCTCTGACCCTCCCAACCCTCCCCCCCTCTCATGTGCTCTCTCTCTCAGTCTCTCTCTCTCAAATAAATGAATAGGGTCTTTAAAAAAAAATCATTATATATGTTATCCCATAAAAACATTAAGAACACAAGATGTCACCCAATTAAGAACTAAATTCTGTAGTACATTTTTTAAATGGTCAGAGAGATAGAGAATGGACTGAGCTTGAGAATAAGTGGGAAATGATGTAGTTGGGGGATGTGAGGCTTAAGCCTTATAGGCAGAAACCTGAGACTATGCATTTAGAGCTGAGAGAAGGGTATGGGTGGTCCAAAACAGATTCAACATAAAAAAAACTTCACATGATACTCAGCAGGACTGCCAGGGTTGAAAAGTGACTTAGAAGGATCTCTCAGCTCTGAAGGTAGAAAGCTTAGGATCAATGTTAACTGTGAGAGTGAAGATTAAGGTGTCATGCAGTTGTATGGATGAATCTATGATAGTTTTATTACTCAAAATAATCTGTGTTTCTTGTTGAAGTGTGTGGGTTTTTGGTTTTTGGCTTTTTTGAGTGTTTGGGTTTTTTTGTTTGTGTGTTTTGTTTTGTTTTATTATGTTATGTTAATCACCATACATTACATCATTAGATTTTGATGTAGTGTTCCATGATTCATTGTTTGTGTATGTTTTGTTTTTGTTTTTGTTTGGTTGTTTTTTTCCTAGAGAGGCTGCTATCAAATATTCGGTATGTCTTAAAATGGAAAACATCTTAGAATGGAAGAAATATGGACTTTTTCAATTCACAATAACTACTTTAACCTCCTGCTTGTTCAGTTCTGCACAAAGAAGCATTCTTTGATGCGCTGTTTATTGCTCTTGAAAAGTGGTGCCTATATAATGTATTTTAGAGGTGAATTAGCAGCAGTGTGGCCCTTCTTGGTAGAGAAGCCACACTTACTCCTGATGGCTATATCTGAACTTAGGGACACCCCCAAGGGGCCCAGAGAGTCAAGTTCACACTCAACTTCAGCTTCACGTCCCATTTCCTTTGCTTGTCCTTCAACAAGAACCATAGTTACTTGGGTTGCTGTGTTTTTCACATTAATTCCAACAACCAACTCATTGCTTAAGCTATCATTTGAAAATAGGTAAGATTTTATTTGCCAAATTCAAATCTTTTCTTCAAAAACTGGTGCAAACATCTGGGAATAAACCACTGTATGTCTTTATTATAAATGTAGTAATAGAAAAATAGTCTCAATTGAATGATTAATAAAAAACATATAGTGAGTCTTCTATTAAAAACAGGGTATTGAGTCATTCCTTGCAGTGTTTGGGAAATGTTTTTGAGCTAGACTATCTTTTTAAATTTAGAGTGGAGTTTGTTTAATTTGGATTAGTGTGGGAGGAATTCCTAAGAAGAAATTTGGCATTCCTAAGAAAAGAGGAGAATAAATTAATGTTAGGTGTATTTTTCCAGTGGTATGCACTAGTTAGCTCTCTATATCCCCTTTGTCGTAAATAAGTTATCATTGCACTTGCCTTTATATACTGGGCTGTTTTTGTGCTATAGTGAGACGTACTTCTAATGATGTACAACTGAAATCAGGCACACAAGACACCTTGCACAGTAGGACATCAATTAATTGCACATCTTTTTCCATTTAATTTCCACAACAAAATTGGCAACTAACATCCCCATTTTACAGAGGACACCAAGGCTCAGGAGCTAAAACATCTTGCTTGTGATGACATGATGAGGGAGTGGCAGAACTGAAATGCAAGTATTAAATGATCTGTCCAATGCCAAGATTCACAGACCTCAGAGATAGATCGGAAAGACTGTGGGATCCACTCTGAGAAAGTGCTGTGTTATTATTACACACAACCCAACTGTATTAAATATTTATTTTTCTATTTCTCCCTCTAAATTCCTAGGTCCTTGAGGGATAGGCATTCGGGCTTCTTTGTATCTAAGTTCAGAGTTCAGTTCAGCATTGTTGAATTAATAAAGTGGTCTAGCAGGCCTGAGAGGGCTCCTCTAGATTTCCTTAGGAAATATTTATTACCTCCTTCCTAGCAGATGAAAAAACAATTAAGACATAGTAAATAAACAGAACACAAAATAATCAAGTGTCAGTGACCTGAAGTCTATTAGACAAGAGGGTGTTCTAGGGTGGAGAGATGTAGTTTTCCCAGAGACACCAACACCAAAGGCTTTTTGACTATTTGGGCCTTAAGTGGATCTTCTGCCTGAGAAGAAGAAACAAGGTGAGAAATATGCCCCCATTCTCTCCTCAGCCTACTGTCCAACTCTCTTAAGTGCACTTCCTAAAACCAAAAGAACACTCAAGTCATGTTTCTTAAGTAAATAAATAAATGTAATAATGAAGCAGGTGATACTCCAATCAATAAGTTGTTAATCACATCAAATTGACACCTAGTACCTGAGAGTAGAACCCATGGATCACACACCCATGGACCATGACAGTCCAGGCTGCTCTCTCGAGCGAGCTCTGGGTCATTTTGGAACCCTCATGAGCCATCCACATGGGTCATTATGGAAGCCTTGAACAGATGGCTCTGGTCCGGCCTGTGGGGTGACACAAATGTCCCAATATGTCCACACAGTAGACACAATGCTAATGCCAAATCATTGGAAGCTCTTTGATGAGGAAGTATGGATGCCTGGGGATTTTCGTCCTTTTCTGGTTTTAGGGTCCCGAGAAGGGTGCTATACTCTACGAGGCAGCTCAGTCCTTTTGTTTTACAGTTGCTTCCAGCATTATAATTTTTAAAAGAGAATTTTACAATTACAAAAAGTAAATTCTACCATGTGAAAAATTCTATTGTTTGCCTCCAGTGACATTATAGAAATGAAATCTACTCCCCCTCCCTGCTTAGAGTTCTGCATACAAGGCTAGACGAATGTGACAGATATTGTAATTTAAATACAAATGTTCACTTAGCAACCCCCCTGGAAACCTGTCTCTTGCAACTTGCTTTTGGGTAGAGTTCTCAAATCAGTCCTCTTAAAGAACAAAGCCCAACAAGATTTGAAAACAGAAAATTATAGTGGTTTTATCAAACCAGTCTTCTCCAAACTTCCCTTCTGCCCGTCCCTGTTGTTCCAGGCTCAGAATCCTGTGTCAGCAAAGTCAGAATCCTGAGTTTATCTGTGCAGAAGTAGTGATGTTCCAAACTCTGTATCTCTGGAAATAAAGAAAATATGCCCACCTCATCCATTTTTTTTTTTCATTCTGAAATCTCTGTGTTGTATTCAGGATAACTGATATTTCTTCCTCTTAAATAAACTGTCTTCTTCATTATACATTTAGCAAAGCCCCTGAGTGGATATCATAGAAATCTCTGGAAAACAATCTTTGTAAATATTATTCTTTTGTCTTTATGAGACACCTTGCTTTTGATTTGCTTAATCCTTTGCTTAAATACAAAACAAGGTTAATTTCCCAAAGGTTGCCCATCTTTTTCAGGTGGCCTCTGGACAGGGTATGGCTGAGGTATGGGGAAGTGAGACTCTAAAGCACAACTGGGACAACTTACTCAACATGGGGTTTTTGTGTTTTGGGGGTGAAAATACTCTTCTGTAAACTTAGAGAAAAGTTCTTAAGTCATTCCTGAAGACTTTCTCACCAAAAATGTTTGTAGTTTCCATTAAAGCAATTTATGGGCACATAATAACCTGTCTTTTTTTACTGGAGAATTTCAGAAGCTTGATTCACTTTGGATCATCCAAACAAGGTTAAATACACTGGAAATCTTTTTTCCTCAACTTGCTTTGATTTGTGTTTGAGGAATATGATGCGCGGCCAAATGACAGATAAAACTGATTCTTGCTTCCCTCTAAGATGGGCTCAGTCTTTACACCAATGAATCTTTCAGCAAGTAGCACACATCCCTCCCCAGCCCGAGACTCATCTCTAGAGACTAGAGCTGTTTCACACATTTTTATCTTTGAAAGCTTGAAATCAGAGCCTAGGGTGTAATGCAAATAAAGACCTAAGCGTGTATTAGGGAAAGCAATTTGACACTTTAAGAATTTCATCTCCTTCAAGCCAGCTCACAGACAGATTACATACAGAGAGGAACAGGTTAATACTTACATAACTGATTGAAAATTGGTGCTAAGTGGCTTGAGGTTTAAATGAGCAAGCTCTGTCAGACAGCTGGGCTAGTTGTGGGTTCTGGATATGAAAGTACTACATAGAAATATAATTGATCTCTATGTAATGATGTTTATTCTCTAAAAATTAGGTTAAAATTGAAGAAATCATTTCCCTCATCTTCAATTAAAACAAATAGCTAACATTTAGCTCAACTCTGGTCTCCATGGCCTTGGAGATAAATTTCCTCCATTTTGCAAGTAAGCCACTGCTTACATTTTGCTGGGACGAATGGCCTGGAGGATCAGAGTATTTTTTAAAAGGTTAAAAGAAATTGTACCACATCCAGGAAGGCTAATTTTCATGCATCAAGGTTCTTTGAGCTGAATTTGTGTAATGAGTGCACTGGAAATTGAAAGACGAGATTAAAGTGCTGTTTGTCGTGTACCGAGATTTCAGAAATGCTTATCAGCCCTTCGCAGCTGAACACAGCCCAGATTAAAAACCGATCTGACAGAAAGGGAGGCTGACTGCAAATGTGGGGCTTTACATTCACGCTAATTACAAAGTGCATATTAAACATGAAGCCTATGATGAGAGCAGCTGCAAAAGGTCTTTATCTATATTAAGAGACTGTCCACATACATAATAAGAATAATTACCAATGAGAGAATTCTTAAAAAGAAATTGCATTTAATGACACATCATACAATTTCTTGTAATTTCAAAAGTCTATTTCATCATCCCCCAATAAGGTGTGACTTTGTCTTCTCTCTGGACCCAGGTGACAGATCAGATTTTGAAGACGAGATCCATTCACTTATACTTCTATTACTGCAAGCCCATTTGCTTTGAAAAGTACAAGTGTGGAAACTCTGTGGTGTCCCCAATCCCTGTTTCTAATGAACTGACAGGGAAGCAACGACAGTTTTTCCAACCCCTGGAATTACTTGAGAGAAGGGACACCTAAGCCTATCTTACTTGGAAAGTTGTCAATATCACCAGACCTGGAGTCCATCATTTTTTCTTTCCCTCCTAATAACTGGCAACATTAGAGCTATAATCTAGGAGCAATCGAATTGAAGGGCTATAAGAAATTCTCTTGGAGTCTCTTTCCCCCTTTGTAAACAGAAAACATCCCCCACGGTCCTTGGGAAATAAATGTAATACTCTGAAAGCATCTAGCATGCATTGAGCACTCCGTACATAGTTTTATTCCCTTCATCTTTTCTCTCCTTTCTTCTTCCATCTCTTTCTTTCTTCCCTTTTTTTTCCTTCATATTTTTGGGTTGATATAAACTTGAGTTATCCAACTGCCACCCAGCTTGAATGCTGTTTTTCAATATTCATTTTCAAAATGAAATACTTCTAGGGCGCCTGGGTGGCTCAGTCGTTAAGCGTCTGCCTTCGGCTCAGGTCATGATCGCAGGGTCCTGGGATCGAGCCCCGCATCGGGCTCCCTGCTCAGCGGGAAGCCTGCTTCTCCCTCTCCCACTCCCCCTACTTGTGTTCCCTCTCTCGCTGTGTCTCTCTCTGTCAAATAAATAAATAAAATCTTTAAAAAAAAATGAAATACTTCTATACTTTTTTCTTTGCTTCTTATAGTTGTTCCTGAAAGCCTAGGCCCATAACAAATGACTAAAATTTAATAAATGATAATTGTGAGATACTCAAAAGAGCACCCAAGAAATTCAGCCTGTTGGGAAAGGCAAAGTGAGAGAGCAAAGGTCATAAAAATTGCAGAAATGTGCTAATAAAAGACATGTTATTTTGTAAACCAATCAAATTCTTTAGGATTTCAGACCGAAATTCCAAATGTCTAACAGCCATTTAATTTCTTACAAGGCTCTAAAAATATTATGAAATAAAACATACATGCAAAAATGTTTATAAAAACATATGTATCGGGGCGCCTGGGTGGCTCAGTCGGTTAAGCGTCTGCCTTTGGCTCAGGTCATGATCCTGGAATCCAGGGATCAAGCCCTGCATCGGGCTCCCTGCTCTGGCGGGAAGCCTGCTTCTCCCTCTCCCTCTGCCTGCCACTCTGCCTACTTGTGTTATCTCTCTGTCAAATAAATAAATAAAATCTTTAAACAAACAAACAAACAAACAAAAAAACATATGTATCAGTTGCCAGTAGTTGTAAGGCAAGGACTCGTGCAACCCCATCAGGATAAGAAATGGAAGGTGGTGGCACCTGAGAGGCAGATCTCTTCTGTGTGCATCTTGTCCATGAGCACTTCCTCTTCTCAAGGGTCATCTTCTCATGAATGTTATGATACTATTTCCTTGCTTCTCTCAGGCTTTTCTGTATGGTGAACTGTACTCTTTCATCCTGTAATCGAAATTAATTTCCTGTATGTCACCTGCCATTAGTGGAAACAAAATGTTGATTCTTAGACTGGTTTTCTTGAAGTTTCTCAACTTCAGTTCCTGCCTTAGTCAGCTTGGGCTTCTATAATGATGACCAAAGACTGGGTGGCTTAAACAACCAACATTTATCTCTTACAGTTCTGGAGGCTGGGAAAGTCAAAATCTCGATGCCGGGAGATTCAGTATTCCCTCTTCCTTGTGTGCTGAGGGCCTTCTAACTGCTGCATCCTTATATGGTAGAGAGAAGAGATGGAGACATGGGATCTCCCAGGGGCATTAGTCCCATCATGATGACCTCACCCTCATGACCTTATCTAATTATCTCCTAAAGGCCTCATCTCCAAACACCATCACTTTGAGAGTTAGGATTTCAACAAGTGAATTTTGAAGGTACATAAATATTCAGTCCATAATAGTCCCTTTATCTTTTTCCCTTGATGGCAGTAGGGGTCAACATTTCCAGATGGGAACCTGCTCCATTCTTAGATGGCTTTAATAACAGATTAAATAGTTTAAATAAGACCCCAGCAAAAGGGGGAAGTAGAAACTTTGGGGGATTTCCTATCTCCCAACATCTGAGATTCCTATCTCTCATTTCCTTTCTGTGCCATAACAACCATAATTGCCAGTGGTATAAGAAGAGAGAAAAATAATTTCATCGCAGAGAGAGTGTGCTATAAAAAAAAGAAAATCTGGCATAGGGGTGTTGCTGGGAATCCCTGAAAATCTCTAACTCTTAGAGAAAACTTTACTTCAAAGGCAGCTTCACACTGAAGTGTTTGGAGAGAAATTCACAGTACAGCTCAACATTGTTCATAAAAGAGACCCCACGCTTTCCTCCCTCAAAATAGATAAAATTTTCCTAATGATAAATGAAATGATGGTAAAGAAGAGTGTCACTCTTTTTCTTGAGGCTGAGAAAAGGTTGTGGATTTGAGCCTGTCAAGATGCCCCTGCTATCCTCACCTGCTGATCTCACCACTGGGGTCTGAGCACTGCAGGTAGTGGATACCAAAACACCATTTCCTGCAGTCTGCAAGGAAGACCGAATCGTTGTTTGGTAACAAGAGGCCAAACAGGAATTTAGAAAAGGTGTGATGATGATGGTAGTCCAAAGGAAGAGCCTACACGTAAGTACCTACCACAAGAGGCTGACACACTCTCCCTGCCCTAATGAGAGTGAATGTTGCCTCCCATCCACATCCTCAAATGCTCTCTCAGATTTGTTTTCCAGGCCAACCACAGATGAGTTCCCCACTTCTAATCCAACTCCTCCAGTAATTAGGACCACTAACCTGTTCCTGCCATGCCTGCCCCATGGGAGGGTCCTATGGAATCCAAATACAGTCATTTTAGACTTTGGCATATTGAAGTCAGGCCCCCTCTCCTTCCTGCCAACTTATAATTTGATAAAAATATTATTAAATAATACTAATTTTAAGAAATATATGTGAAAGTTTTTTCTGCAGGTGGTGCACAGCACCAGGCTGGCTTGACCTGAGTGACTTGGGATCTAGTCACTAAATAATTTGTGACTTAAAAATTTAAAAGTTTTTCCACCTTTAAGATGAATGGGTTGACCAGATGGTCTCTAAGATATCGTTAAGTCAAAAATTCTATTCTATTTGTAAATAGTGGTTATCTGGATCTTATATTAGAGATTTTGTTTTTTACATGAATTTTAGATCACATTTTTATGGTGAGGGATTAAAAAACAGAATAAAGAGAGTAATCAAGATTATTTTTTAGAGGAATGGAAAAACCTTGGGAATAATCATCACAATGATCAAATAAAAAGCAAACAAACATAAAACCTTCATATTTATCTCCACCTGTATTTTTTTCATATACAGATTATGTGGGTGGTCCTAAATATTTCAGGGTCGTAAACTGACACAGGATAGGGGATAAACTTTTTTTGAGCATGCACTCTGTTCTAGGAATTGTGCTAAGTGCATTTGTCTTCACAGTAAAGACTGTAAAGATAATGATACTCCCTTTTAGAGACAAGGAAACTGAAACTCAGTTACTTGGAACAAATTACCTGGTGATCAGTGGCAGAAGTTCTCAAAGTGCCCCGCACCCACACACATGTCAACATCATTGGCATTACCTAGAAATTTGGTATGATTGCAAATTCTCAGGCCCCACTAGGACCTACTAAATCTGAGACTCTGGAGATGAAACCCAGAGATGAGTTTTAAAGTTTTAGAAACTTTGCTCATGTGAGTTAATAAACAAGGAATCAATCCTAGATCTAATATCCAAACCTGACTTCTTCCACCACCCACAATTATTATGGAATTCCAATGTGCCTGAATTATCTCTGATAACTTTTCTTCAACATGTCTTCAAATGTTTTCCAGGTAGGGAATATTGCAATCACCTCTTTACCAGGTCAACTAGAGGCAGATGAGAGAGTGAAAACAATCATTTCAAGTTTGGGAGACAAAAGGAAAGCATGAATTTTCAAGAAGATTCACGACAATAACATATGTACTTGCATTATGCCTAGGAACAAGGGATGGACTTGAAGACCTATGAGGTCCACTGCATTCTATGAGTTTTCTGATTTGATTTTAGAGATGGCTAACCACTCCTTGATATATATATATATAAATTTATTTATAATATATTTATTAATTTATTTATTTTTAAAGAGCTTATTTATTTATTTGACAGAGAGAGACAGCGAGAGAGGGAACACAAGCAGAGGGAGTGGGAGAGGGAGAAGCAGGCTTCCCATGGAGCAGGGAGCCCGATGCGGGGCTCAATCCCAGGACCCTGAGATCATGACCTGAGCAGAAGGCAGATGCTTAACGACTGAGCCACATATTTATTTATTTGTTTGTTTGTTTGTTTATTTTTAGAGAGAGAGTGGAGGCAGAGGGAGAGAGAGAGAATCTTTAGCAGGCTCCACGCCCAGTGCAGAACCAATGTGGGGCTTGATCTCATGACCCTGAGATCATAACATGAGTAGAAATCAAGAGTGGATGTTTAACCGACTGAGCCACCCAAGCACCCCCCACTCCTTTATATTTATAAATTTATTTAAAAAATTCTTTTTAAAGATTTTATTTATTTATTTGAGAGAGAGAAACAGAGAGAGCACAAGCAAAGGGAGGGGCAGAGGAAGAGGGAGAAGCAGACTCCCCGCTGAGCGGGAAGCCCAATGCAGGGCTCAATCCCAGGACCCTGAGATCATGACCTGAGCCGAAGGCAGATACTTAACTGACTGATCCACCCAGGTGCCCCTATATTTATAAATTTATAATAGCATCTTTCTTTGAAGAAATGGATTTGAGGATATAATTTTTAAATCTCATATGTAAAATAAAGCAAAAGAAAATTTTACTTACTTCCTCACCTCCAATTCCAATTATTACCTGTGGGTGTTGAACAATATTTACTGAACAAATAAAATTAGATCCTGGGATTATTTGGCAAATCCCCTTTAGTTTTAAATTTTATATCTGTTGATGTAAAATTAGTCTGTATGAGATTGAAAACATAAGTCAGTTTGTAATAGTTTGCCACACAATTATATGGAGGACTTCTGACCTCAAAGCTTCAGTTCTTGCCAGAGTCAAAATAAAAAATCAAAATTTACCTTTCTTTTCTATCCTGCTTTCAGAATACAAGTCTACATGTTTCATACAGCCTTGTCTTTTTCCTATACAACAAACTGTTTGGAGAGAAGGGCTAATACTGATCACATACCTCAGTCCCATCGATGACAGGTCTAGAATTTATAAGGGGAGAGAGGTGGTAGTGATGAGGCTGTAAGTCTTATACATTTATATTACAGTGGCATACTCAGTGGCAGCGAAAATTTCCTCATTGCCATGAAATTTCCACAGCCTTTGCAAGAACTAAAGTCCAGGTGGGCATAGGCTGTAAGTGTAGCTCAAGTTCACATTTTCAGGAATCATGAAATTTGCTACTTTTCTTACACGAATTTCTTCATAAAGCAAAATGGCATTCATCTAGAATTGTGAGCTTCCTGAAACCATCTTTTGACTTGCAAGTGTCTTTTAAACTAATGCGTGCTCTAAATCAGTCTTGTTACCGTGTTCACCAACTGCTGTTTTCTTTTCCATTCCAGGTTATCAAGAACATTAGGGAAATAGGGGCATTTGTGTTTCATGCAGAGGTCTCATTACATAAGAAGTAATTTTATACAGAATATATAAATTACTGATTTTTTGCTTCAGAGAGAGTTTGCAAACTTACAATGCTGCAAAATATTCATCCAATCATGTATTTCCTCTGTCCAGTATAACAACTATTTTCACTATTCAAGTTTTCTTGTTTGTTGTACTGTGTGTATGTGAAATTTTTTTTTAAAGATTTTTATTTATTTATTTGAGAGAGAGAGAATGAGAGAGAGAGAGCACATGAGAGGGGGGAGGGTCAGAGGGAGAAGCAGACTCCCCGCTGAGCAGGGAGCCCGATGCGGGACTCGATCCCGGGACTCCAGGATCATGACCTGAGCCGAAGGCAGTCGCTTAACCAACTGAGCCACCCAGGAGCCCTGTATGTGAAATTTTGGGGGGGGGGGTTCAATAAGATATTCATTACACAAAATGACAAAAGAACTATGACCTAATCAGCCAGTGTTTTTAAAAGATTATAATGAAAATTACCTCAAAACATTTAGTATTGGCCAATTGGCACACTGTCTAGACAAACATTGGTTCAAAGATCAGTTCAGCCACTCACCAGCTGTTGAGTTTAAATTATTCAGCTTCCAAACCCCACTTTTCACTTCTATAAAATAGAGGTGTAAATAGAATATATGCATGCATAGCATTTGTGAGAGAACTAAATTAGACAACCCATGCAATTCACTATCCCAGTGCTCACACATGGTTAGACTTCATCATTATTAGTTTATATAATGTTATAAGGAAACATTAGAACAATGAAATATTTCTAACCTAAGGATATGACTAAAAAACAGTCCAATACATTCTGAGCACAAATCTAAAATAATCCCAGAATCTTAATCCCTGGTACTTGCCCAGGGAAGGAAATCCCTCCAGCTGGTTCTGTGGTTCTATGGTTCCTCCCTACTAAGAACTTATCCTCCAATAGGAGAACCCTGGTGAAGGACTGTTGTTGTTTCTTTATACTTTACATAAAGTAACACTTTAAAAAAGAACATGGTAACTGCAGGTTTCCAGCTGTGAGGAACTCCCTCTCTGGTTAGGAGGAGGTCACCGACTGTTTGCAAAAGGAGTTGTTAGATACTGTTTGCACAGTGCAAATCAAAAGGAGTTGGGAGAAAGTCCATAGGTTAATGAGAACATTAGACAGCCTTATGATAGGATGTGGAAAATGCACTTTCCTTTTCTATCCTCAATTTTCCATCAACTTTTATATAAAGAAGTGGCTTAGGCAGACAAGGAGTCTCAAAAACAAGCAACTGGGCAGAGAAAATCTTATCTTGGATTTTCCAAAGAGCTTCCATTGCACTATTAAAATTAATACTATTTCTTGGTGAGGCCAATTTAATGCATCATTGCTTCTAATTGTGTGCTTAACATACACTCCTTTGAACATTTAGCCTGGGATGTAAATAAATGTTAGCATTCACACATTCACACATCTAATTAATTTCCACCAGAAAATTCATTACAATATTACACCATATGGACTTATCTTCATTAACTGTAATGGAGCCCTTTAAAATGAAATGTTTCCTAGAATATCATATGTTGGGCAGTGGTAATACAACAGGCTAAAAAAAAAAAAAAAGGCAAGGCTGTCTTAAAATGAAAATTTGAAACTTCATATGGATTTGTAATGCAAGTCTCACTTATTTTGGTTATAGAAAAAAATGTATATATAATTATATAAAGTGTATATATAATTATATAAATTATATAAAATGTATATATAATTATATAAAAATGTATAATATAATATACATTATAGTTCATAAGCAATCTTCCAGAAATCATCAGTTTTTGATTGATCTAAGTCTGTAAACATGTTTAAATTTCTAGCCTTGAGGAGTGTTTACTATGTCCCCAAATTCTTTAAAGAACTATGGTGATATTTTACCTTAATTTTTCTTTTAGCTTTACATAATGTTTCTTTAAGCCCCATCTTAGTGGTTATTCATTAGAAGATGTAGACCTTAAATAGAACCCAGGAACGGCTTGGAACCCTAAGAATATATATAATTCAGGATTTCTTGAAGTCTAAGCCATAATGTTGAGCTTCTATACCTTGTCTAGGTAGAAAACTCTGACAAAGGTTCCATTATATGGTGGCTGCGACCTACTTACAATGCAGTGAAAGTCGTGTGATCGATGTCATGGCCAAGCTGTGGAAGGAAGAGGTCTTAAATGCAGGCTTCTGAATATTGTAGAAGTTGTTCTTTTAAAAAAAAAAAAATGTAATTCTAAATTAAATTGAGAGGCATTTTCATGGAATGTAATTTAGACCATGGATTTTAAATTATTCATTTTTCTTTTTTTTTCTAAGTGTTCATTTTTCTTACTAAGTCAAGGTCATCTTTTTCTTTCAAAATTCACATTTTCTGCTACACACAGTTTAGAAAAATCTCAAGATGTTCTTTAAGCAGCATCTTTAAGTCTTTCATCAAGCATTTATTCACAAAAATTGCACTTCACGTTTATTCTGTGTTTTTACATTAAAACTTTTACATATATATTACATTTTATTAAGTTCAGTTCAGAGTCAAGTGTTGAGAAGGAAAGAAAGAAAAGAACTAATGTCTTTTCCTGTCAGCATTTATGTGTGGGGAAATAAAATATACCTTCTCCTAGATAATTCTAAACCATATATAATCAAGGTAGACAGTGTGTGATAATCCTGTTTGCTCTGCAGAAATTGAAAGCATTCTTCTTTGTTTACTGGAGTACATGAGGTCCCATATTCAGCACTGTCCTAGTCCAATATTGAACAAATTGCAGTCCTCACATGTGAAAGAGCGGCTACTCCTACCCGGCCGATCCGTTGACAGAGGGATTAAATATTATATTGCACATGCCTGTCCTATGATAGGCTCTTAAACATTCAATTCACAAATCTTAATGGCCCAGTCAGTCTTTCTTGAGAAAGTGAGATTCGAGCAGAGATATGGAGGGTGAGGAGGATTATTAAGCAAGGGGGGGTGTGAGGCAGTATTTCCAACAGAGGGACTTGTAGAAACAGAGAGCCCATAGCAGGAGGAGCATGGCTCTGCCCAGACCCTACAGGAAGGTCAGTGTGTCCAGATGCAGGTTGTTCTGGCCAGAGGATCCCAGGTGAGGTTCTACCAAGAAGGCAAAAATGGGCCTCTGGTGCATTAAGAAACTCAAGTCTTTATGCAGTGAGAAATCAGAAACTATGGAAGGGTTTTAAACTGAGGAAAGGCATTTGAAGACATCTTTGTTTTGAGTCATGACTTCTCCTAGGTCACCAAGAGAGAAACTCAAATTCATAAAAGCAGATGAGGAGAACTCTTATTTGTTGTTGATTTGACCTTTTTTAATTTTTAAGTTTGTTAAATGAAATATCATAAATCCAGTCCCCAGAACAGTCCCTGGCCCATTACAGGTACATTTTCTCTGGCAACTCATATTTACCTGGGCTCCTTAGAATGAACTCCTTCAATGGTTTAACCACCTACCAAGTCAAATTGTTTTGGAAAATATAGTAACTCTTCAGCGACAAGGATCACCAATGTTTCTGCTTAAGTTCAAAAAAGTTCTATTATAAAAATTGGGCATTGAAGGGGTGGTTTACATTGCTTTATTCGATGTCAAAAAAGTGTAGAGTCAATACGTTATGATCTTTTTATTTCTCAAGCAATCTAGTTTTTAGGTACTTTCAGTAATACATTTCCTCTTGTCAGTATAGGAGAGCTCAGTTTACACAATACTAGATATTTTCAGAATTGTAGAAATATGAATTCAAACTTTCTTACAGGTTAGCTGTAAAACAAGTTTACATTTTACATGTGCATAAATGGATTTTAAAGATAATTTTGGAGAGAGGCACCTGGATGGTACAGTCAGTTAAGTGTCTGGCTCTTGATTTCAGCTCAGGTCATGATCTCAGGGTCCTGGGATCGAGCCACATTTCAGGCTCTGTCCTCAGGGGGAGTCTGCTTGAGATTCTTTCCCTCCCTGTTTGCTCCTCCCCTTGCTCTCCCTCTTTCTCAAATAAATAAATCCATCTTAAAAAAAATAATGTAGGAGACTATTAGTAACAGCAGCAGCAGTTTTGGAAAGATTTTTGAGGCTCTTTGTGTAATGGACAAAGCCATGTCCAACAGAGGGAAGGATGCCTTCAAAGCTAACCAGGCATTTGAGCAATATAGTCAGTGAAAAATTGTCATGGAGAGAAGATGTTTTCAAAATCCAAAGTAAATTTTGTCCAACTCCCATGGTGATCTTAGCACATCAAAAGCTACCGATTTGCTATTAGACACATCATCTCCACAAAGCTGTCAGCATATCACCCTCACCTACATTGTTAGAAGCGCAAATGCTCAGACCACACCTCAGACCTCTTGAGTCAGAAACTCGGGGGTGGGCGCCAGCAAACTGTGTTAATAAGCGCCCTGGGTTCTCAAATTTGAGAACCCCTGATCTAGGAGAAATGGTATCCTTCAGAAATTATATCTGTCAGTCAGCCAGTCATGTCCTCTAGTTACTAAAATAGCTTTTAAGTGTTACAAAAGATAATAAGGGAAAAAATACAGCCCAGAACCTACTCCTTTCCTCTGGTCTAGTAGAACCCTTCCGCACGTTGTTGATATGTCTTAAGGAAATCTGACTGGTTCCTGCTGCAGAGGCGGACCCTGGTTAGTATGAGCCAATTATGGCAATCCCAATGCCCTATTGTTTAGGGATATTGTTTAGGGATATTGTAGGTCTGAACCAATTTGGACCAATGAGATACGTAAAAGATTATTCAGCCTTTTGGGCAGGGGATTTCATTATTCTTAAGAGACAAAGGAGACTCTTTCTTCCACTGCATGTAAACTTAGATGCTACCAGCAGGCATCCACTGGCATGAGGAGAACCAATTGGAGGATGATGTGGGTTTATCAGGTGGTGCAGAATGGAGAGTCAGAAAAAACTTGAGTTCTGGAAGACATTGCTGGGCCACTGGATCAGCCCTTCCTGACTCTTAAGTTAAAAATGTTACCTGTAACCAAAAGCATCCTAACTTATATAGGATACCCAGTAAACCATGAGCTACCCTGAGACACGGTCAGGGCCTTAATCATCTTTATATCCTGGAGGCCCAGTTCATGCCTGGAAGATTGTGACTGCTTAACAGATTTTTGTTGAATGAATGGAAAACTGAATGCATTTATATTTTACAAGTATATTCCATTAACCATAGCATCCAAAGAGGTAGAAATGCAATGTGAGTACCTCAAAACTAGTTTTAGTCAGAAGGCAGTCATCTTGTACTACTTTTCAAACTGATTGATGTTGAAAATGTAGTGAGGAATCCTTTTATCTGGATAGAAAGGAGGTATCTTCACCTATGCTTTATTTTTAGTGTTTTAAAACTTGAACATAAAAAAAATAACTGCTACTTTTAATGATCAAGAACATGTTCCTAAATCTACAGCTTAAAACACACAAACAAGCCCCTCTCTGTGATTGATTCCACTTCTCACTTACATGTTTTTCTTTCTTGTGATGGCAAGATGTGATGCTCTTAATTGCTCACAAGCATGAATGAGAAGTGATTATAAACTTCAGATTTAATAAGAACATCAAAAAAGAGGAGAGATGGATCAAACTTCCCCATCAGTTCTAGGGGTGTTCTGGTTTCATTTTGTATTTCTTTTTCCCATGTTTGTAAAAGTGCCAAATAAAATGATCTCTACCTATGTGGTGTTGCGGGCCAGAGGCTTCTCCCAGAGGCAGAAGGAAAACAAAAGCTTTAAGCCCTCACTTGAGAGACCACTGAAAGGTCATGCATGGGTAGGACTAAGGCTGAGCCCCACTCCTCATCTCCTGAGAACCAGCCCCAGACCTTTTGTACCCTGAGGTGGGACAGATTACTCCAGCAAGTATATATCTAGCACTTGACATATCCCAGTTGTGATTTCAGACACAAAATTTTACCCACCTACCAAATGTGCCCAAGGTGGTGAGCATGCCCCACTTACTCAAAGGTAGTTCTGATTCTTCATGAGTTGAAATTTCAATGCTTTTTCCAGCTACAAATGGCAAATGTTATTATTCTAGTACTTTCACTCCTGAATCACACACAATTTTAATACCACGAAGCAGTAAACTTATTCTTTAAACTCACTAGGCATACTAAGCAGTTGTGTTTGTTTGTTTGTCTTTCATTAGACTAACCAGTAAATGAAGCAAACCATCCTTACTTGGGAACAATGGAGCATGGTGATCTGGGGGGACAGTCACTTCTCCCCATCTTTACCTTTATTCCCTATTTAGACCTGCCTAAATTTTCTTCATGTTCCTTCTTAATACTTCAAATTCAAGTATATTAGAATGTTACTGTCTGGAAGTTTACATGGATCCGTGTGTGTGTGTGTGTGTGTGTGTAGAGGTTGGACATTTCATTTTCACAGAGGATGAACCCTTTTCTCTGGAACTTCTGGCATCTGCAAGCTGGAGAGGATCTAAGGGAAGAAGGCGGTGCGAGCGCCCTGTCGGCTCTGTGGAAGCACACTAGAGCAGGTTTTCACCCAGCCACCAGGCCGTCCCTTGAGATGACACCCAAAACAAAACTAAAAGATTCAGTGGCAGTGAAGAAAGGCTCAAGAGTTCTGTGTTTGGGTCATGATAAAATAGGAAGGCAGTTTTATTTTTGCAGGTGTTATTAAATGTGTTAATTAGCCACCTGAAAGCAAAGCTGGGGTTTGCCAGTCAAGAGCTGTAATGTAGGCAAGTGAGAACGCTCGCTGGCTCATGGATTGGTCTGGGAGGCCATCGAGACACATTGATACTCTTTCCTGTGCCCCCTGAAGGGAATTATTTACCCTTGCAGGTTGTGCGAAGAGTTACCACCCCAGGCTGGCAAGAGGAGGCTTCTTACCCCCTCCATACCCTGTGATTCCACAACACAACAGCGGGTTGTGCATGTACTTCAACGGCCTTGCTCTGGGTGTTACACCTGGACCGCTAAAGAGATAAGCATCTAAGTTCCCCTAATAACGCTTTGATGACACACCAACAGTACAGTGGGCTTGATAGCCATAAGCCAATTAAGGCAATTAGTGCTATTTAATGTGAAATGTTCTCCAATACACACACTGGCAGAAATATTGAAAAATACAAGCATTGCGAATTCTGATTTATTTTCCCGTTGCCAGCGCCAGCTGCTGAGTGCCAAGCGGCACTGTATGTGCTCCTGGCATAACTTTATTAATAATCTTGGCAAACAAAGAATCCTTCAACAAATAGCAGTAGCCTTTTGATTATATTGTGCCACAGATAATAATTGCTTCAAATTGAGTGTAGTGAAGTCTATTTGTTCATGCATAATGAAAAAAAATCATATAACAGCTTGATTATGAAAACTAACGGCATGTTGGAGTGCTACCAAGAATTCCCCCAAATTGGACATTTTAATTGTTTTACCTCAGTTGCTGATCCAGGCCAAATTCATTTAAAACAAATTTAACATACCAAAATCTCTATAAAACAAACTGATTCCCAAGCTTACTGGCAATAATTTACTTAGAGTTAATGAATGTGAAAAATGTTTTTTAAAGCTACATAAAAATATAATAATAATGTTATTATTGGAACAGTAGTTAAATCAGAAAAATTCCAGTACACGGGAAAATTTAAATTGACTCTCACAGGCTCTGGAAAGAGGATTTGAACTGTACTTTTAGAAATTGGAAGCGGGTTTGTCTCTGCTTATGGGTATTCTACAATTATTTCAATTTTAAAATGGATCTGCTTTTTAACAAAGACATGGAAGCGTACCTTTAATTTCTGTTCACATAATAGCTACCATTTACTGAGCCATTGCTATGCTTCAGACACTGGGCTAAACAGTTTACAAATATCATCCAACTTAGTTTTTGTCACGTCATGTCCCATGCTTTGCACACAGTAGGTACAAGATCAAGATTTGTTTCATGAATAGAGAAGTAACTTGCTTCACATCACAAGTAATGCACCAGCATTTCAAGCCCGATGATGATGTTCAGTAGCTGTTCTCTTAGATCCCTTATTTATGCTTTTTTCCTTTTCTAGGAGACATGCTTTAAAGGTCTCCCATTCTAACAGTCCCCAGGCGAGGCTGAGCACAACCACATTAGGAATTCCTCTAGGTATAAATTCCTCAGGATTCCAGGCTATGTGATGCCTGTAGATAAGGATACTGGTTAATCGTCTTGGGCTCTGCTGAGGGAACTGCTCCGGTGACGTTTCAAACACAGCTCAGTGTGAGAAGACCAACACTGAGAAATCTGATGGCCAAGGAAGTCGATCGAGTTGGCCAGACACAGTTTACATCCAACCAAGGATGGAACACTCTTGCCCGAAACAATTTTTTTATTGAATAAATATTGCACTTAGAATAGTCTGTGACTTTGATTTCTCAGTCTTTGCAATATCTTGTGGTCCACATTATTAACACTGATCATGGTGAGTCCTAGGCAACATTTTGAAGAGAGTTATGCTTCCTATGGCACCCTCTCTACACCCTTCCACATCCCGTCCCCTCTCCACCTGCTCCCAAGTCCCACCTCCATCCTAGCGCATTACCTTAGCCTCTCACCATTATTAAAAATAAAATAAAAATTATTATTTTTATTATTTTAGCCATGGAACCCTTGTCTAAATGCAATCTTAGTTGGAAGCACAAATATAAGAAACAAGCCTAATCTTCTTTCTAAGGTATGGGTCTTAACGTCTAGAAACTAACTCCGTATAAACTCGACTCTAAAACCTGAATGAAGCTTCTTTCTAGGTCTTATCCCAAGGTCCACATCATTTCAAAGAATTCTCAGATAACAACAATGACCCTTTTGATATCCTCTTTGATTTCCTCTGTACTAATAGCCACTAACACAGTGTAAGCCCAATACGTCTTTGTTTTTTACATGCAGGTTAACTTTTCTGCTCGGTTAAGCTGTGATCTACCTCATGGCAGAAACCTCCCATCTTTTGTATTTTTCATTTCAGTAGAAGACCCCATCTATAGTAAATAATTCACCAAAAGTCCACCATAGAAACAATTCTCATCAAGGTAAAGCAAAACAGAAAGAGAAAGATAAGGCAGAGAGTACACATTTTTATGAGCCCTGCTGCTTGCTTTCTTGTACACCTCCAGCTCTGGGTAATCAAGCACTGGATAGTAGATTTGGAACCATATTTGGAACCTGGCAGTTTCAACTTACTGTGTAACGGGGCTATTTTATTTAACTCTCTGTGCCTCAATTTCCTAACCCACTAAATGGGGATAAAAATCTTGTCAACAAATTCGGAGGACTTGGCAATATTTTGTATAGAGCACACATAATAGACAGTAACTTTCTGCCCCACCCCACTTTGCCTTTTTGTATTCTTTGGGACACTTGACCTAGTTAATTAGCCCACTGGTTCCTTACTATAGCCTAATTGGGTTAAGAAAAACTTCCTTTTATTAATACTGCCTTGTAGGCTCCTGTTCTGAGATTTACTCTCCCTTAACATGTTATCCTGGATACAAACATTATGGACTTCATTGTTCTATGTAGTTGTGTATTCATGCTGTGAACTGACTGTGTGGGTGGGTGGTGATTGGGGGTTGAACTAAGGGTGGTGGGAGAATAGACAAGAAACAACATTGTTTATATCTCCTTAACCAGGCATCCTTCCTGCCTCGTGCCATCTATCCCTCCTCCACATGGGGATGACTGGCTTTGACCTTTCCTCCATTTGATTATTTCTAAAAATGTAAAAAGATTATTTGTCATCATGATTTTGTAGACCATGGCTTCTCAAACTTTAATACACATAAGAATCACGAGGGATCTTGTAGGAATGAAGATTCCAAATCAGTAGGAGTTGGGGATCGGGGGGGGGGGGCGTGTGGGGGGGAGCGGAGAGCTTTCATCTCACCCAAGGCCCAGGAGATGTGGATGCTGCTGATCCACAAACCACACTTGAGGAGCCAACATCTACATGTTGCATCAAGGCAATGGAAACTAGTCATATTAAACACACGGAGGAAAACAACTAAAAACTCAGTTGTCAATGTTACGGGTGCATTATGGTTATAGAGAGAATCCATTTGCTTATTCGTGCATTCGAGTTTTTTGTTGTTGCTGTTATTTTTACCTTCTTTTTGCTTAAATACTAGTTCAGATTCTCACTCTTGATCTCACCCTATTTACCATCGGTAAAAGGTTTATTCTCCTTTACATCCCTCACACACACACACACACACCTCTACCTTTACTTCCTACAAATTTTAAGAAATACTTATACATATCCTGGAAAGCAAACAAAATGGGACAAGCACGTATTTCAGAAGGTTTTCAACATTGATCTCCTCTCTCTGCACACATCAGTAACAAGTATGTGAAAAACGCTCTGAGCGTCAGGGTGGCCCTATCATTTCCAGCCCTGATCTTGAGACAGATGGGCTGGGTCTGAATCCTGGTTCTCGAGCATGTTAGCCTTAGGCTATGGTCTAACATTTCTGTACATCAGTTTCCTCATCTGCAAAATGAGGCTTATGATAGTTTTTCTCTCAGGATGGTTGTGAGGATAAATTGAATTAAGGTAAGTAAAGAGCTTAGAATAGTACTTCACATGCAGGAAACACCGTATGAGCAGAAGATATTCCATAACACATTATGTAATTCTTAACGGTATGGAATAGTTTGACTTTAAGAAGTGAGCATATGCCTTGTGAGCTGTGTTTATGAAAACCAGCATTTTGGGGATCACTCAACCACTCCAGTACGTGTTGTCTTTGAATAATTACATGCCATGGATCCTGGGTTTTTTTGTGTGTGTGTTTGAATGTGAGTTTGTGATTTTACTCAATATTTTAATATTTTAATTTGCCAACCAAATTTTTATGTTTTGCTTATAGTAATACATGTATTTATGAGCCAGTAGTTTCAGTATACTCTAATCTAAGTAAAATTATATCTCACAAGCTCTTGGTGGAGAAAATCAATATGTTATATGTTTAAAAGTTTCTTAATACCAAATAACTTGAGAGGCATATAATATAGCGGTAAAGAGTATGGGCTTTGCATTCACATCTATATACGAGTCTTGGTTCTGCTCTTTACAAGCCGGGTGACCTTGGCAGAGTCACTTTCATTTATTTGAATTTCCCAAACATGTATAATCATAATACCCACCTTATAAGATTGTTGTGAGGTGTAAGGGAGATAATATAAATTAAGTCCTGTCACTATGCTGACAGGACTATAGTGACAGTCCTATAATCATTTCTTAACCCATGAAATAATAAGAGCAACAATAATAAATAAGTTTGGGGATCAGGAATCTAGGGAAGGACCAAATCTGAAAGCCAATGTAGGCACATTTATTATCAATGGAAGAATCCCTAGCATCATAAGAAAAAGTCATATATTTTCCCCTACTTCAGTCTATTTCAACCATCTTTCTGTCCCTTTTCAGTCACTGAAGTAGGGAAATTGGATGTCCCAACTTGCCCAACACTGTCATATTTTATGCCTGTTGCCCCAGCACAATTGTTAATAACACAGTCTTTTGCTCCCCCAAATGTACCAGTTAGACATATAAACGTCATCGTCACTTACCTGAAGCTACCATCTAAGTTGACCTTGTGCCTCATTAAGATGCACTTTCAGATGATAAAAAATATGACCATTTTTTTCAAGTATTACAAGTCCCAAACTTCCCTAAAAATAGAATTGATATTCCACAAATATATTTTCCTTGCAACGAGCCTCAATGTATCTTTTCTACCTCTGTCCTCAAGACAATTATTTGAGATCATTTGACTTCCCCCAGGTGAAGACTGTTGGATATGAAGAATTACATGTGTGAAGAAGCAAGATGGGAAGGAGAGAATCCAGAGTAGACAACGTGGGTGGGCCCGGAATCAGTGCCAAGGGGAGAGGGGTGACTAAAGATATGGTTAGGCGAGTACTTCCACTGTGGATCCATTTTCCAGCATTGCTTCTCATTTTTACCTTTATTTCCCCTTCTCTCTGTTAATCGCATTATGATTATTACACGTTGCAGCAGGCACGGGGGTAAAAAACATAGCATCGAAATTAAACAGCCTCCATTCACCTTCAGGCTGCAACACATACTAGTTGTGTAACTTTGGGCAGGTTACTTAACTTCTTTGTGCATTTCTTCCTGTGGTAAAATGGGACTACCAGCTTACCTCATGGGACTGATACCGAGATTAGATGAGGTGATGTGTGTAAAAGTCCTAGGACAGTGCTTGGTACCTAGTCAGTGCTTTTAACTTCCATCTTACTTCAGGTCTGTTTTAATGATTCTACCCTGATTCTAGTTTTAGGTCAAATGAACTGATCTCTCTTCTAAGCAATAGTATTGTTATTACTATCTTTTTCTTTTGTTTCATCCTACCAAATTTTTTTATGCTAATGTGTTGTCTCATTGAATTTTCATCCTTCAATGTTTACTTTACACATATGACTAACAATAGCTCAAAAAGCATATGCACCATAAAAGTGAAAGATGAGCTTTGGGTTTAATTGTAGGAAAAATGAAAATAACCAAGTGATAGAATAAAAATCCTTTAATGGGTACTATTTTTTAAAGGGAGTGGTATTTCTATCACTATTACATACTGTCTTCAATCACTATTCTAAACTATGTTAGACTGATATTATATATACATATTTTGGTGGCAGAAGAAGAAATGAGATGGTCCATTCAAAATTGGTGGTTTAGAAATAATCACATATCATGGATAGAATAATGTCCCTGTTTCCCAAGGAGAAGGGTATGAGGAAATAATTGTTTTGAAATGTGAGATTCAAATAAGATGGCTGATTTAAATTGTATAAAGCATAATTAGCACCACTGACATAAATTATAGGTAAAAGACCTGCTGGGTCATGCACGTGTCCTTTTAACCAGGTACCATGGAGATAGGTACCATAGAAACAGGTAAATCTTATATTTTACTTTTTAAAGCCATTAAACTTACTATGCAATTGCTTTAGCTATGTTTTTACATATAAATCTGTAGGAAAACTATGAGGTAATAATCTAGATAATGCAAAAATTTAAAGTCACACTGCTTTTTCTCTTCAGAGAGAATATGAGTCTTATTTGACTTCAGAGAGAATATGAGTCTTATTTGACTTGGGCAATTGTCTCAGTTCCTCAGGGAAAAAAAAATCTATAAAAGTATGTTGCCAACATGTTAAAATCAGGTACTTTCTGTTGATTTGTCTTTAGGGTGTGGAATGATAAAAGAGGCTCAAAATAAATAAATCACAGTAGTTAATGTGTCCCGTTCCCTCTTTCAAGCCTTATCTAAGGTAGAAAGTGCCCCCCCAAACATTCAAAAAGCCATACTTTTCTCCTATAGAAATATAAGATGGCAAGTATTGAACACAGAAAAAAAAAAATCCAAGATCAAAAGTGCTTCCTGGATAATCAAAAAGGGATAAAAGAAAATTGAGTATCTTTCTATAATGTTAAGTATTAAATTTAATTCCTTGAGAATAAGACTACCCACCAGATTTGTGGTGAACCACAAGATAGTTTGTGGAACCACCAGATAGTTTAATTAGCTAATGCATCTGATTCTCTAAAAAGCATTTGCCACAATGAGAAATTGTTTTGTGTTTTCTCAGCGTTCCCATTTGGCTAGTTCTTCTATTTTACTGCAGGACCATTGTCATAATTTCAGAACAGTTCTGAGATTCCTTCTGATTCTACTTTTGACCAATTGAATCAAAGGGTTCATCTATACCATAGTAGTCAAGTGCCTGGTGTTTCTGGGCCTCTGCTCACTGTGCCATCGTGGAGGGGTTTAGTCTGAGGGGTCTAAAGGTTACCACCCAAAGAGCTCTTAGAATCAGTCTCTTACACCACAGCTGTTGCCTCAATCTCAAGAACGGGTTCTATACACCATAGGTTTACGTTTGTCCTGTCAGAAGTCTTTTGAGAATTTAGTGCAGGTCAATCTATTTTGAGGGCTGTGGCCTTACTTTTGCATATATATATATATATATGAAGATATATATATTCTCTCTCTGTAGATATATATAGACATATAGATATATATAGATAGAGAATATATATATCTCCATTCAAAGATATATATATATCATTCATTTATATATATGTATAATGAAGTTGTAGCAACAGCATCCACATTAGGATGGGTTCTATTTCCCATTCCCAGCCCCTCTTTATACATGCTTTAGTCCTGTAATGATTTATTCCTATTACAGAAAAGCAGTGCACAGAAACTGTAGCCATTGCTGGGAAGCAAGCTGGCCAAGGGTCACTGCATCCTTTCCTTTAAAATACCTGCTTTGTTTGCATTGAAAAAAAAAAAAATAATAACCCCGCTCAGAGCTCCTTTGTTTGGAAAGCCTGCTTGCTTTATATATGCCCTCTAACCTATTTAAGGAGGGACTTGTTCCTTTGTTTAAGGTCCAATGGGATTTCCCCTGGGTGAAGTTTAATGGGATTAAGCCTTGGAAAGGTTGTGAGAAGATTTCATCAGCAGCCTTCAATTTCTGCCCCAGTAAAGGTTATACAAAGAATAAAGGTATATCCTTTTGTTAAAACACTCACCTGCATGTCCCCACAGAAGACCGGCTATGGGTTGTGAACTAAATCCAATTTTGTCCCGTCCCCATCACCAAAACGGGGCTTTGAGGTCTGAGTCTCAGGACTGCTTGGACTAGGATTTCTACTTTCTGGAAAAGAATGAAAGAAAGCGGCATAGGGAATACTTAGTTTTCTGAGTGTTGCACTTGATAGGAAAGAAAAGGTGTATGAAATCACTGAACCCACATCTATCTCTTCTTAGTACAGTGAAATGTTTGTCCTTTTTAGACCTAAAGAAGAGAAGCAGTCAATCATTCCATTAGGAAAGCTTTCCTAATTGTCCAAGAAAAAGTCTGTTCCTGTCTTTGCCTCTAGTGCATTGCTAATGTTACTCTCTACAGCTTTTCCAGATAATTATCTCTAAGACGATATCCGTTCCATTGATCTCTAGCTTGACAGACAGCAGAATGAAGTTGTTCCTTTTACTATTGTCTCAAAACCCACCAAAATGAAGAAAAGAGGACCAAAAAAGAAAAGAGATTCCATCTTCAATGAAGCTAGGAAGTGGGTACAACCACTTATCAGAGAATTGTAAGAATAGCTTCCAAATACTATAGGACAATACCAAGGGCAGACACAGACGTAGAGTTCTGGCAATGTCTCAGCCCCATGGCAGGCATTGTTCGTTGTCTACTGGATAGCCATTCCTTCCACCCACTTCCTCCCTATGCATGCCCCTGCCCCTGGCTTTATTCTTTGCCAACAGACCTTGGGTTTTGTGTAAGTATGGGGTGGCCATGAACTTCAGAGGTTAATTATAGTTAGTCTTGACACATCGTCATAATTTGTCAGTGTCTAGTTTGAGATGGAGAAGTGATACAATTCTAGAAAACAGACATGACAGTGTGCTTCTGGGAAACTTTTGTTCACTTTGAAAAGGAACACAGATAAGTAGAGAGGTGAGGCCTTTTACTGACTCTGAATATTATTATATTAGAAATATAGCAACTGTCTTTGGACCCTGAAGGCAGCCAGCCTGAGGGGAAAGCGAGCATGCAGAATTTGGCAGTCAGAAAAGATGCAAAGGATCTGAGCCCTTAGTAATTTCTCTGTTCTACTAAAAACCCCCCTGCCACTGCCTACCCGCAGATTCTTCTTATGTGAGATAATGTATGTCCTAGGGGTTTAAATTCTCTGACTCGCAGCTGACATAATCCTAACCAATATAGCTTGGTCCTTAAAAGTAGGGCATACCTCTAATGGACCCACTACTCCCCTATTATAATGACAAACTCTGGGGGTGAGGACATTATAGGGAAGCATCCCTCAGCTCTGCTCCATCAGAGGGAGACATTGTGGGGGAAAAGCTGGGTATAAACAATCTATTCAGAGCTAGCATTAACAATAAGCAAATGTAAGATTTATGGTTTGTTTTTTTTTGGGGGGGGATTATGGTTTTATATTAGAATATAAAAATAGCAATATAATGAACTCTGAAAGGTGGAGAATAGTGGAAAGTAATATAATTAGGTTAAATTTCTAATCTCATAACAACCAAAATCAGGAGATGGAGAGGAAAAGAAAAGTGGGAGAAAATATGAGCATTTCAGTTTATTCAGTGTTTAAAGGGAACGGTCAATATGCACGCTGTAAAACTGAAAAAAATGAGAAACATTAAGATTATTGTTAAAATCTATAAACACCAACTCTACAAGATCTAACAATGGAGTATGTACTCTCCAAGCCACTGGTTGAGAAACACACCCAAAACAAAACACAGATATCATATATAAAAAAATGGTAACTTAGAAAGAGGTAACAACAAATCAAAACAACAAGGACTAAGAACAAACATACCTGTCATGTTAGTAAATATAAATAAGATGAACTCAACTGTTAAAAAAAAGATACTCTCTGATTGGAGGAAAGCCTCTTGAACTTAGGGTGCCGTCTAGGTGTAAGTGGGAAGAATCCCCTTCCATTGTGTTTTCAGCTATACCTTTTCATTTATTCTAGAAAGCAGCATTGCTTGTACTTAGAATCTCACAAAATGTTTCATGAAATCATTTTGTTCAGCTTAAGGCTCTAACCCTTTCTGTTGACAATCAAGACTCCACTTCAAGCTGGTACAGAGAGATGCTGCGCCATCCTTCTCTATTGCTTTGACTTGCCCTATCTTCTCCTGGTGCCAATACAAAAATTCCTTTCTCTTTCTTCACACCTTCAAAGAAAAGTCTCCAGTCACATCAAGCCATATGTTACCAACCGACCATCTTATTCAAAAACATAAAGACTTAGTTTTTAAAACCGGGAAGAAAGGATACCCTGTCACACTAGCATAAAAATTCTTGTGAATTAATTCAACAGCAACGTGCCAGGCAATGAACCAGTTGCTGACACTACAAAGAAAGCTACATAAGTCATGTTGAGGCTGCATGTCAGAGGCCAGGAGATTTACAATTAGGTTCAAAGAGTAAAAAACGTATACCGTGAGTATAAAAATGGATGCCACTGCATTCAAATGGCCACATCAGCTTTAAAGTCTCAACAGACTTGAGTAGGAAAATTCATTAAAATAAGACACACTTCTAAAGAATGAAGCAGGTTTACTGATTATGAGAAATATTTAAAAGCTCAGTGTGTCTATGTTCAAACTGGTAAATCATGATGGGCAGGTCAAACTCCGTGTCAGTTTAAAAGAATGGGTTCTCCACCTCAGTGAAAGCCATCTGGATGATGCAATCAGAGGTTGAGTATGTTGCAATTTGTTAGCAATACTAGTTAAAGTGTAGATGTTTGAGAATGATTTACAGAATAAAAACCAGAACAGGTTCAAGGCTACCTATATAACATTACTCTCACTTGTATTTTGATATGCCTTACTGAGCTTTAATAAAAGAGATTTAAGTATAATTACTCCTTAGAGAATCCCAAATAAATCTGTGTAGCCATGGGAATATGTATAAACCGTTGGTTTAGACACGGATGGTAGGAAAACAACCTAAAAACAGGATTTGCAAAGGCACTGAAACCAAATGATATCGGGGTATTAGAGGGATAAACCAAAACACTGCCCTGAGAATCCTTGGATTTTCCTAGGAAATCTAAAGTAACTATGAATTTTCTTTTAAAGAAAATAAACACCTGGGAAAACTACCAAGAACAATGTGCAAATCCTCTTCCTTCATTTGTCCAAGTAACTGACTGGCCCACCCCAAGAGGCATAAAATCTGTGGAATTTTTGTTCCCTAGGAGGTGGAGTACAAAACCCTAAATAAGCTAGGACTGCCGTCTTTCGTAACCAACTATAATTTTATTGATTTTCATCTGTTACCCAAGTCTTGTTAAGAGAGATGAGAGGTCTGCCAAAGCAAATAGAAAGACGCATATACTGCCATCTGAGTTTTATGTTATGTAGGCTACGCCTATTGATGGAATTTAAAATTGGAGGTTGCCAGGAAACCAGAAGGAAAGTTCAGAGTGATGTATGTTCTCAGAGAACAAATAATACTTCTTTCTCTAATTTCTACCTTTTTCCCCCCATAGAAATTTATCCATATTTTGATGATAAAATACAGTACATGATGTATTTATCAATGCAAATGGCGATTTTAGTATTATGGGTTATTGCTAAATATGATCAGTCCTCAATCTATGCTTTTTTTCTCCCCTATAAATTCCAGTGAAATAGTTCAGGTTTTATTAAACAAAAGTTTTCCTTTCAGGATTTATGTAGAAAATAGTCAAGGCTGTTTTTAAGTTAAAATCATTTAACATTTCATTATAAAATCTAAATTTCTATAGATGATAAAGCTGGATCTTTTTTTACTATTCTTTAGTACTTCATAGAAGATTAAGAGGTCATATTTATAGGAATTCTCTATAAATCAGTCTTAACTGGTGATCACCCAGCTTCACTTCTGTTATTTCCATAACATTTACTCATGTATTTACTATACAATATGAATCATATTTTCATATTAAGAATCTCAGATATTTTAAAACATTGATCATGATTCCCCCCTGACATTTTCTTTCCTAGTCTAAATATCTACAGCACCTAAACTTTCCTCGATTTTAAAAAATCTGGATGCTCTTCTATTTCTCAGTTTTAGGCATATCTTATCCCTGGGTCCTGAGAATTTTTTTTTTTCCTAGAAGAAATGAAAAATAATTTCAAAATTGAAACTTTAAATTAGGTTCAAATATCGTGGCAGAAATATGTGGGAGAAAGCCTGACACTGAATTTGTAAAAATACTTGTAATAACAATAATTTAACACTGTGGTGTGTCAGAGACTTTGCCAAATGCTAAGCAAGGATTGGTTCATGTACTGGTCACACTGATACCATGGATAGGTGATAGTGTTAGCTTTGCTATACAGAGGAGGAAGAGTCTGCCTCAAAGAATATCTGACTAAAAGGATGTATGTGAAAATACTCGCAAAACTTCAGTCTCTATGTAAGAGACATATTTTTTATTAAACTTCACTCTGTAAGTTTAATAGGCCCATGCTTACCATATAGGTAGAAATAGAGAATATAAGGTTATTTTAGCAATAAAAATACATAATCCATAAATCTGTTGAGAAATTACTTGGTTCCAGACACTTGCTGGGAATGCAAAGGTGAAAAGACCCCATCTCTGTCATCAAAGTGCTTAGAGATGAATGGGGAAAGACTCCAAACACAGATCATTGCCATGGCCTAGGAACTGTGATCAAGGTACTCACAGTCTCGTGAGGTAACAGAGAGGCCCCTAAGCCAAACAAGGAATCTGAGAGACTTCGAAGGAGATGGAAGAGCTGGAGGTGGACAGGGTACTCCAGGAAAAAAGGGCACCATGAAAAGGGAGGGCCCTGAGGCCAGAATCAGGGCGTCCTGTGGGAATCAGCTGCTTAACAAAATCATGCAGGGGAAGTGGGGGTGGGGGGAGGTGAGGAGAGTGAAAATGTAGGGAGAGCTCATGCTTTATTCTGGACAGGCTAAGGAACTATGGAAATGTTTTCATCCAGAAAGGTTTATTGGTAGGTTTGTATTTTCAGGCTTTATTTTAGGCAAGTCCTTAACTATTTGAAGCCTCAGTTTTCTTTTTTGCAAAATTCGACAGGGGAAGGGTGGAGTAGATACCTTCTGGTTCAAAGATTTAGAAAATCAATTAAAGCAGAAATTTTATTTTTTTGCCCTTCTGTAGTTGGCCACAAAGCTTAAAACCAGAGAGAGCTCAGGGCCCTGGGTGGCTCAGCTGGTTAAGTGACTCTTGATTTCAGCTCAGGTCATGATCTCAGGAGTCCTGAGTCGGGCTCATGCTGAGCATGGAGCCTGCTTAAGATTTCTCTCTTTCTGTCCCTCTGCCCCTCCGCCTCATAAGCTTGCTTGCTCTCTCAAAAACAAACAAACAAAAAACCCAGCCAGAGCTTAAGGTCTTTAAATGAGACTGTAATTCCATTGTCCCATGCTCCTTAATTGGAAATCCTGTGTAAACCAAGGGTGACTTCCAGCATGCTCTGGGCATGTGCGTAGTTATGTTGGGGAGGGGAAACAGTGGGCGGGTAGGAGAGCTGGAGTTTACTGTTGAAAGAGAAGCCATATATATCAGTAATGTTAGTGGACTTTCAGAGAAAATTACTCCTAATGATAAAAGATTTAATAATCCACGAGTATTGCTATCATTACTGGCTTAGGAAAATTGGCTAGATGTTCTTGAAATATATTTTCATGCAGTCCCTTTGATTCCAGAATATTTTTCCTTGCTCAAACAGCATCAGAAAATAATCGATCATCTGCCTCCCTCTGTGGAATTTATATACAGACCAACATTCTTGGATTGTTTCTCTTTTCTTCTGGCCGCAGCTTGACAAGCTGAAGAACAGCCATAAATATTCATCTTCAAATACACCTTTGTCCTTCAGGGCAAATTTTCAACGAAGTCCTGAAAGTTATTAATGCTTCAACCAAGCCTCCTTTACCTTAAAAAATGTATGTTCAAAAACACCAAAGAATGTGTTTCTCCCTTTCTCCCCCCTCCCTCTGTTACACACACATGCACACACACAGCCCTCCCCAAGGACACCCTGGACCTCCCTTCCCCACCTCTACTACCTGACCTTCTTTTAAAGTATAATGTAGTGGTTTATAATATTGATAAGAAATACCTCGTGGCATGAATTGATGTCCTTTATAAACCAATCAAAATCACTTTAAATCAAGTGTGAATTGTCTGGACCACAGCCCCAAACCTGCTCATTTTGCCCCTTTTGTTTAGTATCCATTATTGTGAGATTTTCCAGTGAGTTTATTGCATTGTAATAGCAGCTGCCTATCCTTATCATATGTTGGCTTGTGTAACGTCAAAGAAATGACTTATGTACTTTGAGGGAAAAATGCCATTTTTGCTGAAATTGGCAATGAAAACACTTATCCTCTGTTCTGCCCCTCTCTATTTGAATATATTCCAGCTTATAAATGTATGTGATGGATTTAATGGAGATACAAGCCACATATGCACCGTCTCATTGAAACAGTATGCATCTGCCTATTATCCATAGCTCCTAATTTTATCTGCAGAACCAGATGTGAAATCCGGAGTGCTCATGATTGAAGTACATTCTTACATGTACCTTTGTTAGGGAGGCACTGTGATGTTCAGAAATCACAAAGGAAGAAAGAATAAAACATGGTATAATCCTTGCGCAGATTGTCTTCTGCTAGGTTTCAGTACGCGCACAGCCTATCTGTTTGCATCAGAACAATGGCTGTCTGGTTATGAACTTGGTATACAAATTATCAGCCATCCCGGGTCTGCATTTGATCCACAGCCTTCCACTTTCAGGCACTGAGCGCAGTGGGTGCCAAGTAGTATCAATCACTCTATTTTTGCCCTGTCCCTGGTAAGAGATGGCATTTGTTTTCCTGATTCAGAAGATAAGCCAGACATACTGGGAAAAAAATGCGAATGTGAAAAAAAAAAAAGAAAAAAAAACCACCCAAGCCTTGTTGAAAAATTTTTGAACTAAAAATGCATCATGTTAAATATCTTTTATAAAGTGGAATTACAGTGAAACTTTAATTATCTGAAATAAATGGGAAAAGGATGACCGCAAATAATAGAGAATCAAAAAGAAATTTAAATTTCACTCTAAAGCCAAGTGTGTCATTTTTTATAGATAGCTGATTTAATTGCCAGATTGTTTCCTCAGGCAGAGCAACCCCTTTGCTCTTGCTCACATGAAGACCTTCTTTTTGTTCAGTGCAATCGGGTCTATTCCACGGATCTCTTCAGGCTGGAAACAGGTTTCCATTAAGAAATTAAATACTGCATTTTCCATTTTCATACGTAAATTGAAATCTGCAAATAGCTTCCGTGGTTTATTTTTTTCTTCTAAAGAAACCAATTTTTTTCAACAGATATTGAGCCCAACAACTTTGTCTATAGCCTTTTCTAGGCTGGAAATTATTCGTAAGCAATCTGAGTGACACCACATCAATTTCCCAAACAAAAAGCTCACATGGTATGTATGTGATGAGGGCCTGTGAACTTGTGACACCAGAATTCAACCCCTGACATTCAGAAGCAGCATCTGAAAACATTATTTACAGAAAAGTCTCTCTAAGGCTTTTGTGACCACTGAGTGGCCGCGGAACATGAGCCATCTGCCCTTTCCAACCAGAGTGCACCGCAAACAACCTACCTACAAAGAATCATGCTAAGGTAGCTCCAGAAGAGTTGTACAATACATCTCCCCAGCTCAGACAAAAGCCACAGATTTCAAGGAGCAAAAAATTCCAATGGAATGAAATGTGAGTAAGGAGCTGCTTTTTCAAAATTGGACCAGCATTGGACATGAGTGGAGACAGAATTCCTGGCCAAGCCAGTCCCAAGGCCAGCCCAG
This sequence comes from Neomonachus schauinslandi, assembly GCF_002201575.2. Taxonomy (NCBI): domain Eukaryota; kingdom Metazoa; phylum Chordata; class Mammalia; order Carnivora; family Phocidae; genus Neomonachus; species Neomonachus schauinslandi. The sequence continues at coordinate 114,288,359 of NC_058405.1, read as the reverse complement.
CTGCAAGGCAAGGGGAGATAGACTCTGTCACTTAATGGGTAGCGTGGCATGCTCCTGTGGAAAAAAGGAACGGATAGAGGCCATCTTTGGAGACTATTCACCACCAGGGGTAAACAGGGCAATCTCAGCAAAAACCCACTTTGCTCCTACTTTTTAAAGGAGATACAAGCAATGGGTGGAAGCACATGGGTGGTCAAACAGCGTCACCAGATTTTCTTAAAAAGGCTTTGTGCCACTTGCCTCAGACTAGTTTGAGGAGGTAAGTTGGGGAAAGTTTTTCTAGCTCAGTTATGAGTCACCTAAACACAAACAGACAAACAAACAAACAAACAAACCAGTCTTCCATTCAGGATTTTGAACCTGGTATGTGCCAAGGAAGATTCATTCATTTGATGTTTATCCAGTGTTGTCTGGGGACTCTACGAAGCTGCATGCGCATCTAGCTACAGTCAGGCTTCCCACTGCCTTCTCTTCCCCTCCCTCATTTGCTTTTCAGCGTATGATACGTAGTTTCAGCCCTATTGCTCAACTTCTTACAGAAAACTTTCCTGAAATTCATTAGCATGTCTGACTGTCTCACAACAGAAAACTAAGATGACCAAATAGTCCAGTAAATAAAGAAAGAAAAGTTTCTCACATTTGTATTTCCTGCCACATAGAGTCTCAGTTTGCTATTTCTGGTGACCACAAAACCTCTCAAAAAGAACCCAAAAAACAAAATACTGGTAATCTGTACTTGATATGTCCACTTCGTCTCATATTTGCTCTTCAGTTAACTATGACCAAAGCCCATCATTAATCCTTGACCAAATTTGCCATCTCTGAGATTATCAATGATCTTGTTGCCAAATCCTGTCACTACTTTTCAGTGCTTAATCTTACATGACCTTTCTCTTGCATTAGACGTTGTTGAGATTTTCTTTCTTCCAGCTCCACAATTTTTGGCTTTTAATATAGCATTCTCTTTGGACCTCTTTCTGTCTCTTTACTCACCCCTTCTCAGTTTCATTCACTGATTTCTGTATATTCTAATCACTCCTTCTATACTGGTGGTCCCTCATTATTGTGTCTTTCTTCCTCTTCTCACTTTCTCCAATTAACTAAACTATTATTAAATATTATTAAATGTCTACTAGATGTGTCCACCAGGATATAAGCATGGCATGAGCTCTCAACATATGCAGTCTTTTCCTCCTCTGTAAATTCTTTATCATATTTAATAGCCCTGCTTTCTAGCTGGCCCCTGAAGTTATCTTGACATTATCCCTCTCTCCATCAAATCCCATTTCAAGTTTAAGCACTATCAATTGTAATTTTTCTCTTCATCTTCAGTAACATTGCCTTGCTTAGGTACCTGTAATCCCTCATCTGAAGCATAGAAGAAGCTACTAATTGTTTTTAAATTGCAATTGCATCACAAATCACATCCTATCCCTCTTTAAACGATGACAAGCTTGTCATTGCCAAAGTCTCAAAAACCCTGTGACTTTCTGTGGTCAACCAGTTTGTCCTTGACTTGGTCCTTAACAATCTGTCTCTCCCAAGGTCTTCATCTTCTAACTCATGCTCTAAGTTGCAGTCATACAAAATGACTTATTGGCTAAAGATACTGTGTGGTCTTAACTTGTACCACTCGCTTTTGGTACGTTGGTTCCAATTGATTCATGGGTTCAGGTGTCATATGGTCACTTCAATTTAAGTCCAAGTTTACCACATACTAGCTGGGTGCTCTTGGGAGAGAGATTTAACTTTTCCAATTCTTACTGTCCTCACCCATAAAACAGTCATAATATAAAACCTACTTCAGATAATTGTAAATATTAAGTGAGTTAATATCTCTAAAGTGGTTTCACAGTGCCGGACAGATAGTAAGCACTAGTAAATATAATGTTTTTCCAATATTAAGTGTGGACATATGCAAAGGGATTTGATTCAACCACCAGCAGAAGAAAATGTTTTTGGTGGAAATCACATATACTGGGTTGTAGGCGAAAACTTGTAGACATGTGGCATTTGTTTATGTCATGGGGCAATGAGAGGAAACAGTTCATCAGTTATCCTTCTGAGCTATAGAGAAATTAGGTTGATGTCTACTGCTCTTTTGCTCCAATTTGTTATTCTCTCTAATGGGTGAAATGGAGCATGATGGTAGCTTTAGGGGCTGAAGAGCCCAGTCAAGTATATATTTTACCACTTGGACACTGAAATCAATCAGAAAGCCTGCAAGATTGACTTCAGGCATTTAAGGCATTCTGGAGTGGAGTAGTATCCAGTCCACTGTACAAGACAGGCCTCATTGTCAGTTGGATAATACATTTTTCTCCAAGTTTTCTTCTCTCACTCCCAGTTAGTGTCAAGTATTTCTGATTAAAATTTAACAGCTGCCATAGTTCATGCCCATTTATTTACTGCTGAAACTGATACTGCTGCTTACAATGGGTGTTATGTGCTATTTTAGCCAGTTTGTTCCAGATACACTTTATTGTTTTAAGTTTGTTTATTGGCCAATTGCTTTATGACGATTTTTAGTATTCTTTACAATAACCATCTGTAGCTAACATGAATTTGAAGTTTTCCATTCCAAATACATCCCAGTGACTATCAAGTAAGGAATATAGGATTTTGTTCTAAGCTGACTAGTCAGGCAGTTAAACCTAAAGTTAAACTCTAAAATATAAAGTTCATAACTTTAACATTTAAACAAAAACATCCTATTAATCTATTGGTTTTTTTTTTTTTCTTATACAAACATTTGTTGGCAGTATTCAAAGCTTTTCAGAAAATTACTTCCAGTTCCTGGCTTTATCTTTACATGAATTTTTATATAGCTTAATGGATTCTAAGTGTATACAAGTAATAGATAAGTTGTTATAAAATTGATACTTATAATGCTAAGTTTATAGAAACTTGGATATTGCCAAGGTATGTGGTGTCTAGCCAGTATTTATTTTCAAAACAGAAGAGTATTAAAAAAAGAGTAAGATAAATATTATAATGTGAATTAGTGTTTAGAAAATTTGAGAATATGAGAATTAAGATCACAGAGGCAAAGTAAAATTGGATAGTTAAGAAGTTATATCTATGCTATTATAGACCTATAAAATATTGGCATGTGAAATTGCAACTATTTCAAATTGAGGTCATGTTATTTTCCCCACTTTTCCATAATAAAACAGACTTGTTTTCATAATTACTCAAGACAAGCACTCAGAAGAATCGGAAATATTGTGAAATCATTCTTAATCAATAGACTCCTAGGCATTGTTAAACTCATTACCAAACGCTATCTGTAGTCGCAGTTCCAAATAGTGAATCGCTGTGTAAGAGTTCTAATCAAATAGCCTGGGTAGTGATCCCATCTCATTTTTTAGAGAAGAAACACTAAACACATTATTTAACTTTTAAGCCACAGTTTTCTCATTTCTAAAGTTAGGGATAATTAGTGCCTTGTTGCATACTGATGTAAAATGCGTATGTATATGTAAAAAGCATATGTATGGTACAGAGTAAGTAACTTTCATAGATGTTAATGATTCACTTTATTAATAATTTGAGCTTAGATACTTTTAATATATAAGACGTATTTTACATATGAATAAGTTTTACATATATAATTTATGTCTTTATATTTTACATTGGTTTATTGTAGGCAGCACATATTTGGGTCTTGTTTTTTAATCGAACTGACAATCTTTATCTTTTAACTGATGTATTTAGACCATTCACAGTTAAAGTGATTATTGATACAATTAGATTAGTATCTAACTTCTTCCTAGCTATGTTTCTTTGTTCCATTTGTACTATATTTCTTTTTTCTTTTCTTTTTGTCTTTTCTTAGGCTAAGTACTTTTTTTTTTTTTAAGATTTTATTTGTTTATTTGACAGAGAGAGAGAGCACAAGCAGGGAGCTTGTAGCACAAGGGAGCTTGTAGCACAAGCAGAGCTACAGAGGAGAGGGAGAGAGAAGCAGGCTCCCCGCTGAGCCAAAAGCAGATGCCCAACGTACTGAGCCCAGGCTAAGAATGTTTTATTACATTTTATCTCTACTGACTCATTAATTATACATCTCTAAAAAATGTTTTTAGTGATTACTCTGGGACTTACAGTATGCATTTCAAATTAATCTGAGTTTACCTTCAAATAATAGTACATTCTTTTACATGTAGTACAAGGCCATTACAATAATATATTCCTAATTCTTCCCACCCATCCTTTGTGCTATTATTGTCATAGGCTTTACCTTCACATATGCCATATGTATTAATGTTATCTCTTAGCTCATTTACAAATAGGAAATAAATTTTACCTATTTTCATTCATTCCAGTTCCTGTTCACTTTATCTTTTGTGTTAAGGTCCAAGTTTCTGACTATATCGTATTTCTTCTACCTGAAGAATTTCCATTAGAGTATGTCTGGCAATGAATTCTCTTAGTTTTTGTTTGAGAATTAAAAAACAATGTCTAATTCACTTCTTTTTACTAGGTCTAGAATTCTGGGTTGACAGATCCCTCCCCCCCCACACCACCCTGTAATATTTATATATGTCACTACATTTTCTTTCTGCTTGAACAGTTTCTGATGAGAAGTCTGATTTAATTATTGCACTTTTTCCTCAGTGGATAGATTTTTTTTTTTCTTCTTCTTCTGGCTAATGTCAATATTTTCTCTCTGTCTTTGATTTTCTGAAGTTTGAATACCATATGCCTAGGGATGTGTGTGTGTGTGTGTGTGTGTGTGTTTGGTATTTTTCCTGCTTGGTGTTCTGTGAGCTTCTTGGATCTATGGTTTCCTGTTTGTCACTAATTTTGTAAAATTCTCTGCCATAACTTCTCTTCTTCTCTTCTCTTCTCTTCTCTTCTCTTCTCTTCTCTTCTCTTCTCTTCTCTTCTCTTCTCTTCTCTTCTCTTCTTCTCTTCTCTCTCCTCCCCTCCACTTCCCTCTCCTCTCCTCTCCTCTCCTCTCCTCTCCTCTCCTCTCCTCTTTTAAGTAGGGTCCATGCTCAGCGTAGAGTCCAATATGGGGCTTGAACTTACCACCCTGAGATCAAGACCTGAGCTGAGATCAAAGTCGCTTTAACTAACTGAGCCACCCAGGCACCCCATTTGCCATTATTTCTTCAGCACCCATTTTCTTTCTCTTCTCCTGCTTGTGTATATGCTACCATGTTTGAAATTGTCCCACACTGTTGGGTGCTCTGTTTGGATTTTTGTTTTGTTTTTTGGGGGTGTTTTTTGTTCATTTTTAAATTTTCTTTGTGTTTTAGTTTGGTTTTATCATCAATTTCACAGAATCTTTCCTTGGTTGTGTTCAGTTTATTGATGGGCCTGTTAGAGGCCTTCATATCTGTTACTGATTTTTTTTTCCTTCTAGTATTTGCATTTGATTCTTTCTTATAGTTTCATCTCTCTGCTGAATGACTCATCTGATGTTGCATGTTGTCTACTTTGTTTTATTAGAGCCAATAACATTAATTGTAATTACTGAAAATTTTCTGTCTGATTGGTCCAACATCTGTGTCTTAGCCTGTCTGATCCTAATAATTGTTTTGCCTCTTCTGTGAGTGTGTGTGTGTGTGTGTGTATTTTCTTTTCATATGCCTTAGAATTTTTTGTTGAAAGCCAGGGCTCTGTTCTTGGATCTGGCCAAAGTCTTTCACAAGTGCTCTGCTTCTCCAGCTGCAGAACTGGACCTTTCATGTGTTTTGCCATAGCAGAAATATGGATACCCAAATGGTATCCTTCCCATAGGAGGGATGCTGCTTCTTTTTTTTTTCTTCCCTCATCCTTTCCCCCAGATGCAGTGGATTTCTACCTGTACCCTAAGGTGATGGTTTTCATTGCCTCTCATCCTGTAGTGGAGATGGAGGAGATGGGCTTGGGCAGTTAGGGCAGTGACTACTGTTCCCTTTCTCAAGTCAGCACCATGGAAAAAAGCTTTCTCAGGAATGCTTCCAAATCTTTTCGACAAGTGCTGCCAGTAAGAATGTGTCCCTGTATCTTTAACTTCCAGAGGCTTTACATCCTCACACTAGCCTACACTCAGCCTCTAACAATTTCTGAAAACATTTTAGCTATATCTTATTCCATTTTATGTAGAGTCGAGCAGAGTCTGTCACAGGTAAGTAAATGTTGAAGTACTATTTATCTTTGTAGGCATCTGTCTCTCTCTATATTTGAGGCTTTTTGTTTGCCCTGAAACCTCAATTCTTTGATGGATCCAGCTTTTTTTCTTGTTGCAAGGGTGAGAATGATATTCTTTACAGCTCTCTACATCTCCAAACTGAAACCAGAAGTCTTTTAATCATTAATTTGGTAACAATGTAGAAGCAAATAAGTGAAAGCTTCTATGAAGCAGGTATTATTATTATTTTACTTATATTAAAATGGAAGTCATTTGAATATGTTAAATGAGTCAGTAATTATAGGAGCAATGAAGAAATATCAAGACATATTTTGGTAATTTTTTTCAGTTGCATCAGAAAAAAATAATTGGAATTTATTATCTTTGTGAATTTTGTATTTAATTGTTAAAAATTAAAATTAAAATTAAAAAACTGACACAAATCAATTAATGTCAATCATTCAATTACCCCATTAATAGAATGAAATAAAAGAATCATATATTCATCTCGATAGATGCAGAATAGGCATTTGACAAAATTTAATATCAATTCATGTTAAAAACACTTAATAAATTAGGCATAAAAGGAACATATTCAAAATAATAAAGAGTATATATTGACAAGCCCACAGCTAACATCATACTCAATGGTGCTGAAAGCTTTTGCTCTAAGATCATGAACAAGAAAAGGGTGGCCATTCTCACCGCTCCTAGTCAGCATAGTACTGGAAGTCCTAGCTAGAGCAATCAGGCAAGAAAAAGAAATAAAAGCCTTTCTAATTAGAAAGGAAGAAGCAAAACTGTCTCTATTTGCAGATGACATGATTCCATATATAAAAAATCCTAAAGACTCAGCCAAAAAACTGTTAAAACTAATTAACGAATTGAGTAAAGTTGCAGGATACAACATTAACATGTAAAAATCAGTTGTGTTTTTATACACTAACAATTTTTTGGAAAAGAAATAAAGAAATCAATCCTGTTTACAACAGCATCAAAAACAATAAAATACTTCAGAATTAATTTAGCAAAGGAGGTAAAAGATCTCTACTCTGAAAACTACAAGACATTGATGAAAGAAATTGAAGAAAACATAGATAAATGGAAAGGTATCCTCTGTTTATAGATTGGAAAAATTAATATTGTTAAAAGGTCAACACCACCAAAAGTCATCTATAGATTCAATGAAATCCCTATCAAGATTTCAAAGGCATTTTTTACAGAAATAGACAAAACATTCCTAAAATTTGTATGTAACCACCAAAGACCCCAAATGACCAAAGAAAATCTGAGGAAAAAGAACAAAGCAGGAGACACAACACTTTCTGACTTCAGGTTATACTATAAAGCTATAGTCATTAAAACAGTATGGTACTGGCATAAAAACAAATAGACCAATAGATGAGAGTAGTGAGCCCAGAAATAAATCCAAGCATATACTGTCAACTAATATGTAACAAGGGAGCCAAGAATACTCAATGGAGAAAAGATAGTGTCTTCAATAAATGGTACTGGGAAAACTGGATATTCCCATATAAAAGAATGAAATGACCCCTATCTTACACCATTCACAAAAGTTAATTCAAAATGGATTAAAGCCTTAAATGTAAGAAGACCTGAAATCATGAAACTCCTAGAAAAAAACATTGGGGAAATCTTGACATGGGTCTTGGTAACTATTATTTTGGAAATCACACCTAAAGCACAAGCAACAAAACAAACAGACAAACAAAAACAAGTGAGACTACCTCAAACCAAAAAGTTTCTGCACAACAAAATAAGCCATCAATAAAATAAAAAGAAAACCTATATCTGATAAAGGGTTAATATCTCAAATATTTATAGAACTCATATAACCCAATAGCCTCAAACCAAATAATCCAATTAAAAATGAGCAAAATACCTAAATAGACATTTTTCCAAAGAAAATATATAAATGGTCGACAGATACATGAAAAGATGTTCAACATCACTAGTCTTTAAGGAAGTTCAAATTAAAGCCACAATGAGATATCACCTCATGCCTGTTAGAATGGCCATCATTAAAAGATAAGTGATAACAAATGCTGGCATGGATGTGGAGAAAAGAGAACACTGTGCACTGTTGGTGAATGTAAATTGGTGCAGCCACTATAGAAAACAGTATGGCGGTTCCTCAAAAAATTAAAAATAGAACTACCATATGATACAGCCTTTTCACTCTGGGAATATATCCAAAGGAAATGAAACCACTAACTCGAAAAGATATCTACACTCCCATGTTCATAGCAGCATTTTTCACAATAACCAAGACATGGAAACAAAGTGTCCATTGATGGATGAATGGGTAAGGAAATTATATAATTACTTATATAATTGTAATTAAACTATATATTTATATTATATATTATATTATCTCTAATATTAATATTAATATATTCTATTAAGTTATATGTATTATGGCTGGATATCATTCAGTCATAAAAAAATTATGAAATCCTGGGCGCCTGGGTGGCTCAGTTGGTTAAGCGACTGCCTTCGGCTCAGGTCATGATCCTGGAGTCCCGGGATCGAGTCCCACATCGGGCTCCCTGCTCAGCGGGGGGTCTGCTTCTCCCTCTGACCCTCTTCCCTCTCATGCTCTCTGTCTCTCATTCTCTCTCTCAAATAAATAAAATCTTTAAAAAAAATTATGAAATCCTTTGTGACAACATAGATGGACCTTGAGGACATTATGCTAAATGAAATAAATCAGACAAAGAAAGACAAATCTCACTTAAATGTAGAATCTAATAATGATTAAAAAAAAAACATCAAACTTATACAAAAATAGATAGATCGGTGGTTACCAGAGGCAAGAGGAAGGAGAAAGGGGAATTGTAGGAAGGTGGTCAAAAGGTACAAAATTCCAGTTATGAGATAAATAAATAGAACGATGTATTGTACAACATGGTGACTACAACTAACACTGCTGTATGATATATAGGAAAGTTGTTAAGATAGTAGACCCTAAGAGTTCTCATCACAAGGAGAATTTTTTTTCTTTCTTTTTTATTGTATCTATATGAGATGATGGATGTTAACTAAACCATTTTCTAAGATATATAAATCAAACCATCATGCTGTATACCTTAAACTTATACAGTGATGTATGTTAATTATTTCTCAATAAAACTAGAATAAATAGATTTCTATTGGTATATTCCAATATCAAAAATAATACAACGTGATTTAATGAATTCTTACTCTGATCAAGGAGGGTCTTATTTCCACAGCATATCGGATGATAGATAATTTGGGCTGCATGTAGCAGAGAATTATGACTTAAGTCATTGAAACAATAGAAAACATGATACCTTGAAAGAAGTCTGGAGATGATAGTTCTAAGGCTGGAGAATTCAGAATCTCAACAAAGACTTGTCTCTAGCCTGAAATAATGTGTGCAAAATCATTTCCAATGACTCATAGAAGCCAAGCAAGAGCAGACGTGGAGCCCAGCCACTGGAATATGTGAATGTGTCACTCAGAAATATCAGCCCCAAAATTGCATACTTTCCCAGTACAGAAGAAGTGGAGGTAATATTTTCAGTTTCCACGTACATCATTCAGATTGTCTGTGGCCATTTGGCAATTTCCTTTCTGCATTAATTCTGTCAATTTCCTTTCTGTGTCAATTCCAATACTGGAATTATGAGCCAGTATTATTCTAAGTACTTTACAAGCGATAGCTCATGCAAAGCTCACGGTAATGTTATGAGACAGTTACTGTTATTATTCCCATTTTACAAATGTGGAAAATAAAGTCCAGTGATGCCTATTTACTAGGTCACAAAGCTAGGAATCTGAATATGACTTCCTAATTTATACTCTTACGTAATGTGTTGTCCTGCCTTAAATATTTTCTGTCCTTGGTATTTTTTTTTGACTGATCTTTCTCTGTTCCATTCATTGGTTCTTCTCCTTGCTCCAAAAATAAGAGTTCTCCCCAAAGTACTATTTTTCTCTTCCTCTGTGAGCTCTCTTCGTCCCAAGACTTGAACTACCATACTATTACTGTGGCAATGATGAACAGGTATAATGTCCAACCATTTCACACTTTCTTTTCTAACTTCAAACCTCCAGCAAATCTTCCCCCAACTCCCTTTCAGCTGATGCATTGCCTTTTATCCCACCAGAAAGAGAAAAATACTCAACAAGAGAACTTCCACATGGAAGCCACCAATCCTCCATATTTCTTTCTTTTTTTAAATTTCACTGGTTGCTTCTTTTTAGTGTCTTTTATTGTTTCCTCCACTCTTCAGATCTCTTATGCTCAGATTTTGAAACTTATTTCTTCAATTCTTTGATGATTCTCACATCAATTTCCAGTCTAGAACTTCCCTCAAAACTGCTGTATTTGGCCTGTCCCTTTGGTGTCTCTCTTTGTGGCATCATAGGCATTTCAAACAGTAACCCCCAACTGAAACCCAGTTGAACCCACCACAAAAACCTACTCCTCTGATCCTTCTCCAACTCTATAAAAGAAAACTGTCATTTCAGTGCTCAAACCCCCAAACCACGGAGTCATCCCTGATTCTTTTAACACCCTACATTTAATTAGTTAAAAAATTCATTTGGCTTTGTCTTCAAAATATATTCAGAATACTTCCAGAAATATATCCAAGATACCACCACCTCTTACCTCAAATTTTGTTATGACTTCTTATGGCAAAGAGTACCATCTGACACACACTGTATCCTTCTTTATCATTATTGAACCTGACTTTTAGCTGGCACATGGCCTTTCTGAATAAAAACTACACTAGTCAGTCTTCCTTACTTCTAAATAAGACACATATCCAAGCTCTGACCAATGGGATATTTGCACAAGTGTTATGTGGCCTTTGAAGAAACACACCTAAAGTGAGGAAGCATGCCGTTGTTCTGCTCCTTCCTCCAGCTTGGATGACCCGAGTTCTGCCCCTTGCTCTCTGGAATGTGGACGGAATGGCTGAAATAAAACAATCCCCAGAACCAACCTGGGAGGATTGGAATTTTATAAAGGGAGCTTATAGGTTTCCTTACTAAAAGATGTTTGTCATCCCATCCACTCGCTAGGGAGGTATATAGGAAGACCCTCAGAATCTATGTCTGTGATTTGTATCCTTACGACTCATTTTATTCATTCCATTTATCTGTATTATTTAGCACAATTAAAACTGATTTAGGGCCAAATTTGAGCATGTGAAAAAGGCGAATATTCCTTACTCTGTCAAGAAGGGAGAAGGGAAAGGGAGAAAGTGGCATTTAAAAATACTAGGAACTATGCTCTGGTCTTTTTTCATGTTGTCAAGCTGAGTCCTCACAACAACCCCGCTTGGCAATGTTATTAGCACCTTTTATGGATGAGATCTTCAAGGCTCAGAGAGGCTCCCTCAACATGGTGCTGACATGACAGGGCTAGGTTTGACCTCAGTGACTGAGTATGAATTTGCTGATTTAAATAGCAGATTGGTATAGTGTAGGAAATATTGGGCTAGTGCTAAAGTTTTATGTGGATTTGTCCCATAGAAATAAAGAAACAGTCCTCACTCATCAATATGTCATCACTTTTTGGTGATGGCATCATGCTATGTGGAGAGCTAACCCAGGGCCCTGAACATAAAGGATGCATAGGAAACACCAATTGCCTGTCTCATCCCCTCCTTCTCCCTCTAGGTAAGACATAGCACAAGTGTTATGTGAGCTTTGAAGAAACACACCTGTAAGGCAATGTAAAGGCTTTGTGGAATATTTGAAATAAATATTTGAATGCTTGAAATATGTGAAATAAATAATTGTATATAATGCATGTCCTAGAAATGGTTCCTACAGGACTCACTGGTTAGCATTTGATCTAAGTGTGTGTTAGTTTTCTAGTTTGCACTGGAAGCCTGATGAACAAATTATCAAGGATGTTAAAACAACTCCAAGAATCATTGTGACCATGGTTTTCAGATAAAAATGCTCAATATGGTTTATCTACTGGTGGGAAACCCAGAGCGGTACCATTGTCTATTTCTGCATAGAGAGCACACCTCCAAGGTGCCCAGACCTTTTGTCTGCCTTAGCCTCAAATTATTAGCAAAGATAGTTGGTATTTATGGGTTGTCCATTTATAGGCAGCTACAGTGAGGCAGCGATATTCTCCTGTCTATGGCTTTCGTTTGTGCACTATTATGTGTGGCTTTCCAAGTTCCAAGGAATTAGTTCAACAATCTCTCGTTTGTAACAAAATTTGTTTTCTATTCAAATTTCATCAACCTGCCCAGACTTGTAAAGAAAGGCAACAAAATCAAATCCTCTGTTTCTAGTTTCACTTTTTCTATGTGGAATTTTTTGAAGAACTCTCTATTTTTTTTTTAAGATTTTATTTATTTATTTGAGAGAGAATGAGAGAGAGAGCACATGAGAGGGCGGAGGGTCAGAGGGAGGAGCAGACTCCCTGCAGAGCAGGGAGCCCGATGCGGGACTCGATCCTGGGACTCCAGGACCATGACCTGAGCCGAAGGCAGTCGCTTAACCAACTGAGCCACCCAGGCGCCCGAAGAACTCTATATTTTAATGCTAAACAGTAAAATTCCATTTGGCAGCACTTAGGACCATACTTGGGAAATATTCATTAACATTCAGTAATTTAAGAATCCTTAGTGTCTAATTATCAAAGTGAGTTTAATTACCACAGGCACCCATTCATTTAATTGGCTGGAAACACAGAAGAAATTAAATGATACCGATGCCAATTTGGCCCCAAAGTCTTCATTCCATATTTATTTATCATATTTATAAGAAAGGTGTTCGTGGTGATTGCCGCTAGTTCTGTGTGCCGAAAACAAGACCACCAAACTACAATAGCAGCTCAGCATTCTCTGTCCTAATCAGGAGCCCAGTTAAAATTAAAAGGGCCTTGCATCTTCATATATGACATGTTATAAGTTGTAAATACTCTCTTGCCATTTGAGGACAACAGGATAACTGGTTTCATAACAAATCACCATAAATCTAAAGGATATTTACCCCAGGGAAATGTGACAGGTAGTGGAGAACAGACTGAGAATAAATGAGTGTCTGTGGTATTATCATCATTTAACTCTGCCTAGAAAGGCTGCTGTGTCATTGCTCTGCTCCTTCCCAAAGCCAAGGGAGTTCTCTGAGCCTCAGTGGTCACTGATGCTGATTTCATTGGCCAGAGATGCTGACTACTTTGGCTCTTTCCCTCTGGAGGTCAGCCAGAGGTCACAAAGGGAAGCATGTCCTGTTTACCCAAAGAGGACCTCCTGTTCTGTCCCTTGGCATGATCACTTTCATGGTTACCTACTTGGAAAGCCCTGGGCCCTGCTGGCAAGGAATATGCAGGTCAGTTTCACTGCCTTCTTGTAAGTTCAGCTCTGGGAACATCAGTAAGACTTGCTTTGCCGCAACTTTTGGAGGGCTGGGGAGCCCAGCCTCTGGAAAGGGGGAGAGGAGAGCACCTAAGAAAGTGTGATAAAAGTAATCTCAGCATCGGAAGAGAATATAGGCAAAGCTGGCAACAAGGGTTGACAAAGTGATGCAGTCACAGTGGATTCTGGGGTGAGCATGACAGCTTTCTTCCTACCACTGCGCATTCCTCTCTCCAAGCCCAGTTTTTTCTTTTTCTTTTTCATGTAAGTTGGCCTCATTTTCATATTTCAGATTTGGATAAATCTGTTACCCAATTTTATTAATGTCTATCACAACTCCTAGGAGGTGTTCAAGAGCTATCAGTTGGCTATAATTTACTACCTAGAGAGCTGATGAATGAAACACTTTTTTTTTTTAACAAAGTGCTTTTCTGAGCTTTCACAAAAAGCCACAAGTTGCTGAAAAAGTATCAGCCACTTAATCAATAGAAAATCTGAGGTTGATCTTTTCCCTCCAGCTTACTGGAAAAACAGAGGCACAATTTCAATTTCCAAGACTCAACATTTACCAGAGTAATTGCCTACATCATTGTGGACCAGTGTTCATTCTGTCTGCTAGCTGGCAACCTTTTTGATTTATATAGCATTGAAAAACCAATGGTGAGACTTACATTCCTTCTAGCCCACTTTCAAAATCTTGGCAGATCTTATTTTCAAAGGGGTCTGATGGAATGAAAGTAGGACTGCTGAAACCACCTGATTTTTCAGCATGAATCTTGTTTAAATCTTAACCACAAATTATTTAACATATATGTCACTGAAGAATGCAGCCAAGTCTTTCCCATATTGTTTGGGAAAGTTAAGACTCTTTTTTTTTTTTTTTTAAAGATTTTATTTATTTATTTGACAGAGAGAGACACAGCGAGAGAGGGAACACAAGCAGAGGGAGTGGGAGAGGGAGAAGCAGGCTTCCCGCTGAGCAGGGAGCCCGATGTGGGGCTCGATCCCAGGACCCTGGGATCATGACCTGAGCCGAAGGCAGACACTTAACGACTGAGCCACCCAGGCGCCCCGGAAAGTTAAGACTCTTAACATAATGCCATCTCCAGCCACCTCTCTTTGCACATTGTGGCCCACTGCAGTAATTTATTTTAGGTTACAGTTTCCATGAGTTCACACATACATCTCATTTTGTTGTAAGAACAAAATTTAGTGCTTTAGCAGAAATTTTAAAAAGGTAAAAATTTATATAACAATCTTGGACAAAGTTTTGCAAAATCTAGTGCTAAATTGTTTGATAATACACAATAAAAAAAAAAAAGAAAGAAAGAAAGGATGACCAAGAAGGCCATGGCCAAATTAGGCACACAAAGGCTATAACTAAAAAATGTATTTGTGTAATAGAGCCAATTTCTGTCCTAATGCAAGCCTGATGCATCCAGATATCAGATTTATTCTTATCGATCTTCATCTTCAATTTTAAAAGCATCTCTTAAAAGGCTGCTTGTACAGCCAAGAAAATAACATCTAAAAAAATACTGAACGTCAGTATTGGGTCAGGTTGACTGATGCCCCATACTCATCACCTTTGAGTATCATATGCAACCATATTTTCGGGAATCCAGAGTAGCAGAATAGGCAGGTATTTGTGAATAGAGATGGAGGTAGAGGTAGAGGCAGAGAATGACAGGGAAAAGGAGAGAGAGTAAGGCGGAAGAACAAAGACCCAAAGGACTGGCTATCTGTAGCGGAGTAGAACGGTAAGCAAGTTCATTAATTCGCCTTCCTACTTCAAATGAACAAGCTAATTATTTGTTTACCTAAAAGTCAATAATGCTTTCAGGCTACAGACAATAATAAACACCAACAAAGGCAACTATGTTTGCCATAGCATGAGTTTATTTATTTATTTATTTTAAGATTTAATCATTTATTTATTTGAGAGAGAGACAGAGCATGGGGTGGGGAGAGAGGGAGAAGCAGACTCCCCATCGAGCACGGAGCCCAAAGCAGGGCTTGATCCCAGGACCCCAAGATCATGACCTGAGCAGAAGGCAGATGCTTAACCAACTGAGTCACCAAACACCCGAACAGCATGAGAGTATTTAAATTTCAAAGTTTATGTCTATCCCACCACAGAGGAAGGTTCAGGCAATATATTTATATGAAACACCAAAACATAAAGCACAGTCATTGTAATATAACTTTATGAAAGAAGTAAATACATACCAAAAAATTTCTCCCACCTATCAGGCAATTTAGTGAAATGTATTCATCTGTTTCGGGTTGTCAGACTACATATATATGTCACCATCAAGAAAGTATATGTATAAAAAAGGGCATAGATTCTATGTCCTATTCATAGTAAATTATCATATATGTATGTATATGCAATAAAAATAGTGAATATTTATGGAATATATACTATGTGCTCCGCACTTGTAACTGGTATATTATACATGAATCATCATGAGGTAATCGAAAGACTTGCTTTGTTTTGTTTTTTTGGTACTTCACTCTCTTTTTTAAATGTTTAGTATCTTCCCCTGCTCCTAAATGAGTACTCAGGTAGGACCTTGAATTTCTTTCCTAGGCTCCTAAGACCACTTTACGTAATACAGAGATTTTCATGTCAAAAATTAGAATATCCAGGGCTGCCTGGGTGGCTCAGTCAGTTAAGCATCTGCCTTCGGCTCAGGTCATGATCCCGGAGTCCCAGGATCGAGCCCCACATCGGGCTCCCTGCTCAGCAGGAAGCCTGCTTCTCCCTCCCCCTCTACCCCTCCCCCTGCTCATGTTCTGGCTAGCTCTGTGCTCTTTCTCTCTGTAATAAATAAATTAAAAAAAATAGAATATCCAGTACATAATGATAATCAAACCCATCACATGATTTAATATGAAATCTTTTCACCTTCTTCCCCACATGTCTGCAAACTCTAAGTGGGGAAGGGATGTGACCAGTTTCTCACTCATACCCTTGCTCCTGTCCTCTCCCCTGCACCCTACTTATGATGGTTAATTTTATGTGTCCACTTGGCTAGGCCATGGTACTGAGATATTTGGTCAAATGTTATTCTAGATGTTTCTGTGAAGTTTTTCTTTTTAGATGGGATTAACATTTAAATCAGCACATTTTGAGTAAAGTAGATTGTCTCTTACAGTATGAGTGGGCCTCATTCAATCAGTTAAAGGCCATAATAGAACAAAGACTGGCTTCCCCCAGCAAGAAGGAATTCTACCAGCAGACTGCCTTCTGACTCCTGGAACTGCAACTCTGCGCTGGGTCTTCAGCCTGCCACCAACCCTGAAGATTATGGACTTGCCAAGCCCCACAGCTGTGTAAACCAATTCCTTAAAAAATACACATAGATGATTAGATAGGTAGATAGATATCCCTACCTATGGTCATGTCCCCATGCAGACACATTCAGATATCCCTACCTGTCTCTAAATCCATCTATTCTCCCCACACATATCTTACTGGTTCCATCTCTCTGAAGAACCCTGACTGATAGAACCAACCACTTGCTAGCCAGTGTCTGACCCTTTGAGGCCAGAAATGTGAGGAGAGGGGAACGAGATGGCTAGGAAGTGTCTTCCTTGAACAGCCCTCTGAGCATGGCAAAGGGTGGAAAAGCTGGCGTTTCTCTCTGGAACACTTTCTTGATTCTTGGCAGAGCTCAGTGTGGAGGCTGGATGGACATGCCGTCTTGCAGTAACCTTGAACCAACTTAGGTGTTTTCACATTGGGTGGCCCCACGTGATTCCTTTCACGACCTCTGACATTTTGTCACTCCTTTTCTGCTTCAGCTGCCGGGGCCCTCTGCCCCTCCCAGGCAACTCTGTCAGTCCTAGGACCAGATAACTTTCTCCTGGGTAGTCAGCATCCCATCCCTGGGAAATGCTGCTGCATCCTCTGCCTTCACAAATACTGGCTCTGCAGAGGCCCCTCACCCAGCAGCATGGGGTCCTTCCTCTGCTACCCAGGCACTGAGCACATCTCTGGCTCTTCAGCCTTCATGAGCACTGGAATGGGAGTCAGGTCCTGTTCCACAATGTTCTCCAGGCCAGGACAAGCAATAGCAAGATCTCAAAGTGGTCCCATCAAAGACCTTTCTCACTTTGCAGTTACAAAACAGTAGATTAAATCATAATAAGACCACACACCCCCCATCACTCAAAAAGGGTTGTAGGGACTCAAAACAGTCATGGTTATTTCCAAAGAAATCTCTTCATAAATGGTTACTCTTTTTCTCCTCTCCTTAATAGTTTCAAAGAGGCTGGGAATACTACAGCTGTGTAGCTAATTCATTGCACTTCCTTTTTTTTTTTTTTTTAAAGATTTTATTTATTTTTTTGACAGAGAGAGACACAGCGAGAGAGGGAACACAAGCAGGGGGAGTGGGAGAAGGAGAGAGAGAAGCAGGCTTCCCGCTGAGCAGGGAGCCCGATGCGGGGCTCAATCCCAGGACCCTGGGATCATGACCTGAACTGAAGGCAGACACTTAACGCCTGAGCCACCCAGGCGCCCTCATTGCACTTTCATTTGCAGTTTCTAAAATCAGCTTCACAATCATTTTGATATCTATATCTATCACTCAGACACCTCAGTGAAAACAGACATGTGGAGTCACATTTGAATTTCTTGCTATATACACTGTTTTAAGCACTACACAGAAATTGTCTCATTTCATTCCCACGACAAACCCACAGGGAAGGTACTTTATTATTCCCATTTCCCATATGATGAAACTAAGCCAAACATATCAAATAACCTGCCCTGGGTCACCTGGATCATATCAAAGTTGAGTTGCAGACCCAGGGGATCTGATTCTGATTCAAAATCTTAACCACTGCAACCTAATGCCAGTCACCGAATATTTACTTGGCACTATTCCAAAATGCAAGTGTACATCCTGATTGGTGACTTTATAATTTAACTTTTTTTTTTTTTCAGGGGGAGAGAGATGCCTATCTCTGACTTTCAGATGTCAATCAATGCTCTATAGGGCTGCGGCACTGGAACTTCTTGTAAGAATCTATTTAGCACCTATTAGGAAGTCAGGACTGTGCTGTGATCCATTTGGAGGACAATTGAAGAAACATAAAGCCGATACCAAACCAGTACTCTGGATTGGAAGAGGCAGAAATGATTTTACGTGGAGCTCATCCATTTTAATTCCTCTATTAAAGTAAGCTAGTCTAGGAAAGGGGGGAGGAATGGGAAGATGGCATAGGAAGTCACAATACGTTGCATGATGCCGAAGGGTGGGGAAGGCTCCTGTCCTCCAAAGACAGAGTCTTCACTCACTTGTGGATGATTAATAGCCCACAGTCAGAGATACTCTTGCTTTAAGCTCTCTGGCCTTAAGATTGTACCGCAAATTAAAAAGTCATGCTTCTGGGAGAGTTAACACTTGATTGCTAGCTTTCTTTTCCTCTTTTCTCTGTAACTTTTCATTAGCTTCATTATAGAAAGCAAGTGAGGTAAAGGAAAAGGAGGCAAGTTCATGATAAAGTAGAGAGGAACGAATGTTTTCACCAAAACTGAGCTGTGTCAAAGGCCAGTTGTGCCTACCGGATGGTTTCATGAATGCATAGATCAGCTGTTTCCAAGCTGGAGTGGCCGTGGACCACTGCCTGGGGGCATGCCCTGGCAGGTGCCGAGGGACGCACCAAGCTTTGCTGTAAGCCAGATAAATAATTCTCAGCCTTATGTGTGGCACGGAGGGGACAAATGGGATGTTACAAGTTGACTGAAGTTTGGGCAGATGGCTCTGGGAAAGCAGTAAGAAAGACACTTAATGGGACTTTTTAGATTAATCATAACACCTAGGATAGTAAAAAGGAGGGATTAAAGTGTCTATGTATTGAAATAGACATTTTTCATTTTACCCCTGATGCCAAAGACAGAGTAGATGGAAATCCTGACGGCTTTGGTGGGGGATCTATGTGGGGAGGGAGGAAGGTTTTCGAAGCAGGGGTAGTAGAGATGGGAGAAATTCTTGGTTAAAAGAGAACAGATTCAAGCAAAATAGATTGAGGCTACTTCCTGAGAAGAGAGAGAGAGAGAGGAGAAGTTAATATCTGGTAAGGAGCGCGGGACAAATGGTTGAACGGAGATGTTCGCTGTTCGGCTTTAAATTGCTTCCTTTGCTGTGGTGTGATTACACCCTTGTATTACCCGCAGAGCTTGAATGAAAGCCACATGTACGACAGCGGTGTATTGGTGATGTTTTAGCAAGTGAAGAGGAGGAGGGTGTGTCCATGCATGGGATGATGGATTTAGACGGATAGACAGCGGCTTTGAAGGCAAAGTGAGAAGAGGAGAAAGGAGAATAGAGTCAGAAGGAACAGCATCCTTCCTGGGAATCTTCAGAAACATGGTGGGAAGGACTGGACGTATCACAGACACCTAGGATGGGGCCCTGGGCAATGGTTCTGACCATCAAAGGACTACAAAATATGGAGACACATTCAGGTGACTTGTATCATATTTTTCAAATGTATGCATATATAGAAACATGCATATAAAATGCTATCAATATATAAAAAGCATGATAAATATATGTATAACATTGCTGAATTCATAGGAGTTTGATCATCATGTATTTTTCTGAGTCTTGGACACTACGATTACGTAGGAGATGGCAACAGTCATTAATATTAAAAAGGAAAACACTTGAAAAGGGATGAAAGGGAAAGCCTGCAAAATCTGCTTCAGAGTTTCCAATACATCTACAAAAAGTCGATCCAGAAGAACTGGATTTAAAATCCATAGGAAGGTATGGTTTTCCCATGCATAGGGTGGCTTCTCCCAAACTAACGTGCTATAATCATGTTTTTTCTCAGTACCTGTGTTTTGAGAACCACTGCATTTCACTTCCCCACGCCCGTGGTGCTCCAGGCCTCGACATTAACAAAAAATGAAGCCAGAGATAAGAAAAATGTATTAATCTATTCCTCTTGCTTTTGATTGTTCCCCCTTTTAATTTTAATACATGCATTTTCTTTCATAAATAGGGTATTTAACTATGATTGTCATTTATTAACTTTTTCCCCCAATTACAACTATCCCGTCAAGGTCAGGGTCCCTAAGGAAGCAGTTGAGGGAATGTATACTGCACACATGTGCCAAATTATTCTGCAGGCTGAGAAATTAACTAAAAATGAGTAATATGCTCTTAATTTAAACCTGGCAGGGGGTATTGTACTTTCATCCTCAAACTGGAATCATATTTCCTCCAATGGGGCTTCTCCAGCTTTGAGCATAGCCTATTAACAAGGCGAACTTGGTTCCTTGCAGTAGAGACAATGCTGGGTTGGAGGTAGAGCTCCAGGTGTTGTAGCTAGGAAGCAGAGATGATGATCAAGCTATTGGACGAACCCTGGATTTTGCTTTTGTCACCAAACAAACAAGCATCCACAGAGCCTTAAGTAAAGCTCACAGTATCAGTTCTGAATGCTGTTTTCACGATTAATACCCTCCCTAACATCTATAATTGGAGGGCACATTTCATTTCTCAAGGAGAAATTCCTTTTCTGTATGACTAGAGATATCTGGGATGCATATTGGTAAGATATGTATTAAGATGTATTAAGATATGTAAGCATATTATTAAGTGGCTCTTGATTTTTCTATCTTTTTTGTTGAAGGTGTGATTTCTCTATTTCTCTGACCATTAACCATTTTATTACTACAGAGAGGGATAGGAAGAGAAAAGGAATGTGGAATTTATCAGTGATGGGTCATTTAATACCTTCTTAAGTATGTCAATGAATTTTAAAAATATATTTTTCTTAAGTAGAATCTGAAGCTTCTTGAGGGGAGGTTAAATGTTGTCTGTTTCATATTCATCCATCACAGTAATTCTCAGTCTTGGCTGCAGACTAGAAACAGGGAAAACCTTTGATCCTATCAGTGTTCAGGCCCCACTGCAGACCAAGTAAGTGGGCCTCCCTGGGGTGAGGTGCGGACATGAGTGGAGTCCTCAAAGCTCAGGTGATTCTAACACTCAGGCAGGGTGGAGAGTTAGCAAACACTAGCTTATTGCCTTATGTAAACTAGGTGTCATTGCTATTTTAATGAACTGCTAAATCATTTTAATCACCACACACTTCACATGAAAACAGCAAACCTTCATAGATAATGCAGCTTTTTGGTAATAAATTATCATTAACCTATTCCATGGTTAACTGGATAAAGCTTTTGTTGAAAACAAGCAAACCAAAAAAAGCCACTAAATTCTTTGTATCTCTATTTCACGCCTCTTGGAAAAGGTCCCTGAGACAACATGGTTGAAATCCCATAAGATGCCTGGAGCTATGGGACATGCTCCTGCACTTCTAACTGTAATAATTTTTTTTTTTTTTAAGAAAAGGGCACAAAATGAAAATGAAGGAGCTTTCTTTGATAGGGCACTTCTAGAGTGGTCAGAATATGATCAAAGAACATTCTGTCATGATCAAAATTGTAACAATATAGTTTAAAGAGATATTAGTTAAAAATAGTTGAAACCAATTTGTATGTATGTCCGATACTATCTTTGGCATAATAGATGTATAAAAAAAGTGCAAAGCAATGTTCCTGCTTTTTGTTCATTTATGAACTCCCAGAGACTCACCTTGGTTTCCTCACCTGAAAGAGGAAAATATAGAACCACAAGTTGACCGTGAGCAACAAATAACATAATGGAAGAAAAACTGATTTGTAGGTTGCAACACAATACTCCAGTCTGTTGTACTTTTCCTATTATTTGCTCTATTAACCTGAAGTTTCATATGCAAATGAATATTTCTAGGAAATAATGTAAATATGATCATGAATGAGAACTTTTGGTAAGGAATTACTAAGTACTTAACTTCTTTTTTTTTTTAAGATTTTATTTATTATTTGACAGAGACACAGAGAGAGAGCACAGATAGGCAGAGCGGCAGGCAAAGGGAGAGGGAGAAGCAGACTCCCCACTGAGCAAGGAGCCCCCCGTGGGGCTCCATCCCAGGACCCCAGGATCATGACCTGAGCCCAACACAAACACTTAACCAACTGAGCCACCCAGGCGTCCCTAAGTATTCAACTTCTTGTTTAATGCTTTACCTGATCTCATTAAACCATCACTGCAACCCAGTGAAGAGAATACAGTTACTATCTTCATTTTATGGATTTGGAAACTGAGGCTTATCAGTTCCAAGCCTCCCAGCAATTTCAAGTGAAGATTTCCTTCAAATCTGAAAATACTTAAATTCTTTTTGCAGAGACTGGTCTAAAAATCCATACTGATTTGCTTCTTTTTATTTTCTCAGATATTTTCATCTCAGATGCAACTCCATTTGCATGTGGATGCACAGTCAATACACAAAACCGAAGAGAAATGAATAGGAAGCTTCCTTTGTCTCCCAGAGCAATATGCCTCAGACCTGCTGGATTCTAGCTCAAGGAGACAAGTGTTCTCTCCATGGCCTTTCCTCAAACTGCACCAGACTCTTTTTTTTTTTTAAAGATTTTATTTATTTATTTGACAGAGAGAGACACAGCGAGAGAGGGAACACAAGAAGGGGAAGTGGGAGAGGGAGAAGCAGGCTTCCCGCCGAGCAGGGAGCCCGATGTGGGACTCGATCCCAGGACCCTGGAATCATAACCTGAGCCGAAGGCAGACGCTTAACGACTGAGCCACCCAGGGGCCCCATGCACCAGACTCTTAAAAATGAACTAAATGCCTTCTTTTTATATATTGATTATGTGATACACGTGTCATTTCCATTTAAAAAATAAACTCTAGATGTAGGGCTTCCTAATTCTCCAAAAGGTTTCAACTCATTTTCTTCTTGTATTTCATTTTGGGTGGAAGTATGGGGACATGGGAAAGATTATGTTAGAGGATGGGGCTGTGTGCAATTGCACTACAGAGGTAACTCTCAGGGGAGCCGAGAGGGGGAAGAAGGAGGGGGTCTGAGTGTGGTTCTGACATATCTGCCAGGTGACCAGACCCATGTTAGAGTAGGGAGTGAATTTTGTCCAGACCCAGCGAGGCATGCAGCTCAACAGATAAGCATACGCCGTGTGCTCTCTCCTTTACAGTGCCATCTTTGACTTGTCTTTTCCCCCCAAATACGAGCGATCTTAATGACACCTTATCACTCTACAAAATTGGCAATCCATTGGCCTGTGTCTCAGGTGCAAGGTATGAGAGAATCCACTGTGAAAAGCAAGAGAAATAAATTCATCTTGATGCTGACCGGGACCTTAGTTTTGGTTTCATTTTGGCTTATATTTTATTTTAGCTACATTATCAAAACTTCTAAGGAATGCAGACTTTCACCTTTTAACTTCCAAACTCAAAGTATCAGTACCAGGAATGGTTTCAGTAGACTTCCACAGTTTGTCGAGAATATCATGAAAATTAGTTTGCTTAAGTTTGCAAAAGCTTTGAGGACAGGAAGGAGGATAAAACGATGATATTTGTTCAGTCTTTTCATATATCCTCTGTTGAAACCACACGAGGGCTCAGGGGATTTCTTGGCAAGAAGCAGTATTGCAAGTGGTCGATTTATTGACATCGAGGGCAGCAGTATGAAACAGTCAAGGGCTGCACACTTTCTCCAGCATGAAGTCCAAACAGAGATCTGACTATGTCTGTTTATCTGAAATGTTTTCCTAAGTGATTCATTGCTTTGAGTTTGTAAAGAACTGGGGTTTGGCTTGGAGGGTGTAAGTATTTGGGGGGGGGTGGAATATCCACCGCATGGAAGCAAAACAGAGAATTTTGCTAAGCACTACAAACCATCACAAGCAATATTAATTTCGTCTTTTGATTGCACCATGGGTACGGGCCTTCCAAAATGCAAATGTCCTCAGATGTACTGTGATTAGCTTCAACCCTGTCTTCTGCACAAACCCTTGGAGTCTGCTGGCTCTCAGCCCACGTCTTGACATCCTGAGTTTGAGACATTTGCATCACATCAGTTTGGTACAACCGAGTCTTCTGCTTCCCGTGTGTAGGGGTCAGTACATGTACCACTGAATTCCATTAAAAGTCACTGCATTCGGGTGGGGAAAACCTAGTTTCCAGCTCTGACCCTGTCATCTCCCGAACTTGTGACTTCGGATAAGTACCTTAACTTCTCTAGAGTTTAACAGTCCTCTTAGTAAAGTATAAGGAGTAAGGTTTCCTCCCATGGGTGAGGCTCCCTTGAGACCACGTGAAAAGCCCTTTTGAAATGCCAAGTGCTGCCTGTTAGTTGGCCACCCTCTTACACCTCCACCCCTGTCTCTGGCCACTTAGCAGCCTTGGGGGAGCTTGTCTGTGGCAAAGCTAAATACCACATTTTCCACATGGCCTGACCTCCGGGCAACAATTAAGATTTGTTGAGCTTTTTCATCATATTCCTCTTCTTTTCCGGAATCTTGGATTTCAGCAGAAAATGCCTTGACTAAGACTTTAGCTGACAGGCTGGAAATCTGAGCAGGAAAGATTATGTGAACAAACCATAAGAAAACACACAAATTTCTTCAAGGTGAATTAGAACATTTTATGCTTCTAAAGTTTCTATGTGTTCTTTTCTTTCCCTTTTTTTATCCTCTTTTTTCCAAAAAAAAAGTTTTTAAAAATATTTAAAATTTTTTATATATAAGAAATTATAATGAATAAAGATATAGAAAATAAAAATATAAACATCCATGAAACCACCATGCAGCTTAATAAAAAGAATGTTACCAGTGTGTTAGAAGCCCCCCCCAACCCCAGAATGCTTCTTCCCAGTCATACTCTCTTGTTTTCCCTCTTAGAGTTAACCACTACCCTGAATGTTATAGTAATTGCTTTCTTGCTCTGCTTTATAGTTTTGCTTGCCCAACAGTGCATCTCCAAATAAAATCATTTAGTGCTGATGATTATTTTCAGGATTTCCTATAAAGGGAATCAGAGTATACATACATTCCTCTTGTCTTGCTTTTTTTGATTCAACATTATTTTTCAAAAAGTTATTCGGTTAGCTGCATGCAGTTATAGTTTATGAACAAACATTCACTGTAGAATAACATTCCATTTGTGAGTATACTGCACATTGCATGTATCGATATCCTGTCTATGGACATTTGGATTTTTTCCGGTTTGTGCCTACTAGGAATGATGATGTTTCTAGAAGCTCCTGCATGTGTGCTCATGTGCAACGGTTTCTTGCCTTTGTAGTGGCCATGCTCAGTCAAAGGCTGTGCACATCTTCAGGTTTACAAGATAGTATCAGTCGGTCTTCTAAAATAGTTCTACCAGGGCGCCTGGGTGGCTCAGTTGGTTAAGCGACTGCCTTCGGCTCAGGTCATGATCCTGGAGTCCGGGGATCGAGTCCCGCATTGGGCTCCCTGCTCGGCAGGGAGTCTGCTTCTCCCTCTGACCCTCCCCCCTCTCATGTGCTCTCTGTCTCTCTCATTCTCTCTGTCTCAAATAAATAAATAAAATCTTTAAAAATAAATAAATAAATAAATAAATAAAAATAAAATAATTCTACCAATTGGCAATCCTACCAGCTTTTGTCTTTTCTCTACATACGATCAGTTGGACTTTTGCTTTTACTTTAAGGGAAGCTTATGAAAAATTCCTGATTCTAATATCAGTGCTTTGTTTCTCTGACATAGCCTTGGGTCTGGTCTAAATTAAATATTGTTGGTGATCTGGATGGGTTTAGGGGATTGGCCAGTGCCTCCCTTTCCTAGGGCTGCCATAACAAATTACTACAGACTGGGTGGCTGAGAACATCAGGAATTTATTCTCTCGCAGTTCTTACGGCCATAAGTGCAAAGCCAAGGGGTCAGCAGGGCCATGGTCTGTTTCAAGACTTTAGGGACCAATCTTGCCTTGCTTCTTCCTAGCTGCTGCTGTCTCTGGGCAATCCTCGGCCTGCCATGGTTTATAGCAGTATCATTCCAGTCTCTGCCCCTCTCTTCACATGGTTCCTTTCCTCTGTTTCCTCTCCT
The DNA here is from genome assembly GCF_002201575.2 of Neomonachus schauinslandi. Lineage (NCBI taxonomy): Eukaryota > Metazoa > Chordata > Mammalia > Carnivora > Phocidae > Neomonachus > Neomonachus schauinslandi. Next base: position 114,261,889 of record NC_058405.1, on the reverse strand, counting down.
CTTATAAAGATACCAACCATTGAATATAGGCTCTAAATATAGGCTCATCAAGATGTCCATCCACAGATGAATGGATAAAGAAGATGTGGTATATATATACAATGGAATATTATGCAGCCATCAAAAAGAATGAGATCTTGCCATTTGCAATGATGTGGATGGAACTGGAGGGTATTATGCTGAGCGAAATAAGTCAATCAGAGAAAGACATGTATCATATGACCTCACTGATATGAGGAATTCTTAATCTCAGGAAACAAACTGAGGGTTGCTGGAGGGGGGGGGGGGGGGGGGGGGGGGGGGGGGCTGGGTGATGGACACTGGGGAGGGTATGTGCTATGGTGAGCTCTGTGAATGGTCCAGGACTGTTGGATCACAGACCTGTACCTCTGAAACAAATAATGCAATATATGTTAAGAAAAAAAAAAGAAGAAGAAGAAGAAGGTAGCGGGAGGGGAAGAATGAAGCAGGGGAAATCGGAGGGGTAGACGAACCATGAAGAGATGATGGACTCTGAAAAACAAACAGGGTTCTAGAGGGGAGGGGGGTGGGAGGATGGGTTAGCCTGGTGGTGGGTACTGAGGAGGGCACGTTCTGCATGGAGCACTGGGTGTTATGCACAAACAATGAATCATGGAACACTTCATCTAAAACTAATGATGTAATGTATGGGGATTAACATAAGAATAAAAAAAAACTAATGATGTAATGTATGGTGATTAACATAACAATAAAAAATTAAAAAAAAATAAATATAGGCTCATCACTCTAAATCCAGGATGATTTTATCTCAAGGTGCTTAACTAATTACATCTGCAAAAACCCAATTTCCAAATAAGTTCCCATTCCCACATATTGGGGGTAAGGACGTCAACATATCTTTCTGGAGGACACAGTTCAAACCATATGGCTGCACTGAGGGAGGGGAAGAAGAGGAGGGGGAAATTATTAGCTTGTGAAACAATTACTATACACACTATATAATTTTTGATTGCTTAAGATGTTAGCATTTCCCACAGGAGAGAGTTTAAAGGCTGCCCACTCAAAATAACATCCCTGCTTTAAAAAGAATCATCCTTTGATCCTAGTAGGTTGCTTTTACAGACAAGCAAATAGTTGAAAGAAATAGGTTTGGGTTCTGTGGAGCTCACCTATGGTATGTGTACCCCAACTTTGCTCCTGAGTCCTCTACTGAACCTCACGATCCAGACAACAGAGGGGGCATCCAGAAGTTGTCGAGAAAGGAGCCATTTTCCCAAGAGACACTGATTTTGTGTGAGATGAATTCCTAGTTTTCAGTACCCTGAAAACAAAAGTTTCTGAAAGTTGACAACTCATCTTGTCTCCATAAGATTTTCCTTTCACTAAAAGCCTTGGTCTGCATTCATTTATGATTTGACAGGGCTAATCTCACTGCCAGAGAAAAGGGCATTTCATGGTTGCAAGAGTGGAGCCAAAAGCTCCACCGAACCCAACCTTGCCCTTCTGCAGCCACATGCCCGCATTACACCATTAGAGAAAGTTCTCACTGTGGGTTCCACTAATGAGCATGAGAGCATCCTGCTGAAATTCAAAGGTCTCAAATGCAGGGCCGGGAAAAAGGCATTAAACAATTTTCAGACATCACTTCTTGAAACATTAGGTTAACAGATAACATCTAATAATTTACTTGGCAGGCTTCTAAGGTGTTAACCTCAGACCCCATAGCTTTACTGGGGACGGGGAGCATAAGGAGGAGTTAAGGAAGAATTGGATCAAAGGATACAACTTGATCAGATAACATTTTCCATTAGGGACATCAGAACCTTTGAAGACATCAGAGTCAGAGCTGGTAAGTTTCCATCTCTTTAGAACCCAGGGTATCATTCTCTCCCTTGCCTTTGTTCCTGATATTTACCAGCTAGCCCCAACTCTTGGCTCCCACACCTTACTCCAACTCTAATGTTATTTTTCTCTCAATCCTTGGTGACTTCTCTCCCAAACAACAGTTAAGTGACTGAAAAACAACAATTTTGTTGCAGTATAATTTGTGCACAATAAGCCACATACATTTAATAAATAAAATTACTTGAGTTTGGTATCCATACACACCCAAGAAACATCATCACAATTGAGATATAGAACACTTTTGTCACCCCCTCTGCCCCTAAATTTCGCACCCTTTAAAAAATCCATTCTACCCCTTACCTTTGGCACCAGGAAACCACTGGTCCACTTTCCATCATTATAAATTAGTTTGCCTTTTCTAAATTTTATACAAATGAAAAATGATTTGCTCTTTTGTTTCTTTCAACTGACATGATAATTCTAGGATTCATCTATTTTGTCACATAAATCAGTAGTTTGATCTTTTTTTATTGCTGAGCCGTATTTCTTTGTATGGGTATATCACAGTTTATCCATTCATCTATTTGACAACATTTGGGATCCCCCATCCCCACACACACAGTGTTTTGCTATCATGTAAAAGTCTCCTATGAACATACATGTACAACTTTTGTGTGACTATATGTTTTCATTTCTCTTGAGCAAATACCTAAGAGTAGAATGGCTGGATTTTATGGTAGGTATATGTTTAGTTGCTAAAGAAGTTGCTAAACATTATAAGAAGTTGCTAAACAGTTTTCCAAATTGATTTTATCATTTTATGTTCGCAACAAACAGTATAAAAATTCCAGTTGCTTCATATTCTTACCTATATTTGATTTTAGTAGTCCTTTTAATTTGGGTTATTTCAATGGATATGTAGTGTGTCTCATTATAATTTTAGTTTTTGTTTCGCAGATGACTTAAAATGTTGAATACTTTTTCATATACTTAACCGGCTGTCATATGTTCTTTTCTAAAGAGTTTCTTCAAATCGTTTGGTCAATTATTAGGTAGGTTGTTTGCCTTATTATTGAGTTGTCATATGTCTTTATGTGTTTCAAGTAAAGTTCTGTATTAAATCTACATATTAAAAATATGTTCTTCCATTTTGTGGCTTGTTTTTGTTTTTATAGTGACGTCTTTCAAAGAGCAAACATTTTTAATCTGATAAAATTTATGAATTTTTTAAATTTATGGTTTGTGTTTTCTATGTTCTGTCTAAAAATATTTGCTTATCTCAGGGATACAAAGATTTTTATTCTAACTTTTTTTTTTTAAGTTTTATAGTAAAGGAGTGCCTAGGTGGCTTAGTCAGTTAAGTGTCTGACAATCTTGGTTTCAGCTCAGGTCCATGATCTCAGGGTCATGAGATTGAGCCCCATGTTGGACTCCACACTGAACAGGGAGTCTGCTTGTCACTCTCCCTCCACTCCTCCCCCTCCTTGCATGCGCTCCCGCTCTCTAAAAGAAATAAATAAATAAATAAATAAATAAATAAATAAATAAATAAATAAAATCTTTAAAAATAAATAAATAAAGTTTTGTAGTTAAATTTTACCTTTAAGTCTGTGATCTATTTCAAGTTAGCTTTTTTATATGCTGTGATGTAAGAGATGATGATCTTTTTTTCAGACAGATATCTGTATCCCTTCATTGCCACAGTGTACCATCTATAAATATTTCTATAGCTATCTGTATCTGTATTAAGCTAACCAGAAGATACCGATGTCTCCAACTCTAATCCACCATCATATGGGTTATTCCAGCTATGGTCAGTTTTTGGATTTTAGCACTTTCAATATATGTACCATGGTTTTTGGTGAATTTTAACTAATAATTCAATTTTTTTACTAGCTATAGGCTATTCAGAATTTCTTTTTCTTTTTGTACTACTTAAGATACTTTTGTCTTTAAAATGATGCTCCCTTTGGGGCAAAAGTCTTCATCTTTTTGGAGATATGCCCTGACTTTGTTTTAATGCTGAAGGCTCTGAAAAACTGTTATGAGTACTATTATGGCTAAATATCAATATCTTATTAGGTATTCTCTGGTATACCACAAATTTATAAATTCCTTAGTGAACATGGCCACCAGGCTTCTTTAGTTGTGATTCTGCTAAATACATATTTTATGCATAGATATATATACTTTTACTTTCTTAAGTGTTTAACTAAAGACCTATCAACCATCCCCAGACGTGAACCGACGTAACAGAAGAATCCCATAAAAAAGAATGACTAGGAAATCCATTCCTATTTTATGACATAGGTATTTATTAAGATGAGTATTAGTGGTCCAATACTTATATATTCCCTTTCTTAAAAAATGTTTCTCTTAGGGGTGCCTGGGTGACTCAGTCAGCTAAGCCTCTGACTCTTGATTTCGGCTCAGGTCATGATCTCAGGGTCATGAGATTTAGCCCCGTGTTTCGTCCATGCTCAGTAGGGAGTCTGCTTGAGATTCTCTTTTCCTCTCCCTCTGTCCCTCCTCCTGCTTGCATGCTCTCTCTCTCTCTCTCTAAAATGAGTAAATAAACAAAATCTTTTAAAAAAATGTTTCTCTTAATTTCTTTTTGAATCTGGCGGGTTTTATTTATATAAGTGGTAGAGAAATTTAACTTGGATTCTCAGTATATGCAAGAGAAAGAGAGAGGAAGATACACATATTTTTATGTATAGCTAGAAGTATGGTTTTTTTTAATGTACAAAGTACAAAGAGAAATACAAAGAATAAGAGCTGGAGTACAGTTTCCCTGCTCAGATAACGCTATTGGTATTTTTATAAAATAAAATTAATGTGTCAGTCTAGAAGATGTAAAAAGGGACAAAATGAAAAACAAAATTCTTTCTCTTTGCCCTCAGCCCAACATCCAGGCTTTCTCCAAAATGCAACTGATCAATGGCTTTTTATGTTTCTTACAGTGAGGAGAGCATGGCGTATACTTGCATCTCTCTCTTCCCTGTATATTTTCATCTTCACTTTATAGCAAAAGGATCCTACTACATGTACTATGCCACACTTCACTTTCTTCACTTACACTGTGAGATATTTCCATATAATTTCATACAAATTAAACTCATTCTTTTTAATAACTTTACACCATATCCTTCAATTTGTTTAATCCCTGTTGATGGACTCTGATTTATCCAGTTTTAGTCTTTTACAAACCATGCTATAATAAACACCCATTTGCGCAATGGTACAGTCACACCACAGACATCCCTACACAAAATTAAGCATATACATATTTATTTTTTATTTTTAAGTAATTTCTACACCCAAAGTGGGGCTCGAACTCATGACCCAGAGATCAAGAGTCACATGCTCTTCTGACTGAGCCAAGCGCCCCACATATATACATTTATATAGACAATTTTCATGGATATCGAGGGAAATTCTTAGCAGTAAATTTTTATTTGTGTGTGTGTGTGTATGCAGTAAAATTACTGGGTTAAAAAGCACGTGTGTCTTATATTTTGATAGCTATTTGCAAACTTCCCTATCATAAAGTTGTACCAAAGTATTGTCTCACCTACATTGTGTGGGAGCCCTTATTTCCCAGATCTTCGACAGTACAAGATAACCTCAAATGTAACTTTCGGTATTTCTGCAAAGTGAAACATGGCATCACTTTACATGTTTAAATTACATTTTCATCAGGAATGAGACAAGCATTCTCCTTCTATATGCTAACTGGCTATTTGAATTGCTTTCAGCAAATTGACCCTTTACATCCTTTTTCTACTAAGTTGTAAATCATAATTCTATTGGGTTGATTTGAATAAGCTATTTATAAATAGAAAAATAGAGCCTTTTGTTGCTCATATATATGACAGATATGTTTTTCCTTGCTCTTTTGAGGTGGTTTGTGTTTTTGTACAGAGGTTTTTAATTTTTCCATTATGTATCATTTCAAAAACAAAATTACTTAACCATATAACCAAATGCCTTCCAAGGAGTATCTTCATTTTTTTTCTTAAAGTTTTATCTCACTAGGTAATGACTGTGCTACTGTTCAAAAATGGCTGATTCTTTTAGCAGAGAAGAGGGAAGAAGAGGGAGTGGCTTCAGCCAGGCCCGGGCTGCCCAGGTGGGGAGCTAGGCCCAGAGCGTTCGGTTGCCTTCTCAGGGTCAGATAAAGCACTATTTATTTCCTTCCCCTTCTCAATTAATTTGGGGCAAAAGAAACCTGAAATACCTAGTAAGAGAAAGAAACGGTATTTTTGTTTGTCTTCAAATTTAAAACTAATTCTATATATGACATTAAATACACTTTAAGATTCTCAATTCTCAGCTTTTAACACTTTATTCTGGGTGCATTTATTTTGGTTTCAAAACACAGGTCACACACTGTATTATTTTTCTCCGTTTAAACAAGCTTTAGTTTGGGGCATTTTTATTGAAATGACACTTTTAAAGAGTTTTGAAGAAACTGCAGAGAGCAGGTTTATCTTAGGAACTCTTCTTTTCTTAAGATTTTATTTATTTATTTGAGAGAGAGAAAGAGAAAGAGAGAGAGCAGGAGCAGCGGGAGGGGCAGAGAAAGAAGCAGTCTCCCTGCTGAGCAAGGAGCCTGACAGGGGGCTCAATCCCTGGACCCTGGGATCATGACCTGAGCTGAAGGTAGATGCTTAACCAACTGAGCCACCCAGGTGCCCCAGAGGAACTGTTTAGTAAAGAAATAGTAGGAGTTTATATCAAGATTCCCAGACTTTCTTTGTTCCCTCCTAGTCCTAGTTGTGATGAGAGATTGCCAGAATTTTTTTTTTTAAAGATTTTATTTATTTATTTGAGAGAAATAGCAAGAGAGAGCAGGAGCAGGGGGGAGGGGCAGAGGGAGAGGGCGAAGCAGACTCCCCACTGAGCAGGGAGCCCAATGCGGGGCTCAATCCCAGGACCCTGGGATCATGACCTGAGCCAAAGGCAGATGCTTAACCAACTGAGCCACCCAGGTTCCTGCCAGAAATTTCTGAGAATGTAGTACAACTTTCGAAACTAATGAAGTAAGATTTTTAACCAAGTGATTTCATGAAGGAAAGATCATTGTTTCTCACAAGATAATAGAGAAATCCACTGAGCCTCAAGGTTGCTTCCCAGCTGGCCATCTCTTGGCCATGCACTTGCATGGCAGGCATGTTGGGAACTCCTTAGGGTCCTGGCAGCGCTTCTAGTTTTTTCTTCACAAGCTGCTTTCCTGGCTTGGGCTTCTGTGTCATGAAGCACCAACAGTTGTTTGGCCAGGCTCTCTACCAGCTTGGAGCCTCAGGAAGGGCTTTATACAAATGTCCTTCTTAGCTAGAGGAGTCAATCTGCAATTACAACTTCTAGAGGTTTGCAAAATCCACAATTCACCTAAGGTGTGCAGTCAATTGAACCCCTTTGGAAAGAAATTAGTTTCAGTAGCTTCACTCTTCCTCTTGTCTTTTTTAATATATCATTTATTTATTTATTTATTCATTCATTTAGAGCATAAGCAGGGGAGGGGCAGAGGGAGATGGAGAGAAAAAGAATCTCAAGCAGACTCTGTGCTGAGTGCAGTGCCTCACCTGGGGCTCAATCTCAGGACCCTGAGATCATGACCTGAGCCGAAATCAAGAGTCGGAGGCTTAACTGACTGAACCACCCAGGCGCCCCTCATTCTTCCTCTTACAAAGCCTCAAAACTCAGTAGAATAGAAGCTATAGGCAATTTTTCGTATGAGCTTTGGCGTAACTTGGAAATGATTGTGATTTTTTTTAGCCTTTAGTGTCTCCATCAGGGCTAAGTCTGAGCAAAATTTCCAAGTAAGCAAAATATTCCCTTGGAGTCTCCCCGTCTTCTCTCCTAAATTAGTCCCCATGGCTTTGGGTGTCCCCAGGCTTGACTGCACTAAGTCCCTATTCAGATGCATTGTTTTCCGTGGTGTTTCCTATGCTCTAAATCACCTCCCTTCTTCCCATCAGAATTTATTGCCACCAAAATCTCTCCTTTCTTTTTTTTTCCTTTTTTTAATTGAATTTGTTGCTCATTTGGTATAAAAATTTTCCTCCTTCTCTTCTGGCTTTTTTGTATTCTATTAGCTATACTTTTTTTTAAATATTTTATTTATTTATTTGAGAGAGAGAGGGGGGAGGGTCAGAGGGAGAAGCAGACTCCCCGTCGAGCAAGGAGCCCAATGTGGGTCTTGATCTCAGGACTCCAGCATCATGACCTGAGCCGGAGGCAGTCGCTTAACCAACGGAGCCAGCCAGGCGCCCCAGCTGTACTCTTTTCCTTAGTTATGGAAGAGTAAAGAATGTGCTCGTGACCCTGTGCGTGTTCCATAATTGGCTCCTTTTCAAAGTCTGGGATGACGCAGCAGAACAGGAGGGAGCAGCGTGCAGTGCACCCTGGCATCCACAGTAGTCACCCTGTGACACAAGCGGGAACATGGCCCAGTGCTGGAAGGTCAGATCATGAGGGCAGGGGTTTTCCACTTTGTTCACTGCTCAATCCCCAGCACCTGGAACAAGGCTTAGCACATACAGATGGCCTGCCGATAATGAATGAATGAATGAATGAATGAATGAATGAATGAATTTGTTTGTTCTTCCTTGCCTACCAAATATCCAGGCCTCCCCACACACCGACTTCACTCAACCCCTAGTCCTAGTCTTCTCATCACAGAATGAGATGAGCTGCTGGGTCCCCTGGGTGCTCTGTAAGCCTTCCATGGCGGTGTAGACTAACAGTTAATAGTGCCCACCTCATGGATTTATTCTGAAGATGCATTTGTTAATATATGTACAGTGCTTAGAATGATGCCCGGTCCATTAGCAAGTCCTCAGTAAATGTTAACTTTTAAAATTAGTAGTAGTAGTAATTCAGTTTTTATCTTTTATTAAAACTTTTTTAAAAGCAGAATAAAGTTCACAGCAAAATTGAGGGAAAATACAGAGATCACCCATACACTTCTAACCCCAACACATGCACAACCTCTCCCATTACCAACATCCCCCACCAGAGTGGAGCATTTGTTACAACTGGTGAACATACACCGACTGACACGTCATTGTCACCTAAAGTCCAGACTTTATATTTAGACTTTAGACTATGGTGCACTCTTGGTGTTCATAACTATTACTTTTAACAAGCCTATTGATAAAAAAAATTCCATTCAGAATTATTGTTTTAGTATTTGTAATACCAAAATGGAAAACATGTATTTTTGAACTGACTCATCTCCAAATGAGGGAAAATGAGAAATGAGTAAGTTGTAGTTACCTGTTGTATTGTAACAAATCTCCCCAAAGTGTAGTGGCTTAAAGTAAAAATTGGTTATTATCTCTCACAGCTTCTGTGGGTTAGGGTATGGATTGGCTCATGATCTTATAGTCTTATAGAGTTTGCAGTTAGGTATCAGCTAGTGTTAGGCTGGGCTGTTGGCCAGAACACCCATCCACTTGTGGGCTTCCCGATGACATGGTGGCTGAGTTCTAAGGGCACCTTAAGACAGAGAGAGAGAGAGAGGCAGAATATGTATTGCCTTTTATGACTTAACCCTGGAAGTCATGCAACACCATTTCTACCACATTTTATTGGCCAAAGAATGTATAAAGATTCTCCTTAATTTCAAGAGAAGGAAACAAAGAACCCACATCTTGATGCAGGAATGCTAACATTTCATCATAAGAAAAGCATGTGGAAGGGGATATGAACATATATTGACGGAACTACTTTGGGACCATACTTGTGGACCATGGAGCTAGGACTCCAGCGTATCATGCAGGCACGCACTCAAGAACACACACACAAATGTACCCACAGGTCTGGATATAGTGAGCTGGGCCTAACTAGGACTCATCAGCTTAGATTTCAATTAGCAAAGGATTACGGGGGTCCTTCTGAACTGTTTGCCTATGGGGACGAGAACTGCTGTGTGCAACCGCTCACAAAGCATTCATTGAATTGCAGTCTGACACCCATTTGAAGGGTGTTTAAAGAAAAAGAAGTCTAGGAGTCAAAATTGAAAGTGCAAATTGCAAATGCTTCCCTCCTAGAGTGATAGGGCTATAAATACCAAGGCTGTTTCTGTTAAACAACAAATGGAAATCCTCCAGAATCAATGAGAGGTGTTAGCACCAGGGAGAAACAGCATCTTAAATCCTTACGCTAACAATTAAATCAGACACATTTGACACTTTATCTGAGACACTCCTGGCAGTACTTTGTTCTTCATCGCATGATTTGGAAACTCACAGCAGGTGACAAGCAGATTCTGGAGCATCATCAGTTCGGCTTTCTCAGCACTGTCCCCAAACATAATTCAATATATTTCATTCAAGCCAGTTTCATGGTTTTTGAGAAAAGGCAATTCATGAAAATGAGTAGGTTTCCAAAAATGTATGCCGTGGCCTCAAGATGCCAAAGAATTGACCTGCTCAATAACAGTTGAATATTAACACAATCAGAAAAAAAGTGATTTATCTGTAAGACCCCAAGGACATTCAGTTACAGTCCCTGTGAATCATGAGAAATCTGTCTGGGAGAGCGTGAGACCTTAGAGATTACTCACCTCACCATATGTCATGCTTATTCAATTAGAGGAAAAAAATATTTTCCCTGCAATCATTGTAACTGGGCTATTTTTATAAGATAGCTAAGCTGCTAAACAAATAATAAAATGGAAACAATATAATGTCAGAATTTTAAGATTCCCACTTCTTGAAAGTGTTCTAAATGCTTTAAGCCTGCTAGAATGGAAGTCCTAGATCGAGACTCTTAGAGCATTGCTCCGCCATAACAGGATGGTGAGGTGTTTTGGTTACTGGAGACACTAACACCAGGAGCAGCCACTATTCCTAGCTGACGAGGGGCCCCAGGGCCAGTTGCTGAGCAGAGTAGCTGACAGTGGGGGCAGCCAGGCTGGGAGAGGCCGTGTGTGGTAGCACTGACGTGCACACTGCAGCATCAGCTGGAGCAGTGTCTCAATCCTGACTTACCCATTAGCTGTACAACTTTGCTGGCTTTCTAGACCTCTCTGAGCCTCCGTTTCAACATCGATACAACGGGGACTGTAGTACCTCCCACGTGTGTTCAGAGCCGAGCAGTGTCAGCCCAAAGTAAGTGGGTAACAGGATTATTGGTGGTCTCTGGTTCTCTCCGCTACCCCATCTGTAGTTACCTAGGGAGAGTCCCAAGACTTACAGTGAGAGCTAGAGCCAATTACAGAAGTCCTACAAAGCAACCTTGCCAGCAATCTGAGGGCATTGCCTGGGGAAATATAGACTATGGTGTAAATGGTGCCATGTGTGCAGATCAACTTCACCACCAGCACAGCGTCCAGGTGGCCGCCCTTGTTCCAAACTATAGAGGACTGGCACCCAGGCTCGTCTCTGGGACTTTAGGAGGATGGGAGCAGATCCTGGTACAGACTTTGAGTTCTTGACTTCCACAGTCCATCGTGCTCATTGTTAGACAGGGTCAGGTATGTGCTCTGCAACTCAGCAGAACATCTGTCAGAAAGCTCGACCTGTACCTGAAGGAGGGTGGGAAAAGGGCAGCTCTAGGTGGCTTCTAATACCATCTAGATGGAGGAGGGGAAGGGCAAATTCCAGACCCATATCCACTGTTCTCCATACTTCCCTCTCACTGTTTCACTGTAGCTCTGACTTGTTTGGGGAAGGGAGCAGTAAGGGCAGCAAACCAGAAATTCTCTCAACATCCATAGCAATAGTCTGGGAGACAGGAGGAAAATTCTCAGCCCTAAGTCTTATTTCTTAATCTTTGCACACTCTGCAGCCATCGGAATGGAAACTCCATACCTCCCAGTTTCAACCCTAGAGTAAAAGCCATCTTTGGTGCTTGTATAACCCCTAGGCTTTCTGGTTTTCTCTTTGTTTTGGATGCCCATAACTTCCTACCTTCACAGTGGCTCAGAAAGTTTTTTGTTTTGTCTTGTTTTGTTTTCAGATTATCCAGAATTTTCATTGACTTTATCAGGAAACTTATTAAACAAAAAGAATAGAAGTCCTCTGTACTAATGAAGGACAATCCATCATGACTCAAGTATTCAGACATCCTGAAGCATGCAGTCCCTGAGATGGAATCCAGCTATGACTGACTCATGAAGCACCTGCTGCTTGTTCCACAGCTGCTCCATGTCCTTTGTGTTATTGACCTCCTTGTTTGGCATTCTTCTCCAAGACTTGAAAAGAATGAGGTTATTTTCATACTTCTCTCCCTAGACAGGGAGCAGGGGATCATCTACATATACATGATGGGAGGTGCCTGAAGAAGATTGAGAAAATTCTCTAATCGGGTGATCCTTGGATGGCCCAAAACAGGCCATGAAATATAACAACAGAATGGTGACAACCAAGGTGAAACAGAGCTTAGGAATGTTGCGTCCTCTTCTTGTCCTCTTGAACAATGCTTTCTCTTTGGGCCACCCAACTTTTCCACATGTGAAGCATGATAGTCACATATATTTGTAAGATTCCATTGCTCCGCCCTTAGTTCCTTGAGCAAATGCTAATTCTACTGCCATATAACTAGGCTTTCTAATAGGAAATGTCTGAACACTTAACTGTTTCTTCAATATCTCAACTGCCCTTAATCTAGATGGCCTCCTTTATGTCCTAGCAATTTATTGTGCAACAACAATCTTTTGTATCAACCAGAATTTATTGAGCTGATGTTTCAGAACACAGATTGGGCCCCAGATTTATGCTGAAATCCACACTCTGTTATTTAATAGCTGGGTGGCTTTGGGCAAAGGGTAAAACATACTTTCCTTAGGTGTTAAATGGGAATCGTTACAGTATAACTCATCAGATTCTGAGGATGCTAAATAAGGTAACCTATATAAATGCTTAGCTCATGACCTAACACATAGCCGTATTTGCTAAATGGAAATGTTTATGCTATGAATCCGTTTTCTTTTTCTAATATGGCTATAACAGTGCACGAAGTGTTCACCAATAATTTTACCTTAATTATCCTTTACCAGCCTTGAGTTCAGAGGAGTAATTGTGTTTTCTATGGAATTTAGAGAAGTGTTTTGGCAGCTGGGTGATACCAGGTCCAGAGGGACAGAGTTTTCATCTGTTTATTCTCCCCTACAACTCTGATCCTGCTGCAGTGTGTGGCGGAGGGGAAACACTCAATAAATACATCTGTTGAATTAATGAATAAATGAATGGATAATAGAGGGTCAAAAAATATGAATGGACTGCAACATTGCACATAAAATAATAGAAAATCAGGGATGATGGTTTTATTATAGGGGACCAAACTCCATTCCAAAAATAAATTCACCTTTCTTGAGAATTTTATACAACAGAGCATTAATTTAGTTTAATGCTTTTTATAATTTAAAGTACTAAATGTATACAATATGTACCATGTTAACAGAGAGAAAATATTTTCTTCTGGTAATCAATATTCACTCACTTCCCTTTGGAATTATGCTCTGTAATGTTCCTTCTTGAGAAAATTCTAAGTGTCTGGTTTTGGTTTTGATCTACATAGTAGCAAACATCTCTGATATCCTGAAATGGACAAATGATTGTGAACAGAAGATTTTTACCATTCTAATATGGGAAGTCAGTTCCAGATTGAGACAGCATAAACACATTTTGCAACTTGACTTCTACTTATATTTCTAAATTTTGTTTTCTGCCTTGTAGAAGTGAGTTTTCCAGGACCAAAAATTATCATTTTCTAGTCTGAACTAGGTTCATTATCCATATTAGCAAAATTTTTTGATCACAAAATCTATCTGACATTGTTCAAATTTCAAAAGCTAATGGAGGAAGCATCATGACACAAGTCAGTTGTAGTTAGATAGGCAACTGTTCTATGGGGAAGTCTTATATAAGCAAAAAATAGCCATAAAATGATATAATAGGTCATAGATGCGTCTCATTTCCTCTCCATGTGGGGAACCACCAAAGGAAGTCTTTAATACAATGGAAAATAGCATTTTTTTTTCAATGCATGAAAACAGTAAGTAATGGGGCTTGAACATTAGAGTGAATCCTGGGAAATCCTAGTTTACTTTTTCTATATCCCAACCATGATGTGCTGAAGAAATCAAGGTGTGTCTCAGAGAGCTTTTAAATGTTGTGGAGATAAGACTTTCATACACTTTGTACCCCCATACATAACCTAGCACACGATCTGTAAAATTACTTGTGTACTAAATATTCGTGTATTTCTAGAATCTTAGTTTCAAATCAAGACAGCAAGACATGGCCACAGATTCCCTTCAAGTTCGATTAGCAGAAAGAAGGAATAAGATTGTCTCAGGTGATCCATTCACCCTTGTTTTTCAGTGGAAATCGAGGTACGTGATGATACAAACTTTTATAACTTGCTTCTTCTTGCCTTCTTGTAAAACATGAAATAAGCCCATGAGAATAACAGTTAGGGGAAAACTTGCTATGCAGTTATTTGTTTTAATCATCTCCAAATAACAAACAGTATCTAACATCTACTAAGTGTCTACTTATTTAACAAACATTGTTTTTAGTGCTTTAGAGGACTTTACTCATTTTAAGTCAAGAGAACTTCATTTTCATTAGAAAGATTCCATTACTCTCATTTCTCGCAGACCTGGATGCTAAGGCACAGAAAGGTGCTGACTTTGCCCACAGCCACACAGGAAGAGGCTGAGTGAGCCTAGAACCCCCAGCCTAGAACCCCCAGCAGTCTGGCTCCTTCACTCGGCTCTTCCTACCTTATACTGGCTTCTGTGTGGCCCGTAAGGGTCAGCTTGTTCATCTTTCTCCACCCACTAGGCTGAATCTGGCTCTTTCCACTGCTTCCGGTTTAGCCCTAGCTCTCAGGACTCCGGTAGCTATTTAGAAGACAGATGCTGATTACCTTTTCACTCGATCACACTCTGGCATTTGCAAGACTTCATCTACTCTAGACACTGAATAGCTACATTATTTGGCCCTTGTTCTCTAAAGGAGTGTGGCCTGGCTTTTCAAGTGTGTACACAGTGTGAGTGTGCACAGAGCATGGCAGCCACACTCGCCATGCAGCTCCTTATGGCTCCATGTCCTTTCCTGTTGAATTTGCGCCCCCCAGCCTTTCTGGATTTTCTATCAGTGGTTTTTGGGTTGCTCCCCTGGGTGTCTTGCCTAGCACTCCTGCCTACTAAATCAAGCTTGCTTTTGACAGATAATTTGTATAATTTATTAGGATGTGGGAATCTCGAAATGTTTTTGTATCTCCAGTGACTTGGTGTAAACTGGATGGTGATGGGCCAGAAAATCATTCTCCCAGCCCCGCAGAAATCGTTGCGTGACTCACACCATGATTCAGTTGGAGGCAGCTTAAATGTTGTGTTGGACTCTCATGCAGTTTGCTGTCAACCCATTCTGAAATCACTATAATAACCTGCAGATCTGAAGTGCGCTCTGTTCAGTGGGTGGCAGATCTGTTTCTAAACATATTTCTTCTTGGAGCAAATTCCTAGCGGGGTTTATATTTCTTAACTACTCTTTATAGTAAACATCATCCCATAATGGTTGCATTTGCATGTCATAGGAGAAGTTGTGTGTGTGTGTGTGGTGTGTGGGAGTGCGTAAACACAGAAGTACAAATCTACTCTTATTTTTGTTTTTATTTTATCATTTGAGATTCATTCATCTTGAAAGGATCAGTGATGCAGAGTCATATATAATTAAAATATCAAAATACTAGATAATGATTTTGTTACTTTCAAAGGAAATTCCTCGTTATCTGATTCATTCATAGGGCAATTAAAAATTTTTAATTATCTGGATAGTTGCAATTCCTCATGTTACAACACCAAGTCCAGAAAAAACATGTGAATTTGGGAGCTGTAAGTGCACATAGATTGCCAGGGATTGGTAACTGGCATGCATCAAATTAACAAAGTCAACATAATAACTTACCATATACTTTACGTCTTAAAATGCTTAATTTGAATATTTCTGATTATTTTTTCCAAAATTGTGGCAGGCATAGATGTCATAATGTTTTTAGCCTGTATGGCATCTAACCACTTTGAAATCACCCACACTAGCAGTTGTTTTGTGGGTTTGTGAAAGGTTATGAACAATAATAAAATCTAGGCCAATCACGGTTTGAAAAAAATGATCCTTATGTATATTTTCTCTGCTGCCAGAACTTCAGAGACGTTACATAAAGTGAAAGCCCTATAGGGCTTCTGGTTACCATCAGACTTTTGGAATTTCAATAGAAACCAGGAACGGTCTGTATAAAAAGCTTCTTAATATTTTATGAGCATGTTCAACGTCCTACAATTGGTTTTTTCAGAAAGTGTGTTTATTATTTTCTATCTGATTTTCCTCAGAATGTAGCAGTAAAATTCTGAAAATAAGAAGGGTCCATGATATTTATCCCAGGTCTCTCTTCTAAGTTCCAGATGCACAAATACAGCTGCCTGTGTGATGTGTCCACTTGGGTGACTCAGAAATCTCAGCGCTCACAGACCAGCCTGGATCTCCTGATTCCTCTCCAAATCCCCAAATGAAACCTTTCCTTTTCTGCTCCTCCCCAGCTGAGAAAAGGATGCTGATATCCACACAGTTGCCAAGCCAGAAAACTTATGTAAGCATTTTTTTTTCGAGTAGAATCTATGGAGCATGCATAAAATGCATGCATCTGAAGCATACATTTCAAGAAATCTCTACATATGAAGACACTTGTGATCATTGTCCAAATGCCAGAGGTTCCCTGGTGATCCTCGGGAGTCACCGATCCCTCCTTTTTCATGTCTAGACCTTCACCAAGTCCTGACTATTCTTTCTCCATTGTTTATCTTGAGCCTTTTCATGTTTCTCCTTCTCCACTGCTGTCACCATGATCATCAATCTCTGATAACTAGTCTCCCCACTTCCAGTTTTGCCAATTCTTTATCTTTACAGAGTGATCTTGAAAAAACCATAACCCTGAACATCGCATTTCCCTTCTTCATTAACTTCACTTTATACTTAGAACAAAATGGAAACTTGTTACTGAGGCTTAAAGTGAATGCTTTGTGCCTTAAAAAATGGTCTCTTGAAAGCTTCCAGCCTATGTCTCCCCCTATATTCATCCATGTCCCTCCTCCCCTCGAAGCTCCTGGAAAATGCCCGGAGGGCCTGGTACACATACCAAACTTGGTGTGAATGCTTTCCTTCTTCTCCCCTCTCACTCCACCCCACTCCCACCCACACTCACACTCACACCCACACTCACACCCACACCCACACCTGTCCCTTCTCTTCACATGGCCCCTTCCTCCTCATGCTTCTTTCTCAGATTAGGGACCACCAGGCCATAAAGCATTTTCCTGCCCTCGACCTAAAGGACGGCTCCCCACTTAATCTCAGAGAATCATGACTTTTCCCTTTACAGTAGTTTCCAATGGATATATTTAAGAGTTGCTTCCAGTTATGTATGTATTACCTAACTTCCCTCAAACTCCATTAGGGAAGGACCAAGAATGTTATTTTATTCCCTCTTCCCTAATAGCTAACAGTGCACCTGGCATACGAGAAGTACTTAGTAAATAACTGCTGAATGAATGAATAAGTAAATGAATGTGTACTTGTCTCTGAGAACAATGCAGAAGGGAAGAATTGAGAGGAAACAGAGGCAGGTGTGGACAGTCCCTCTGAGAAGTTAAAGTTAAGAAAGGATTATTTTTTCCTCAATTGAATGAATTTCAGAAATGGTTCCTGGACAATTCCTCTTTTCCTGAGCTGAGTATTGCTCTGAGAAAAGCATGGCTTCCTATAATATCCCTGGAGAAGAATTCAGCTGGGAAAAGTCAGTTTCTCTCCTGATTGACTCATCTGTCCTTTGACCCCCATAGCCCATCTTATTCCGTTGGGTCTGGTACCAACTGCGGAAGATTATTGCAGACATCTCACTGGTTCTTTTTTGTAATTTCTGTGGAATCGGTAGATGATCCAAATCCTGGAACATAGTGGCAGGCTAAGGACGGGGTGGGATGGGGTGGGGAGCTTCAAAAGAGAGATGGTTGCAGATCTTTTTGGAAAAGAGTATGAGGTTGGATTCTGTGAGGAATGATTTTGAATTTTATATTCTTTTGTATCGCAATTCACTTCTCATAGTCTCAAGCCTTCATACAGTTTTGTGAATACCTAACCTGGTGTTTGTTGTGCTTAGGAAAATTCAGGGAGAATACTGAGTGACTGTTTCATGCCCAGCTCTATAGAGCAGAAGGGCAGGAGCCCAGAGCAGGGCTGTGAGGTAGAAAAGAAGTATCCGGCAAAGATGTTCAGAGCAGCAGGTCAGAGCTAGAGTTGACAAATCACTACAGGATGAATTTGTCCCACATGTCACCATTCCTTAGGAGTTGCAGAAATACAAAGGGGAGAGAGCTGACATCCCCTGGCTGGACAGGACAGGGCACATTCCACGTCAGCTGGTATTAAATAGATGAGTGATCCCTGAAGCCTAGAGAACGTGGGGACATTTGGGTTACTCTCTCTGGGTCATATGATTTAAAATTCTCTCACATAGACATTCTTACCTCAAAGTAGACTGCAACTCAGAAGAAAACCCAACTGTATTTTGGGCTGAAAGCTTCTTGTTTAAGAAAAGTAAAAAAATCTGGCTAAATCAACTGGACCTTCAGTCAGGTACACTTTGGACTGAATTAACTCTGTTTTCTTTCCTCAAAACGCTTAAAGCAATCTGTCAATTTAAGAAATGGGAAATTTAGTGGACACTAGTGCAAGGAAGGTTCATCTTGGCCCCAGTGCTCTGTCAGAGTGAAGGAGGGTGACAGGGTTGGGCTTTTAGGAGTCAGAGAGTTACAAAAAGAATGTTTGGGATGAGAGGTGAGATACTGCCAGAAAGAAATGCTGCTGACTTTGTGATTTTGTTCTTCCTATATTCAGTCATCTTTAAATGAGTTAGTGATGTAATTGGGTGCAGTTCTTAAAATCAGCCAAATAAAACCAGCCCCACCGCATTTGAATAGTTTGGAAGATTGGGAGAGAAAGAGTGAAGATCTAGAATATGTGGCCTGACTCCTCACCCCACGGGTCCAGCCTGCTCTACATGTTTGACTTGAGTTCTGAGTCAGAAGGATGGGGTCAGTTTTGCTGGCTTTGTTGGATAATTGACCCAAATTATCTGTTTATTTCATGGAATATGATACCTTGATCTAAGAGGAAATCCTTAAGGCATTTCTTTCCTATTAGAGATACCTGTGAGCATTGTTTTTGGTGAGACTAGAAGCTCAGTGAAAACAGGACTTCCCTCTGTATTCACGGTTTAGAACGGTGGTCAGAGTTCATCGGGGCTCGCTATATGCCAGGCCCTGTGCATATTTCATGTCATCTTCCCCACAATGCCCTATTCCACAGATGAAGAAAGAGGTACTCTGAGAAATTGGAAACTTCCCTAATCTACCAAAGTCCTCATTACTAGTGAGGGGTTGGGCAAGAAATTGAGTAGGTCTATCTGAGTCCAAAGCCCAGGAGCTACCCGCTAGGCATTCCTGTTGATGCAAGTCAGCAGTACCCATCACTACTATTATTTGCCATGGGTACACAGTAAAATGATTGAGAGAACAAGAGGGCCTTTAGCGTCGGAAATATCAGTCAATGGATTGTAGTTCATTTACAGTCACACACGGTTAATCTCAATTATAATATCTAATTGTAGCAAGATGTGGAACAGGGACACAAGCTTGGAGTCAGCACGCTGGTGCTGGCCCCGCTTCCTGCTGTGAGTCCTCAGACAAATTACTTAGGATCCCTGGGCCTAAGTCTCCACCTCATCTGTGATAGAAAGGAATTAGATGATTTTATAAACAATAGAGCTTTTCCAGCTCTAACATTCCAAGAGTCTACAAGTCTTATGAGAATGGGAATCTCCCCACCCTCTTAGCACATGGAATTAATTTGCAACATGCACTGTGGCAAGCTCTGATGTAGTCTGACCCATGATGCGGCCCATGACAAATGTAGGTCTCATAAATGGACTCGAGCCAATGAGAAAGAAAAACGTACCAGCTGGTCCCTTGGCAGCCAAAAAGAACTTGCAAAACGGTGGGCAAGAAAACATTTTATCTACCTTTAATCCAGCACATTTTCCTCTGATGTCCTTTCTCTCACAGATTGTCTTGAGGTACAAGCCTCCAGGCTCTCTAGATGGAATCCACATCCCGGCTGGTCACAATTCTCCCAGGGGCCGACCAGTCCTCTGTTAGCAATTCCCACAGCTAGGCAAGGCTGCCAAGAAGTGTGAAGTGCATGTTGTCTGTGTATGTGTTTATTTTTTATAAATACCTTTTATAAATTCCAAGATACAGGACCTGATTCTCTCCGAGCTGGGTTGCCAGATAATATACAGGAAGTCAAATTAAGTTTGAATTTCAGATAAACTAGTAATAATTTGAATGTCCCCCAAATTACATGGAACACACTTCTACTAACAGATTGTTCTTTGTTTATCTGAAATTCAGATTTAACTGGTGTCCTGGACTTTTGTTTTCTAAATATGGCAACCATACTCAATAGAAGGAAGAATATTTTATTTAGCTTTTTGGGTGGGATTTAGGCCAAAGGTAGTACACATTGGAACACAAACTATTTGGACTTGTATTTATTACTTTACCCATTTCAGGACCTCTGGTGTGAAACATCTGCAATGATATCAATGTATTTTCAGTGGGTGTACTTCTGTTTAAATTTCTCAGGTTATAAGTCTCTCCTTTCTAAAGGAAAAAAACCCAACCCTCCCTGCCCCCCCCCAGCATTAAACTCATTCATGAAATCAAAGAGATCCTAACCATTGATAGCAGAACTTCTAAAGGATGTAGCATATTTTGGCCGACATCTGTGACTGAGCTCTTTGAACTAACTGGGAAATGTTGTATGCTGGCAGGCTTTAATTAAGAAATATGTTTCCCCTTAAGGATGATTTGTCTAATGGGCTATAGAAATGCTTTTTCTCTGCTTCGGAAAGCCTTTTCCCATTTGCTAATGGTCCAGCTTCCTCACCTTTTCCCCACCCCAAAGCTGATGTTATGTCCAGTTCACTGAACTCAGGAATCGTGTGATTAAGCCAGAGAAGGTTTCAGGCCTGACTTCAACTTGAACCAGGCATTTCAGCTTTCTGGGCAGATTACCTCCTCTAGAGATGGTGTTGAAGAAATCATCTGTGAGGTTGCACAGTCAACACTTACTGATCCAGAGCAGGGCTGGGTTTGGAGAAGAGGAAGATGGTAAATCAAGAAAGTAAAAAATGGGGTTTCAGTTATGGTTTCATTGCAAGATGCCCCCCTCTCCCTGGCCTCTGTCCCAGGTCCTTGGGCTATGTCGGGACTAGGTTGCCCAAAGAATTTTTATATATGTTTCCGCGTTCAAAGATAAACATGCTCTGGATTCCAAAGAATTTAACATTTTGCCATGAAAGCATAAAATTTAGCAATGACATTAGACACCAAAGAGATATTTTCTCTATGTGGTCCCAAATATGTAGGGTTTGAATGCATCTTAATTTTTCCATAAAATGTTTAGCCTGATGTTTGGCAAAAGGAAGGTGAAGTCCATGACGTCATGCAAATGAACAGAGACGCTAGTTCAGGTAGTGCTGTTAAATATGGAGAGCCAGATAATCGGTTCTTTCAGGAAGCCAAATGAGTCATACTGACTCATATTTTCATGTCATTGCAAAGACAATGAGTATGGAAGTGCTGTGTGGGATCTGTTTTCAGCCTTGGTTCATTTCTAGTCTCATAACCCTCATTACCCTTCACACTGTAGATAAGACAGTGATATCATAACAGGATGTGGCAGAAAAACAGATGAAAATAAGCACTGATGTCCTTCCTCCACTGAACAGTTGAACCTCAAAGCAGAGAGGTGTGAGTCTTATTACTTCATTTCCAGCAGTGAAATCAAGGTTGTTTCATTGTATTTTCCATACATCTTTGCTGGTGAGGAAATGGTTTTGGTTTCAAACTCAAAGGCATATGCTTAACGTCATTGCGAAATAGTTAGAATGCCTATAACACCTCCTAGAAATAGAGACTGTAGATTGCTACATCTAGAGAAATGATCTGTAGCTCATTTCCATCTAAAAACTGAGATTTATTTATTTATTTGTTTAAAAGTGCATCACTAGATATATCACTGTTTTGCAGAAATTCAATGATATCTAAAATGTAAACTGTCAGCTCAGTAACAGTTCTTCCATCTGGTGAAATCTCAAATAGTCCTTTTTATTTTTTTAAAGTGCATGGAATGGATTCGAGTCGGTCCTCTGCTGAGGAAGGGGAGAAAGGATATCCGTGGGGAGGGCACTTCTTGGAGGGGGACAGTCAGTGGACAAGGCTGCTGTCTGGAAGGTGGTGAGTTCTGAGAGGCCCAAAGTCATCCTTGCCTGGGGCCTGCTGGGGCTTTGAAGTCTCTTCAGCTGAGATTCACCTACCCTTTCACTTCCTCTCTCTTACTTTCCCTTCACTGAAAATAAGGGACAAGGGATTTAAAGCAGGGGAAGAGCCCCTCTGAACCATTCCAATTATAATTTACCAATTACTAAGTGAGTAGTTTGTTGTTGCAATTGTTTCATTTTCTTAGTTATTACTCGTGTTTTGTTTTGTTTTTTTTTCCTTTAGAAAAACAGGTTTAAAAAAGGCCTGGGGGATGTATGATTTCCAAATAAGTGTGTTCCTATAGGCTTTTCCTGTGTCACTAGTGCTTTAAAGGTCTAATGTGGTCTTTAAAATTTCAGTAAAAAAATAACTCTCTGCCATCTGACTTTTGAGTTCATACTGAATTTTTGTCTTTCTTTTAAAGATAATCCCTCTTCATATCCCCTACCTTTTAGCTTAATCAACTTAAGGGAAAAAAAAGAAAAACAAGAGCATTGCACTTTACCTTTTGGATCTTTTTTGGGTACTGATTACAAAATTCAGTAGTTCATTGGGAAGCAATATTTCCATACTGTCACCAATTAGTTTGGCTTAACAGAGGAAACTGGAAACACTCAATATGAACACAATTCTTCTAAGGGTGAGATAGTACGTAAATTCTTAGAGAAACAATGACCATTTCAAAAGATTTTTATTTGAATATTTACACTTTGGCATGAAATAGAACTTCTAAAGTATAGACCTGTATATTCTTTATTGGCTAAGCCAGCCATGAATATATACTTGTAAAACCTCACAACAGTCAGTGTGAACCTAATAGAAGAGAAATTATAGCATTAAACTTTGTCTTTATTGTATTTTTATCCAGTATTACTGAAAACCAGTATTTGATGATGGAATTTTGAGGTTATGCCTAAGGAGAACAATGTAATGTTTTGATATATGAGATCTATTAAAATAAGTAGAAACTGTGTATTTTTAAATGGTAATATTAATATTTCAAAACAAAAAGATAATCAAACCAGCAAGAGATTTATAAGTATAAATTTTTTTCTGTCTCACACACAGGTTTATTCTTCTGATAGGGATAATCAGTAAAAAAAAAAAAAGGCTAATAAGGAAGTAGTTATATTTGTTCTATACCAGCAAAACAGAAAACTAAAGTAATTATCAATTTGAGTCAACCCACCCTATCTTCTACCTCCAAAAATAAAAGCAAAAGCAAAAATAAGCACACAAACACCAAATTGAGACCTCAATCATCAAACATTCCAGATGACAGACATTTTAGAGGGCTTAGTTCTTGTTTTTGTTTTCATAGGAAAATAAATGGTCTTGGAAATAAAAGTAAATGCTTCATTTCTTATAAAAAGCATTCTTGTGAAGACAAGAAAAAAGCTAGTGGCTAAAATGCAACAAATATTTCATGTCACTTCAAGATCATGTTAATATGTATGTTCATTTGCTTTCCGCAACAGATTCAGATGAAAAAATGTGAAGCTAACATGAAAACCTGATGGAACCCTAGGCTTCCATCTTTAGATTACTTTAAACAATTTTTCTCTTGGTAATTGTTTGAGAATTCACTTCTGTGATTTACACGGAATACCTATTAACAGAGTACGGACTGCTATCATCCTCCTGTATTGCTACATTTCTTCTTTGCAAATATGACCCTGGCTTCCCTAACTTTTTTAAACAAAAAAGAGGGAAGACTAAACATGAGGGAATCATTTTAACTCTTAGAACATTGGTCTAAATGAATCTTCGGTGAACTGGAAATTTAGTTTGGATGGTCATGATTCCCGCCTTACAGACATCTTCTGAAACACTCATTGTCTGTATTTTATGGTCCAATGTTCTCTGTCCTTCATTCCAATAATGCTAGTAACTCACATAATGAAGACACAGGCCTTTCTCTTGATCGTTAATTTCCAGGCCTTAGAAGTCAGCTCTGCTGACATTAGTAAGTGCTGGCTTTGAATGCAGTTTGATCTTGCCCTGGCTTCAAGCTGTGAGCAGCATGTTAAACATCCTGGAGACACCAGTTCTTGTCTCTCTGGAAGCCTGGTGTAGAACACGATTCATGCCTCAAGTCTCTTCTCATGTACCCGTTTTTTCGCTTTTCCCATACTTCACACACACACACAAAATCTGAGAAATTTGAAATAAGATATGCCCCCTCTGGAAGGAAAACTGGCTTGTTCTTACAAATTCCTTATTTTCATATCTCCACACATTAACATCCTTGTGTTTATTATGCTCCAGTGCTGTGTCCCTCCCAATTTATTTACAACCCATTAAAAAGGCAAACATTTGGAAGCAAATCTAATGTAAATATTGAAAGAATTCTTGGTTCTAATTCAGATATATCAACTTAGTCTTCACAAACTCAAGTCATATGTTTTGGTATTTTTCTTTTTCCTTTCCCTAAGGACTCTATCTAAACTGCACACACACAGTCAAGAAAATGGGTCCGTGCTTTTTGTCAAAACAAAAGCAAAATGGGGTCCTTGAGGAAGGGCTGTAAGAGCATATTGCTCCCCAACCTCATCGATTTTAGAATGGCTTTAGGGTTCTAGGACTGAAAATAAAAGTTTCTTTTTTCAGATCACAAAAGTAATACATGCTCATAAAGAGAATTTTGAACACAGGGGGAAAATCAGGAAAAAATAAATGATACAAAATTGTATATCTAGAGTAATTATACTTTTTAAGTTACTGTATTATTTGTGGGATAATGGTGTATTATTTCAACAATGGGTTACTCTAGTGGTGAGGTTGTATATTAATTTTTTCCTTCTAGTGTTCGATAGTGAGCACTACCATTGCATACACTGCAAACCCGTGGAAACCATGGCATGGGTATCCTAGCGTTCACTGACATATGCTGGGAAATTTAGAAATCAAGTCTTCTCCCTAGGATAATAATTTCTTACATACGTGTAGTTCTCTAAAGGCTTTTCAGATGCTGTACCCAATTTAGGTCCTCAGCAATGCAGCCATTTAACAGATGAGGAGCTGAGTCCTGGAAGAGATGTATGCCAAACCCAAGACCAGATGAATCTGGACCAGTGCCCTTGAGTATCTACTTCTCCACTGCACATGGTATTAGAGGCAATCAAAGAGAAGGTAGATGCTCACCAAAACTGAAGTCCCAATCAATCTCAAGTGCCCTGCTTCTATTAATGGTGCCTCCCAGGATCCAGACTTGGGTGCCATCTTTAAGGCAACCCTCTCCCTTATTGTGTATCAAATTAAACTGTCAGGAAAAGTAGCTCTTTATTGACCACAAAATAACTAAAATTTCTGTGGCCCGAAGTCAAGGTTATCTGTAACCCAGACTCTGCCACCTTTCCTACATCTATCCACTATGCACACAATGCAAGTTTTCCTCAAAGTATGGACTGTGGCTCCTCTACAACAGAATCACTTGTAATGATGGTTAAAAGATAGGTATATGGGGTGCCTGAGTGACTCAGTTGGTGAAGCATCTGACTCTTGATCTCAGCTTAGGTCTTGATCTCGGCTCAAGTCTTTTTTTTTTTTTTTTTAAGATTTTATTTATTTATTTGACAGAGATAGACACAGCGAGAGAGGGAACACAAGCAGGGGGAGTTGGGGAGGGAGAAGCAGGCTTCCCGCGGAGCAAGGAGCCCAATGTGGGGCTCGATCCCAGGACCCTGGGATCATGACCTAAGCCGAAGTCAGACACTCAATGACTGAGCCACCCAGGCACCCCTCGGCTCAAGTCTTGATCTCAGGACTGTGAGATCTCAGCACTGGGTTCCATGTTGGGTGTGGAGCTTACTTAAAAAAAAAAAGTTTATGGAGGAAGACCCAAAAAAGATATATGGAGGTAGACCCAGGAATCTTCAACTTTAAATAGTTAAGGATTCTTAAGTATGAGAACCCTCCAGGCAAACTGAACTGTTTTCTTAGTAGACTGCCCACATTTCTCTGCTTCCATGCTTTTTTTTTTTTTCAGATGTTACTTTTTTTCTTAAGATTTTATTTATTTATGAGAGAGAGTGAGAGAGCACGAGCATGAGGAGGGGCAGAGGGAGAGGGAGAATCAGATTCCCCCTTGAGCAGGGAGCCTGATGTGGGGCTCCTTCCCAGGACCCTGAGATCCGGACCTGAACCGAAGGCAGTCACCTAACTGACTGAGCCACCCAGGTGCCCCTAGATTGTTACTTACGTACAGAAGATTCCTCCTTTCACTTTCTACATGTTCAGATCCTGCTCACCCTTCAAGGCCCAGCTGAAATTGCATCTCTATGAAGTGTACCTTACTAGAGGCTTCTCCCCTTTCTGGGCTCTCATGCACTCAGTGCTTTTGAAAGAAATCAGCCTTGCTTTCCATGTCTTACTCTCCTACTGTATTTCAGAAACTACGTTTGTCAGAGTAACTCTGTCACATATCCTGTAAATTAGTTATGAAACTCAGGACAAGATTTTTTATCTGGAGGAATTACGGAGCCTCTGTTTATGCACAAAAGTCTTAGTTTGCACACAGAGGGTCATGCTCTTTGGGTAAATAGACATTCATTTGAAGCTGTTGCCAAATCTACTAGATACCTGAACCTAGATCCTTCATGATGATGTAATGGCTTGTCTACCACTTCTCAAACATTTCTCGTGGATGTTTTAGAAAGTAAGAGTTGCAAGACTACCAAAGCAATCTCATGATTGTGCCCTTTCTGGCAGTCAAACTGGGAAGTGTTCCGTGAAGCAGGTGCACCGAGGCTGTATGAATATTTTCAGGCAGCAGGGGAAGTGGTAAGTAGCATATAGAAGAGACTGCATGGCCTAGAGCTGGGGTCACAAGCTCACAGGGATATAGGCCAAGCAGATAATGTAAATGAAGGAAGGTGGCTCTGGATAAGGTGCTACATCAGGCATTTGCATCAAACTTACATTGGGAAACATCGTGACCAGAGAACGCATGCCCTATGTAAAGAGTCAAATTGAGGGCGCCTGGGTGGCTCAGTTGGTTAAGCGACTGCCTTCGGCTCAGGTCATGATCCTGGAGTCCCGGGATCGAGTCCCGCATCGGGCTCCCTGCTCAGCAGGGAGTCTGCTTCTCCCTCTGGCCTTCCTCCCTCTCATGCTCTCTGTCTCTCATTCTCTCTCTCTCAAATAAATAAATAAAATCTTTAAAAAAATAAAAATAAATAAATAAATGTTAAAATATTTAAAAAAAAAGAGTGAAATTGACTCTAGCTGATGGGCACTGAAGGAATGCAGGGCCAGTGTTGCCAAAGACTCAACATTTTCTTTTTTTTTTAAGATTTTATTTATTTGTCAGAGAGATAGAGAGAGTACAAGCTGGGGGAGGGGCAGGCAGAGGGAGAGGGAGAAGCAGACTCCCCGCTGAGCAGGGAGCCCGACGCGGGACTTGATCCCAGGACCTTGAGATCATGACCTGAGCTGAAGGCAGACGCTTAACTGACTGAGCCACCCAGGTGTCCCCACATTTTTCAAGAGAAAACACAAATTGATTTGTATGGGACATGCTCTCATTTTTTTTTTTTTAAACTTTGCCACCTAATTCACATTTAAAACATCGGATAGTCCATCCACATGGGTCAAATACAACTACAGGTAATTTATCTCACTCAGTAAGTACAACCAGCTGTTATGTAAGCCAGGTTTCCACTGCTCTCACTTTCCATGAATCCTGATCAATGTTTGAGAGTCAGCACCCTCTATCCAGAGAGTCTGAAGGGAAGTAGAAATTATTTCAATAGAGTTCTTATTCCAGTGAGAAGAAGAAAAATTTTTCTGGAAGGCCCTAGAGTTGGATATTCCAGAAACAGTGATTGTGGATGCTGTTAGTGGGATCTGAGTCCTCACTCAGAGTCTCTGAGGAGAGACAGGTGTGGTGGAGGTGGTGGGGTTCATTTGTCACAAAAGACCAGGGAGGGTATGTTGGCCTTGTCATAGCTCACCCCTCAGCAGGTGGGAATAATTGAGGGACTGCATGCTGCTTCCTGTATCAGAAGTAGGGGCCCATGGGAAGTGGTTTCCACCAGGCCAGGGGTGAACTTCTAAGGTGGCCCTGCCACCTTCTAGCTTCAAGCCATGGCCTTAGGATGGTGACTCTATTTTGTAGCTTTGATGATAAAATGCCAACTAACGACTAAAGCATTGTTAGTATTTTATTTTGTAATTTGATTGACACATGTATAAACATTGTTTATTACTATAAGTGATGTGCATTACTAGTGTATTGGTTAAATTTGTGGGGAAAAAAATGCTTTGTGGGCCTTTTAAGCCCCAGGAATCCCAATAAAGGAGAGAGAAGGAATTCCTTTCAGCTTGTTTGATGTCTGTAATTAGAGGTCATTATAGGAGTTCCTGTTCTCCTAAGGGTTGTCACCGCCATGTTTTTGTGGCCACATGCGGAGGCAGAGGTAATCTGCACAAGGTCGGTCACATCTGTGCCCTACGTGACAGTGGCAATAGCAATGTGTGTGCTGAGTGCAGTTATATTTGTGTGTGGTGGTCATTCCTACGCGAGCCCCTTCGTGACGTCTGACCAGCTCATGACACAGTTCACCTAAGTTCAAGGGGTCCCTTTGAAGGCACTTTTTTGAGGGTTCATGAGCATTTTAGTGGCACTCTCTCTTGTTTAGACACATACCAATTTTTTTAAACATTTATTTATTATGAACATGAATTCAAAGCAAATAGGCAGTTTCCTTTATACTAGAGCAAATCGGAAAATCAAGACAGGGCTGCCATCATGAAATCTTAACAGCCAGAGAGCAACATCTCCATGAGGTTGGCCTGAAAAGACATTCAGATTCTACCAGTTTTTGAAATGTTCCATATTTAAGTAGTGTAGGCACTGTGGTTACTTCAAGTTTTTTTCTGAAGGCATTACTTGGGTTTTTTTTCAATAAGGTTTTTCTCCAGCTTGGCAGTAGGTGAACACACATCCTTCACTGACATGCGTCGTCAGCCCCTCTCCAGGGCTGGTTCAACCTGCACGCAATCGGGGCCCAAGCTCTTTCCTCAGGTGTCCTTGGCAGCGATAAGCCAAGCAACAATGTGTTGCTACTGTGCAGCTCCCTCGCCCAGCTGAACTCCTGCAAGCTAGCCGTGCTCACATCCTCATCTTTCAGATTCGGAGGCCAGGACAGGGCAGAGCTCCCCAGACAGGGTGGAGGGTATGACAGGAGCCAGCCCAAGGCTTCGGTGCAGAGGGAAGCAAGCCTCCGGCTCCCTCATTCCATTTTTAAACCTGTGTGCCCCGCATAGCACACCAGGGAGACAGAGCCCTTAGCTAAACAAAGCTGAGTAGTTACCAAATTCCACAGGTATTCCTACAGCAAAGAGAGAGGCCCTTTATTGCCCTCCCTCATAAACCAGGGAGTAGTCGCATGAACCAAGAAAGAGGTAAAAAGGGGACACTTGACAAGGCCTAGTAGTTGTTGTGACCTGATTTGCAGGTTGAGCACTCGAATCATCAGGGTATTAGCGGAACAACTGTGACGTATCTCTGTTCTTTGCTGTTGCCTACGTGATTAACTAAAGATATTATTTTTAACAAAATAAGCAAAAATGTATATTTAATGAATACCTTTAATAAAAATGTAAGATTGTAATAAAATCATAGAAAAGTAAAATAAAAGATTTTTAATAAACTAAATTTTTTTGAAATTTCATTTTTAATCAAATCAGAAAATTTTCAGAAAAAAATTCACATTTCTCAATTATGTCCTCTGCAGAAGATCCAGTTAAGCAACAACACGGACAAGTTTATCAGGAATGAGGAACTTCAGTGCAGCTGAAATAATCTCAGTCTGCTCCTCTCATCTTTGGGAAGAGAGCCATGCTGTTCACTTTGTAGCACCTAAGGCTCTGGCAGCAAATTGGCCAATTTTGTTTGTTTCCTTTGTCTCATCTGTGGACCTGCCACATTTTTCACACAGGAAGCTGTGTGAAAAGAGGAAGCTCATATTCCTCTGGACACTTCGGGGCTCCAGGGCTCAGAGCCCACCTTCCACTGAGGGTGGGAGGCACAGTTCAAAGCCTTTGTCTTTGTAATTGTTAACAAATGTCCTCTGTCCCGGGAGGGAGACTGAGAAACAACAAGGAAGTGTGAGAAATAGCTCTGAGCTGGCCGGGGACCTCAGGCCTGCATGAACATCAAAATGATCACCATAGACGTTTCAATGCCAAGCTTCTGTTCCAAGACATTGTCCAAATGCCTGCCTGCTGAAGTGAACGGTGGCCAAGTAGATTCCAGAAATCTCATGGGAACGGCATCTCCTGCTTTTGCTTCTCTGTTTCCTCTTCCAAAGCCCTAATACATAAAAGGAATATAAGAAGATAACCTTTGAACCACCAGAGTGAGGTGTTTGTCTTGGGCCTGGGATAACCACTCAGGCTCCATATGTTTTTGTTCTGTTATTTCCCCCCCTGATATCTATGCGTGGAAAGTGCTCAGCATTCTCTCATTCTTTCAGCAAATGTTTTCAAACATCTCACATCCCAGGAATGCTGGCATATGGCCATTTGAGGCTGGGGCTAGTGCAGTGGCTACTGCATATTAGCAACTGCATAGACAACGGACCTTCAACCTGTCTGGATCACAAGCTTCGATTACTCAGAGCAACAAGGATAAATACAACATACTGGACATTAAGCCTGGGTTAGTAGTTTTCCATAAAACACAGAGGAGTGACGGGAACGTCTATGGGGGACTGGGTAGGGAAACTAAATTCTGGAATCCCCAAATCCACTTCAGTCATGATTACTTCTGGCACTTTGTTTCTCTTGCCCCTTGTGTTTTGTGAGATACTTCTCTCTGATAGACTTTGACTCCTTGCCCTGAGTCAGTAGTTCAAAGGTTTATACCTACTTGCATTACAATACTTCTCTCCAGAATGGTCTTTGGTGCAGAGAACTGTGGGGTGGCTAAAATGGCATTAAACTTTAGGGGATGGGGGGAGATGCAGCCCTTCTGCAAGAGTGACATCCGTCAACCCTAGGGTCCCCTGAATGAAGGGCAGGTAGGTCAGATCCCTTGTGGGATCTGTGAGACCAGGAGACCCCATGACTCCCCTGTAGCATAATGGTAACCCCTCCAACAGCTAAGGAGGAATTTGGTGGGAAATCGGTTTTTCAGCAGCGATCCTAGTTGGACATGATCCAGAGAGACGGCTGCTCTGGCACTCCGACTCCAGTTCTGGATCGTACCTCTCTGGTACCATCCTTCATTGGACCACCCTTGAAAGCTGTGCTCAAGCTGTATTTCCTCAATGAAAACATCCCTTCTAATGTTGCCACTTTCTGACCTTTCCCACTCCACGGCTGCCTTTCCAAAGAGCCTCCCAGTTCACACTACTTCAGCCTCTCCTTCATGCAGCATTTTTTATTTTTTATTTATCTTATTTTTTTAAGATTTTATTTATTTATTACAGAGAGAGAGCATGAGAGGGGGGAGGGTGAGAGGGAGAAGCAGGCTCCCCGCTGAGCGGGGAGCCCGATGTGGGGCTCCATCCCAGGACCCTGGGATCATGACCTGAACCAAAGGCAGATGCTTAACTACCCAGGCACCCCATGCAGCATTTTATATCAAGGTTCAGTGCAGACATTTTAGGAATTGCTTTCCTGGCCCTCCAGGATCTCCAACAGTGAACAGGGGTTGTCTCTGACTATTTCTATCTTTTTTTTCTTCTGTGTTAGATACATGGTAGATAGCCAAGAAATGTGTTGTTAGATTAATCTGTGCTCGACCCATTAATTTAGGAGGGATGATGCAGAGAGAATCTGGTCCTTGCCACTTTTAACCAAACTCACGTGTCTATTCAAAAATACTGGAAAGCTCTTCCATAAGTGAGGAACTGGTCATCAGAGAGCATGTACTTAAAAATTCTGTGTGATTATGCTTGGTTGATGATTGTTTGCTGAGAAATATTCACTAGTCTTCAGCGGGGTGTGTGTGTTTCTTCTTATACTACTGTCATAGAGTTTTATATCAGAGTAAAGTCTTACCATTGCTTATTTCCCTTTGAACGTAGACCAATACATCTATCCTTTCCCTTTCATTTATGTTTAAATCTTGTATGCAGCTATTTGAATATGAAAATCCTGTCACTCTTGAAATAATAGAAAGCGCTTTCCATGGCTTTGACTTCCTTCCACAGGATGGCTAGGACATCACAAGAGAAGAACACTGTCATGACCTTTAATGTTTCTCTTTAATAAGGTGGGAGGAATTTCAAAGAATGATATACCAAATAACTCCCACTGAGAATTCTGAACTCATGAGTTTTTCAGTCTTTCAAGTTAGGTGACTCTGTTTTGTTGAATACAAAATAATCTTATATTTGTTACCAAAAAAAAGGGAAGAAGGCCTGGGTAAGAAATGTGACTGGGGATTTAATCTGCAGTTTACAGCTGAGAGAAGCAAACTTTAATGTGGGTTTCGTGTTCCAATTGTCTCCTCTACCACTTCAAAATGTTTGCAGTCACATAGGGTTAAGATAATGGCCATCAGGCCGTTCCATTCTTCACAACTCTGGTCAGAGATAAATGAGAATACGCTTCCCTGCTGTGCAAACATCCTTTTTATTAATACTGGGTGAACAAGAATGTAAGCACATTTGGCTGCAGAGAAAATGAACGGAATTGGAAATGCAGAATATTAAAGCTCAGAGTCTAAGATCAGGCTTTCAAAGTACAAGTGAGTAAAAAGAAAAAAAATTACAGAACAAACAGCAGCGTTGCAATGAAAATGGATCAGCATATTACAGCGGAAGTGTATGACCGATGTGTTCCACTGGCGTGCCCAAGTGGCCAGGGCATGGTTTGCTCCTCTAGGAAATAGTTACGTCGCTTCTAGAGCGCGGACTGCTCTCACCGTCTCCAAGGGGCAATCTTTAATTTGAGCTCATGCTAGTCACCCAAACTCATCACACTCATTATTTACGCAAGCATTTGGTAATGAACCCCCCTCCCACGGTGTTTTGTGATACATATTCTATTTTCATTTATTATTAAGTTACTGTTTTATCTTATATGCCCATATGGCGTGTCTTCCCATTTAGAGTCTAAATGATTTGAGGCCAAGGGCGGTGCCACGTTCATTTCCACAGCAGCTATCCCAGCCCCTCACACACAGCGGGCACCAGCAGGGCCACACGGCAAGCCCCGGGGAGGGCCCGTCCATTTGATGCGATCCAGGCAAGTCTGGCCCAATATAAAAATTCTTGCCTATGGCTTCAGTGGCCTGGGAAAAAGGAAAATCTCTCAACCTTAGTGAAACCCAGTGCTGCTGCTTTGAATAAATGCTCTTGGGATTTTAAAATACTGAGAAGAGTCATACATGTTTCCACTTCTGGGTGCGAGGTCATCTCCGCACATGCATTTTTGAACCAACTAAAGACGTGAATGCACAGTGGCCAGCCACTCAAAGAAACAGAAGCCTAAGAGGATTGCTCAAATTTAGAAAGTATCTTTTTTTTTTTTTTTAAGATTTTCTTTCTTTACTTGAGAGAGAGAGTGAGTGAGAGAGAGAGAGAGAGAGTGAGCACAAGTGGGGGCTGGGGGAGAGGCAGAGGGATAAGGAGAGGCAGACACCTCACTGAGCAGGGAGCCCGATGCGGAACTCAATCCCAGGACCCTGGGATCATGACCTGAGCTGAAGGCAGACGCTTAACCCACTGAGCCACCCAGGCACCCCAAAAGTGTCTTTCTTTTTTTCATGAAGGAAAGTGTATGTAGCTAGCTTTCTACATCATGAGGCTACCCGCCCTGACCTAAAGATCAGCTTGCGCCTAGTAAGAATTAGATTTAATAGAGATTCATGGAATAAATACTGCATCTGGACAGAGAGGAGAACACAGAGATTTCTGAGTAGGAGGATTCTGCCCATTTTTCATACCAGACGTTCTTTGGAGCTTCAGAAGTTTCAATTCATCAGCAGGAAATGAGATGAATTCTTTTATGGATCCATAAAAATGTATAGCTTCTATTAAATAATATTAAGCATGCTCCCTTTGAACAGACGGCTAATGTTAAAACTGGAAATAGCCACCTGGTACCATGGATTTCAGCAATATCATTAATGGCCACTGGCTTTCTAGGAATAAAGCAATGTGTTCAAAGTAGTCCTTATAATTAGGAGAATGTGCTGTAATCAAGGATCCACATCCAGAAAGCTGAGAGAGAAAAGGGCCCATTTGGGGGAGAATGGTCTTGACTCTTTGGATTTTGCAAAGCTAATAATATTGGCTCAGTTTGACTTCTCAGGGCTGGAAAGAGACCAATACATTAGCAATGCTGATTGGCCTTTAGGGGAGGTTTCTGAAAAGAAATAACTATGCAAAAGTAAATTAAAACCTTCCACAAAACTTGACTTTCATAGGTCAGCTGTCTCGGTTTCAAAACAACATAATCCTACCTGATCATTCTCTGCATCCATTTATCTTTGTTTTCTTTGTTCCTTTTCCCCTTCCTGCTTTGTCTCTCATCTTTTTTTTTTTATTATTTTTTTTCTTTTTGTAATATGCTTCTGTTAGAATAAGATTTTCATCTTCAAATGCTGCATTTTCAAGAAAACGTAGAATTTTTACAATACAATAAGCTGATTTGCAATCAGTGAATGCACACCAGGCCAGGGCAGGCTTTGAATTGTGTTCACATTCCCCTGATGTGAGTGGAAACATGCAGGAGCCCAGGTCTTTGTAGACTTCGGGCAGTACAGGGATAAGTAACAAAATAAAGTCTCTCCATGAACAGTGTGATCTGCGAAGATGAGACAGGGACTCTGGGATCTGAGTGACTATGAAATATCCCTAATGAACTCTCTCGCTCCGTTTCCTCGGAGCTCCCTTCCAGAGCACAGCGACTACAAAGCAAGCCATCATGCTTGAAAGTGTGGCTACCGGGAAGAAGAAAGACAAAAGTCTGAGGCAGAAGGGAGATTCTGAATTAGTGATAAGCTGCTGCATGCCACATGCAGAGGCTTCTTTCAATTCCTGGGGAAAGTGTTTTATTAAACACACCATACTCCTTTGCGGTGTCCTTCATTAACTTTTTTTTTTTTTCTAATATGGTTCCTGGAAATAAGCAAATGAGTTTTCTATTTATCCACATGTTATGTAAACAGCTACTACAGGCTGGGAGGCAAACAGCAGGGTCATATTTGAAGAGTCTTGTTATTCTTATATTGAATCCAGCAAAACACTCATTGGGCACACTCAGAGGCTGTGGAAGCTGCTTACAGAGGGGGTGAGCTGGGGGGGGAACCTGGGGCCAGAGCATATTAGGTGTGAATATGGTTTTATCTATTTTATCCTTGTTCTCTCTCTCTTTCTCTTTCCTGTGCTTCCAATTTTATTTTGTTTCCTCTCTAGAGGTCCTTATACAAAGAGAACATAATTAATTAATTGAATCCGTTCAGGATGAAAATGCATAAATTGACAATTTAGATTCATGTAACAAACAAACCCCCCACCACCACCACAACCCCCATCACACAATCAGACATTTCACTGGTTTTCTCTCTTTTGATAGTTGTGTCCACGGTCCTTGGGAACAGCCTTTTTCAAATGTAAATTTTCAACATCAGGAATGATTGATTTGGACCAACCTTGGTGGAGCAACCCATTCATACAGTCCGGCACCAGTGCACAATGAGCCCCCTCTGTGCAGGGAACAGCCCCAGGACTGGGGACCAGGGGAGAATTACTCACTGGAGATAATACACAGTAGCCAGTGTTCCTGCCCTTAGAAATCAAGTGCCTGATGGTGGAGACTCACAGGCACGATCCATTCTTATTCTTACAGCATGTGCATACATGCACACACACACTCACATGCAGTAAATTAATTTAGGAAATAGATTGTTCTTGACCACTGAGTATCCTAACAAAAGCCTGCCAATTCTCAGTGAATTAAATACTAGGGCGCCTCAATATCTAATACTACAGAACTGCTGAAGATCATTTCGTCTCTTTCTCTGGTGATTCTAAGGGCTGTGAAAAGCTCTGTGGCCTTTATTGGCTGTGGGACCTGGGGTACCGTCTCATCTGTAAAGTAGGGATAATCATAGTATTTACTTCATAGGTACATTGTAGGCATTAGGCAGGATTATATAAAGACTCAGCACAGTGTCTGACACAATGTAAGTAGTCAAGGCATGCTGGCTATTGTTAATATCTTGTAAAATCTTTCATTAATAAAGAATCTGATTGTCAGAAGTAAAAGAACATTAACTTTTTCATTTGCTTTTAAAAACCTTTTGGTTGGGGCGCCTGGGTGGCTCAGTTGGTTATGCGTCTGCCTTCGGCTCAGGTCATGATCCCAGGGTCCTGGGATCAAGCCCCGCATCCATCGGGCTTTCTGCTCAGCGGGAAGCCTGCTTCTCCCTCTCCCTCTCCCACTCCCCCTGCTTGTGTTTCCTCTTTCACTGTGTCTCTGTCAAATAAATAAATAAAATCTCTTAAAAAAATTAAAAAAAAAAAGCTTTTGGTTTTGGAATAATTTGAGATTTATCAAAAAATTGCCAGGCTATTCAGTGTTTCCATACATACTTTACCCAGTTTCCTGACATCATGGTAGCACGGTTGTCAAAACTAAGAAAGCAAAACCGATACATTGCTATTAACTAAGCTCCAGATTTTATTTAGATTTTCCCAGTTTTACCATGAATGCCCTTCTTTCTGTTCCCGGACTCTGTCCAGGGTCCCACCTCACATTCAGTTGTCATGTCTCTTTAGTCTCTTCTGGTCTGCGAGTTTCTCAGTGTTTCCTTCTTTTTCATGACTTTGACAGTTTGAATGATACTGGTCTTTGGAAGGCCGTTCATTTTGTAGACTGTCCCTAACTTTGGCTTTATCTCAAGGGTTTTCTCAGGATTAGAACAGGGTCATAGGCTTTGAGACGAAGACCACAGTGGTGAAGTGCCCTTGTCATCATGTCCTAACGGGAGGTACGTGATATCAGTATGATTCAGAGCTGGTGACGTTAACACAGATGGCTTCCTTAAGGTAGTGTCTTTCGGTTTCTCCACCATAACGTTACTATTTTGTCCTTTCAGCACTAGGAAGCCAGTTCCAAAGTCCAGTCCAAACTTCAGGGGAGGAGGATTAAACTCCCCACCTCCTGAGGCTTATGTTCTATTTCGTTTTTTGAAATTATCTTTGAAATTCTTTTCTAAGAAAGATTTGTCCCTTCCCCCCCTTATGTATTTCTTTATTCAATGATTTATTCGTATCAGTATGGGCTATGTTATTTTGGTCAAATTGCTTCAATTTGGCCATCAGGAAAATAGTGTTAACTCGCACAACACTTACAACAAACTCTAAGGGTGTCTTTTGTAGCATGGTTTCAATAATTCCAGTAATTGAAGGTGAATGGAAAGAAATTTTGAGCAAAATTCTATAAAAGAAACTCCTAGTCAGGGCACGCCAGAAGGCGGCACAAACAGGCAGAGATCAGTGGGGGAGCGGCATTTCATGGTGATGGTTAGATACGTTAATGAAGGTAATAAAAAGTGTGGTATTTTATGCAGTGGAGAGTTGATTCTGCTTGACTGCATCTAATCACTTTGGGAAGAGGTTTTGTGTCAACTGATTACAAGTTTGTGTTTTAGACTATACTGCTTTGGAGATGACACGTCTAAATGGATCAGAAATATGAACACAGACAGAACATAATGTAACTTTTGATTTTACTTTCACTCATTGTAATGTAGTGAGAATCAATGAAATTTTGGTCTTTGGGACAATGAAGACACTAAACTATACCTTACAGTTCTACATGTGAACCATTAAATATAAGGAGGTAATCAAATGTGGAAAGCAAATCTTGTAAACAATATCGATGCTTTGATTTTTATGAGCAAGAAAAGGGAAGACATGTAGACAGTTGGATGTTTATTGACTGTAAAAATTACATTAAATACTACCAGGGGGAGATGAAAGCCAGTTACCAAAATCAGCCTAATTTCCATAATGCAAACCATAATGTAACATTAAGTTTCATACATACTGGATACACAAAATTTGAGAATTAATCTGCATAGAATACGTACCTCCCCTCTTTATCTCACTTGTCCCTTGCTCTTTTCAAAAGTCTTAATGCAGCCATGATTTTATTTATTTATTATTGAAGTATAATTGACCTGCAATGTTACATTAGTTTCGGGTGTATCACATAGTGATTGGACAATTCCATACATTACTCAGTGCTCACCATAATAAGTACAGGCACCAAGCAATAGTATTACAATATCATTGACTATATTCCCTCTACTGCAACCATGTTTTCAATACCACCGGGAAGATTCTTAAAATGTTAATGCTTATAAAAATGACTCAACAAGAGAGGCACTTAAGAACAATGTGTACACTATTTCTGTGTTATTTTAGGGCATCAAAAACATTCTTGCCTCAATTTTACCCATACTATGGCTCTACTTGGCTAGTGCTCTCTTCTCTCTCTCATTACCTGGTCCCTATTCATCATTCATAACACAACTCAACCTTCACTGTTCCCTCCTTTCTCATAAAGTGTTTCCTGGGCTCACTTTTAAATAGGTCACCATTCTGATTCTTTCTTAAAGCACTCTCTTTTTAACCTTGGTGGCATTTCTCACAATTTTGTTAGATTATTAGACCATAATCTCTTTGGGTCAAGAATCTTGTCTAGTATTCATCATTGTATACAAAATATCTAACACAGAAACTGGCTCCCTATATTTATTGATAAACATGTGTGAATGAGATAACACTGAAGCAAAGAATGCTTTTTGGTGCAATAAGATAATCTTCCTGATTTGACATTTTAAAACAGAACTGAGATACTTTGTTGGAGGGAATGCTGATAAACTTAAAATTGTTTATATTGATAAAACTATTTATGTAATTTTTATAAAGTGCTTTATAAGTAATCTTTTTTTTTTTTAAAGATTTTACTTATTTATTTGAAAGAGAGAGAGAGAGAGTGAGGGAGAGGGAGAGAGAATCTGAAGCAGACTCCGCACTGAGCACAGAGCCCAAACGCAGGTTCGATCCCACGGACAGCGAGATCATGACCTGAGCCGAAACCAAAAACCGGACACTTAACCGAAAGAGTCACCCAGGTGCCCCAGTAATTTTCTATATACAGATTCAATCTGCCCCCAAATTTCTCTGAACAGGTCCCTCATTTTTCAAAAGAGGAAGCTAAGTGAGATTTCAAGAGGTTAAATAAATTAGCAGAAAAACAAAATACTTGGGGGAATAGTGAGGAACTGAGCACTGGCTTCTGGGTGAAAACTTAGCTGGCCGACAAAGGGCAGCTGACTTCTGGCTGACATGATTTGATAATGATGAGGCATCATGGTGTCACCTCATGATATGTAGGCCTGTAGTTTATTTTTTCTCGTCTGTGGTTTTAGTTTTATCCCTAAATTTAGAGTCACACAGCGTAAGTTCATGTGAATGTCCATTAGAAACAAAAATTTCCCTTGAGGCACCTGAGTGGCTCAGTCGGTTGAGTGTCTGACTTTTTGGTTTCAGCTTACGTACTGATCGCACGGATCATGGGATCGAGCCCTGCATCAGGCTCCATGCTCAGCTGGGAGTCTGCTTGAGGATTCTCTCTCTCTCCCTCTCCCTCTGCCCCCTCTCTTGTGTGCGGGCACTCTCTCTCTCTCTAAAATAAACGGATAAATCTTAAAAAAATAAAAGAGAGAGAAACAAAAATTTCCCTAAATTAGGTTCTATCACCCCTCCTTCTATAGTCCTAGAGTATGTCATAATTATTGCCATTAGAAATTAGTTTACTGTATCATAGCCATATGTTTGCATATATAATGGGTTTCACAAACTTAATTTTATGAGAAACAGGTTTTTCTTCTTTCTTTTAAATTTACCTGAGCCCATCTCACCTAGCCCATGTAAAGTTCTATCTCACTCCTCAGTGGAAAATCCTCCTTGTCCATTATTGTGCAGAGGTCCCACTGTCTGACATCCCTCAGGAGATGTAAAAGAGGTGCTCTGGGCACTGGTTAGTCTTGCCCTGTCCATGTCTCAGGCCAACAGACTGCTGCAGGGAAAAGAGCTCTGTTATTCCCATGCTGTGGGGAAGCTGGGAGCCTCCCATGACTGCAGCATCGAACCATTCACTCTGGGATCACCATCTCCCTGGCAGGCTGCCAGAGAAGGGACAAGCTCTACCCCTCCTTGGAGCCTCTACCCCTGTGCACACACTTCTTCCCAGCTGGAGGAGACTCTCTTCCTCTTTTCTCTTGTTTTCTCAGAGGAACCCCCTCTCTTAATTCCCCCTCTGGGATATATACAACATCCCTTCTATGAGTTTAGACATTTACAAAAGGCAAGGAAAAACATTGACTTCTGCTTCTTCTGTCTTCTGCCCTGGAAAAATCCCCAAAGCAATGAAGTAATAAAGAATTAGTAAGCTGTATGAAATAGGAGAAATAAAAATCTCAGGAGAGCAAACACATGCTGTTTTTAACATAACATCTTACTCTGGATATCTTTTCCCCATTAGCATGGGATCTTCTTGATGGTACAAAATATGTCTTTTTTATTTTGATATTATGGTGTCTACCATAGTCTCCGACATAGTAGATCTTTAAAAGTTGTGCAAGAAATGAAAGAAGGAAGGAATGGAGGGAGGGAGGGATGAAGGGAGAGAGGGAAGGGGGAAAAGGAAGGATAGAAGGAGGGAGAGGAATATAATTATACATATCAATGCAGCAAGCAAGCATTGGACAAAGTATCCCAAGTATGTTGCTACGTACTACTAGTCACATTACAATGCATCAGCTCCTCAGGACATCAAAAATTAGAAGATGAGACATGTGTGTAAATAATACAAATAACTCAAAGACACAGCAGATGTTGAGATGTGCTCTCCAAGATACCAGATATCTGCCCTATGCACAGCCTCACTAAGAGACTGCTCTGAGGCACACATTCTCTGGCCAATGTGATTGCCAACCTCCAGTCCCAGATGACTGCATTAACAGGGGCACCTGACCCTAAGGAGTTCAGCCAGCAAACTAAGATGTAGCCTTTGTGAAAAGATGAGTGGAGCCAGTCAGATTCTCTCTCAGGAGCGAAGCTACAGCAGCAGGAGCTGAGAATGATAGGTCATTACAGCAAGAGTCTGGGCAGTTCTCCCCGATCAGGTAGAAATTGAGGTCAGGAAGAGCAGAAATTAAGAGGAAGTAGAGGCTCTTTTATAGACAAAAAATTGAGTACATCAAGAATGAGGAAGCATTTCTATAGAGAATGGAAAGAAAAGCAGACATACCACGAGATGAGGGATTTTTTTGAGAGCAATCTGGTGAGAGAGAGAGATGGAAAACGTGGCTCAGGATAATGAAGGAACTTGGAGATATAAGGTTGGCTCAGCTTGTGAGTTTTCCAGTTCCAGCATATGTGTGTCTTTATTATCAACTCTCTTTTTTTATGAAGGTAACTTGTGTGAGACCTTCTGTTCCTCATACTGCAGATCCTGACTAAAACACAAGCGATGAAGAGCAAAGGGAACCAGTCAAGAGGCTTCCTGTACCTCTCCAGAAACAATGGCTGCGACCATCCTTACCAGGGGTCCTCAGCTCTGGCAACCTTAAAATAGACTTTAAAATACACTGAGGTCCAGGGGCGCCTGGGTGGCCCAGTCGTTGAGCATCTGCCTTCAGCTCAGGTCATGATCCCAGGGTCCTGGGATCGAGCCCCACATCGGGCTCCCCGCTCAGCAGGAGGCCTGCTTCTCCCTCTCCCGCTCCCCCTGCTTGTGTTCCCTCTCTTGCTGTGTATCTCTCTGTCAGATAAATAAATAAAATCTTTTAAAAAAATAAAATAAAATAAAATACACTGAGGTCTGGAAATTCTGATGAGTTTAAAATGGGCAGATCAAAAGTGAAGTCCAGCTACCCACTTATTTATTTATTTAT
Organism: Neomonachus schauinslandi; assembly: GCF_002201575.2. Lineage (NCBI taxonomy): Eukaryota > Metazoa > Chordata > Mammalia > Carnivora > Phocidae > Neomonachus > Neomonachus schauinslandi. The sequence continues at coordinate 114,219,728 of NC_058405.1, read as the reverse complement.
TTATTTATTTATTTATTTTTTATTTTTTAAGTATGGATTCAATTAATTAACATACAATGTATCAGAGGTAGAGTTCAGTGATTCATCAATCTTATATGATACCCAGTGCTCATTACATCACCCTTGATGTCCAGCACCCAGTTACCCCATTCCCCCACCCCCCTCCAGCAACCCTCGGTTTGTTTCCTATAATTATGAGTCTCTTATGGTTTGTCTCCCTCTCTGATTTTGTCTTGTTTTATTTTCCTTCCCTTCCCCTATGATCCTCTATTTTGTTTCTTAAATTCTACATATGAGTGAGATTGTATGATAATTGTCTTTCTCTGACTGACTTACTTCGCTTAGTATAATACCCTCTAGTTTCATCCACATCATTGAAAATATCAAGATTTCACTTTTTTGATGGTTGAGTAATATTCCATTGTGTATATATATGTATATATATATATATATGTATATATATATATATATATACATATATATATATGTGTGTATATATATATATATATACCACATCTTCTTTATCCATTCATCTGTCAATGGACATCTGGACTCTTTCCATAGTTCGGCTATTGTGGACATTGCTGCTGTGAACATTGGGGTGCAGGTGCCCCTTCGGGTCACTACATTTGTATCTTTGGTGTAAATACCCAGTAGTGCAATTGCTGGGTCATAGGGTAGCTCTATTTTCAACTTTACTTTTTAAAATTTTATTTATTTATTTGAGAGAGAGAGAGAGCACAAGTGAGGGAAGGGCAGAGAAAGAGAGGGAAAAAGCAGATTTACTGCTGAGCAGGGAACCTGATGCAGGGCTCGATCTTAGGACCCTTGGATCATGACCTGGGCCTAAGGCAGATGCTTAACCACTAAGCCATGGAGACACCCCTATTTTCAACTTTTTGAGGAACCTCCATACTGCTTTCCAGAGTGGCTGCACCAGCTTGCATTCCCACCAACAGTATAAGAGGGTTCCCCTTTCTCCACATCCTCGCCAATATCTGTTATTTCCCGACTTGTTAGTTTTAGCCCTTCTGACCAGCGTGAGGTAATATCTCATCATGGTTTTGATTTGTATTTCCCTGATGCTGAGTGATGTTGAGCATTTTTTCATGTGTCTGTTGATCATTTGTATGTCTTCTTTGGAGAAATGTTTGTTCATGTCTTCTACCCATTTCTTGATTGGATCATTTGTTCTTTGGATGTTGAGTTTGATAAGTTCTTTATAGATTTTGGATACTAGCCCTTTACCAGATACCCACTTTTTTATGACATCATGGGTAATGCCTACGTCCAGCTGGAGGCGAGAAGACCACAGTAACTACATCTTTGTGTTTGAAGACAGCCTTGAGCATCATTAACCTTTATGAAAGCTTTTTTTTTTTTTTTTAATTTTGTGTGCTTGGAAAACTTACAGTCCCTGACTCTTTCTTCCAACTTAAAAGATGTATCATGATGTGAATTGTTTTGGTGTTCCTCACATGAGTAGGTGTCAATAGAGCCCCAACTTATGCACCATTGTTATTTCTATTTCTATTCAGTATTCCCTTCTGTTTTCTTCCTTTCCTTTTTAATTCATTGAGTGTCTACTATATTCCAGTAATCAAACTTGCAGCCTAGCTTGGGAGAGGATAACACATATGCATACATAATTACATGTCAAAGTAATAGGTGATATACGTCGCAAGAATGATGGCAACCTAACGTGGCAAGAATGATGGCAACCTAATGTTCATTTTGTTCAAGTTGCAAAGTGGTATCTAGTGAAATAGCTGATTTCAAGATTTCTCGGTTTGCTCATATGGTCCTCGATTTTTAATTTTTTCTAAATCTTCTTCCTTAAACTGCTGCTCTCTGACTTCAGCAGCACTACTCTGGTGATGTATAGAAAATGTTTCCCACTCTGAGATACTTTCTGTACGCTTCTGTCATCAAAATATTTACCTACAATCATTGTAATTGAATAATAAAGGACAATAACATGCATTATCATTTATACCCAGTCCAAAAGGAAGGCATAGGTTAAAAATATCATACTTAGATGATAGGATATCTCTGGAAACAAGTAATAGTCATATCAAATCTTGATTCAATTTGGTAAATATTATCTGACTACTGGGAAATCATGAGACATATTGTAGCAACAGAGCAGCATGTCTCCTACAATAACCTTTTTATTTATTTAATCCAGCTCATTAATAAAGATCTTCTTTTCATTTTCCTGATGTACGAATACTCCAAAAACCACAGGCTCACATTTTGACAGCTAATTTTACAGGATATAATTTTCCTGCTTAACCCAAGAGGAAAAAGAGACGGATGATTGAGATTAATCATTTGTAAAATTATAATTCTGTCACAGATAATAATTTGCAAGATCTTTCCCTTTTCTGAAATCCCCAGAATGCACCATAAATTGTCACACTTTGTAAGAGAACGTGTAACACATTAGGGGACTCCTAATAAAGCGAATCTGCTAGAAAAACAAACCAATTGCCTTATAATTGGCATGTTTCCCACATGACTATTCTCCTGTGAAGGAACATTGTGCCTTGGGTGAAGGAGGGTTTACAAATTATTATTCAAGAGGGGGTTATCTCTATCTCTTATTACCCTTTGAGCTGGAATATAGGGTGTTTCTTTACCTCTTGTAAGCCTGTGAGAATATACAATTGTGTGCCCAGAAGGCAAATTGATCCTTTGTGGAAAAGTGAGCAAATTCAGAAATTCTTAAATTATTTTCAATAAAAATACTATCAAAATGGACCTATAAAAATATTGACTTTTTCAGAATGGCTACATGTGTGCAGGATGGACAGGTTTTCCTGTTTTACTGGCAGACCTCTGTGTAAACTTTGCTTTATTTCCTAAATCCATTTTATAGGCATTTACTACTGTTCCAACAACAAAGGCAAAAAAACTTCAAGGATTTTATGTGAGGTTGACAGACAGTGCTTAGACTGTGTAGGACTCAGTGAAAGGTGGGGCATGGATTTCTGTAGTTCCTTGGCCCATATTTAGCTAGATTGATTAGGGCGGAAGCTAATGAGATCAGGGTCATGAATTCAATGCCTGTGTGGGCCAACTAGCTTTGCTGTGTTCACATCTGCTGACTACACTCAAATCACATCAGCCCCAGGAACACATGTTGAGGGGTACAGGCTAGAGAGGGTTTAAATGGGTCAAGACACTCCCATCCCCAATTCTTGTTAAAAAGTAGCACGCAAATGCCTGCTCTCCCAAAAGTTGACCACTTCTTGCCAACCTCACACCCCTACTTTGGTTTGAGTTACTATCTCTTGCCAAGACTGCTGAGTAGTTCCTGACCCCTCTTCTGCTATATCCTTTGTCTCCTTCAGATTATTCTCAGTAAAGCAGCAAAGTATTTACCCCAAAGATACAAATGTAGGGATCCGAAAGGGTACGTGCACCCCGATGTTTATAGCAGCAATGTCCACAATAGCCAAATTGTGGAAAGAGCCAAGATGTCCATCGACAGATGAATGGATAAAGAAGATGTGGTATATATATACAATGGAATATTATGCAGCCATCAAAAAGAATGAGATCTTGCCATTTGCAACAATGTGGATGGAATTGGAGGGTATTATGCTGAGCAAAATAAGTCAAACAGAGAAAGACATGTATCATATGACCTCACTGATATGAGGAATTCTTAATCTCAGGCAACAAACTGAGGGTTGCTGGAGTGGTGGGGGGTGGGAGGGATGGGGTGGCTGGGTGATAGACACTGGGGAGGTTATGTGCTCTGGTAAGCGCTGTGAATTGTGCAAGACTGTTGAATCTCAGATCTGTACCTCTGAAACAAATAATGCAATATATGTTAAGGAAAAAAAAAAAGAAGATAGCGGGAGGGGAAGAATGAAGGGGGGGAAATCGGAGGGGTAGACGAACCATGAGAGACGATGGACTCTGAGAAACAAACTGAGGGTTCTAGAGGGGAGGGGGGTGGGAGGATGGGTTAGCCTGGTGATGGGTATTGAGGAGGGCACATTCTGCATGGAGCACTGGGTGTTATGCACAAACAATGAATCATGGAACACTATATCTAAAACTAATGATGTAATGTATAGGGATTAACATAACAATAAAAAATTTAAAAAAAAATGAAAGTCACAATATGTCACTCTTATGCTCAAAACCCTCTGATAGATAGCTTCCCATCCAACTCCAAGTTAGATCCAAGATAACCCTAGACAATCTGCACTTCTCCCCTCCCCCATCTTTCCTCAACCGAATGGGAACCCTCTCCTCCCACTCCTGCAACACCTGGCATAAGCTTCACAATAAGCTTAGTCTTTCACAACATATAGGGCAAAGTTTGTTTACCAGAAGGTCTTGCTTTCTGAGACAGCACCTGGAAAAAGGAGGGGCAGAGGGCCAGGCTTCCTTCTTAAAAATTGGAAGAAGGAGAAAAAGAGAAGAAAACATAAATAGATCCCATTTGTTTTGTTTCTTTGACAACAATCAAAGCAAAACAAAATTAACATCTCAGATACCTCGGTTAATGCAAATTGTCCCACTACACTTAAAAAGTACTCTCCTGATTGCCAAAAGAAAGGAAACACTTCCCTAACTTTATTATAAGGACCCCGTCCCAGGGAGACACTGGTGTGGAAAAAAAAAAAAAAAGAATGTACCACAATTTAAAGAAGGAAGTTTGCTTTGATCCTCAATGCTCAATGCCTGCTCAGGAAGAACAAAAATTGTACAGAACCAGAATTAGGATCCCCAGAATTTTTGGAAGAGAATCATACAAATCTTTCCTGAGTATGTATTGACAGGCTTAAAGAAGGAAGTCACATTACATAATTAGTTTTATTTTATTTTTTTAAGATTTTATTTATTTGAAAGAGGGAGAGAGAGCGCATGAGCGTGCACACACAGGTCGGGGAGGAAGGGCACAGGGAGAGGAAGAAACAGACTCCTCACTAAGCAAGGAGCTTGACATGGGGCTCAATCCCAGGACCCGGGATCATGACCTGAGCCAAAGGCAGACGCTTACCCGACTGAGCCACCTAGGTGTTCCACATAATTAGTTTCAGTACTTAATTCTCTAATTAAAAAATAATGATTTACATGTACAAGCATGATTTGAGCATGTGGTACACATATAAAGCATTCATGCACTTAAAAACAGTGCAAGGGGCATCTATTATAAGGTAAGCAGTGTTCTAGGTGCTGATGGTAGATTAATGAGCAAAATAGAGAATAGCACTCTCTTCCACGAGACTTATACTCTAGTAGTAGAAGACTTTAAAGGCATAATAAATAGTATTTTATATACTATAACATAGGTTGGCAAATACTATGGATTAAAGGAAAAGTGTACTTCAAGAAGGGAAATCAAGAATGTTGGGGGTAGGGTGACACAGGGGGGCAGGGTATGTGGCTAAATGTCATACATGTTATAGTATAGCAAGAAGAACATTATTATCCCATTCCATACACCTTGGACATACATGATTTCCTGAGGGATAGCTGACACTAAGCTAGCAGAGATAGGTCTGAAACCTAGTTTAAAAAATTCTTTTTATATTTTTAATCTATAATTTGCTGCCTCCTTAGATAATGGAATAGCATAATTTTGATCAGAAAGCCACACATAACACCTTCAGTCATACATAATACCCTGCTTTAAAAGCCTGGTTCCATCCCAAGCACTCAGGGCCAGACTTCAATCCATATGCTTCGATTTTATCTGTGCCTACCCATGATTTTTCTCCATGTCTCTACCCAAGTATGCCTGCAGAAGAAGCAAGCAATGATGAAGAGGCAGGGGCTTACATTCTATTGACACTTACAGATCGGGCCATGTACTTTATTTTTTTTAAGACAACACAATAACAAGTAAATACAATGAACAAATATATGGTGATATTTTATTAAGGTGTGGCATTTCAAGGAAGGTCTCTCTAGAATTTTTCATTTACTTTGAACGTTTACATTTCTAGAAAGTATAGACTGCCAAGGGTAGAATCCAAAGGTATTTTAGTTGATTGGGATGAACACAAATTCTAATTCTTTTGTAGTAATCTGATAAAAGGTCCACCCGATGTCTATAATTCTGCTTAGAAGTAGTCAGCTTCTAAAACAAGAATTCTCAGGAAGACTCTCTGAATTGATGACATATTTCCCTTCAGATTTACATCTAATAGAAGACAGAGCTTCAGATATTTCTGACTTTGAATTGTCTCTAATCAATATGCATTTAATATGCTGAGTATTAGTGATATGTTAATCAAGTCCAAGACTCCTGTTTAAATCCCACCATAATGAGATAATATATGCAAAATCTAGCCCAGGACTAGGAAGTGTTGGTCCCCTTCCTTTTCTCCTAGCAAGCACACAGGGATGATGTAGACAATGTTATGACTGCCCCTAGAAAATGTATATTCAAAGGCTGTTTCAAGTTAAAATAAGGCAGTGAAAATGAAAAAAATAAAAATTAAAAAGAGAGATAAGCACTTGCTAGGATGCCTATATGTTCACTTTCTTCCTCAAAAGTAAAGATAGTACAAAAACAATCCACCCAAAATAAGTGAATTAGCCATGATTTAGTGGTGGTAAGTAAATATGTGTTAAAAGCCTAAGAAACATTTATTTTCTGATTAAGGCTAATGTCTTAGAAAAGTTTGATTTTTATTTTAGTTTAAGTAAGAGGAAACTTCTTAAATGCCTAGTGTATGGCTCAGAGTCTGGATCTTCTTTGATATGCAAAAATGATCTGAACTTACTCTTCAGATGACTATTTTTCTTTGTCTTTTTTGTTTTTTTTTTAAGATTTATTTATTTTTAGAGAAAGCGAGTGCATATGAGCTGGGGGAGGGGTAGAGGGAGAGAAGCAGACTCCCAGCTGAGCTGGGAGCCCGATGCAGGGCTTGATCTCATGACCCTGAGATCATGACCGGAGCCAAAACCAAGAGTTGGTTGCTTAACCAACTGAGCCACCCACGTGCCCACAGATGACTATTTTTCTGTAGATGTTTGCCTTTGACTGTTGCTTTATTGCATTTCCCCTATTAGAATGATATGAAATACGGCTGTATTTTTACAATCAGTGATCTCCCTTAACATTTGGATTTCTTGGACGTCTGCTTGAGACCACTCACCACTCTCTAGACCACCAGGCCACCTCCCCCACAAATACCCACTGGGAATTAACTGATACATTGAGCTACAAACTCATCCTAGGCTGGAGGGTCATGACAACTTCTGCTCTTGCTATCTACTTCTTCTTTGTGGAAGTCTGACTTTCTGGAAGTCTGTTTTTAGACTGGCAAATGAAGCTATGCCTCCATAATCCAAACAACTGGTGGAAAACTGGAAAACTCAGTCCACCAGGTGTTTTGCTTCCACAGTCTCTAATGGCCAGTTTAGCCAATTGATTTAACTGTGTCTATTCTTTTCTTTTGTAATAATTGTATTTTTCCTGTTATATAAGATAATGTACATTCATTGAGGGAAACATACACACAATACATTAAAGTACAGATATGAATTTTTTAAAAGCCCAGAATTTCTACACTATTATTTTGTATGTCTTTGAAAAAATTCCTTATCTCTCTGTATGTATATATGTGCATGTGTGTGTTTAACATATACTCTCTACCTACTATTTTGTAACCTCTTTTTCTTACCCTCAAATAAATCATGACTATTTTCCTAGGTTGTTAAATATTTTTTCCATCATGGTTTTGGTTTTTGTTTTGTTTTTAAGATTTATTTATTTATTTTGGACAGACAGAGAGAGAGAGAGCAGTGGAGAGGGGCAGAGGGGAGAGAGAGAGAGAGAGAAAATATCTCAAGCAGAGTCCCCACTGAGTGCAGAGCTTGATTCCACAACCCTGGGATCATGACCTAAGCCTAAATCAACAGTTGGACACTCAACTGACTGAGCCACCCAGGTGCCCCTACAGCATGGTTTTAAATTATGAAATAGCACCATAATTTTCTTTAACCAGTTCCCTGTTTTTATACAACTAGTGTTCCTAATTATAAAGTTATAAATACATAAAATACTAATGAAAAATCCTATACGTAAGTTTTGTACATATATCACATTATTAGTATGGATTATAATCTTAATGAATTTTTACTTAAATAATATTGATGAAATTGACTAGTAATTGCATGAAAGAGCCCAAATAAATTCCCTAAACAATTACTTATATTCTTTTAGTTCAGTATGACCTCCCCCCCCGCCCCAAAGTAGGATAATACTATCTTAAAATTCTGTGGTGAGGTGTTTTGCATATAAAAGCTCATTTTGACAGAAATACTTATATCATCCCTATGTGCTTGCTAGGGGAAAAGAAAAGAGCTAACACCTCCTAGTTCTGGGCTAGTCTTTGCATATGTTATCTCATTGTGATGGGATTTAAACAGGTGTCTTGGACTTGATTAACATATCACTATTACTCAGAGTATTAAATGCATATTGATTAAAGGCAATTCAGAGACAGGAGTGTTTGAAGCTCTGTCTTCAGTTGCATGTAAGTCTGAAAGGACATGTGTCATTAATTCAGAGAGTCTTCCTGAGAATGCTTGTTTTAGTAGCTACTTCCAAATGAGAAACAGATATTATTGGGTGGAACTTTTATCAGATTACTACAAAGGATTCAGAATTTGTGTTCATCCCAATCAGCTAAATAGCTCTAGATTCTATACTAGTCATTGTGTTTGCTTCACACTCTCCTGGCCCTATCGCCCAAATCAAGAGACTCTTCTCCAAGACACTGCCCTTAACAGGGAGGCATGGCATGGGGCTTTTGAAAGGTCTGTAATGGTCTAGCTGAGCTGGATTTGTAGAATAGCATCCATTTGGGCATACTTTTCAGATATCTCTTGGGACTTAGTTGAACTAGAACTCAGAGAAATACCTAAAGCCTTCAGTCAATTTTTCCCTAATTGGGTTCCCCTAAACTCATTACTTCTAGTGAAAGCTATTAATTCCCAATGCTGAAGTTACAAAATAACTTCTCTAGAATCACCCTTTTACCCTTCTGCACTATTTGGAACCTAAAATGCAAAAGATTTCTCTGTGGTGGGAAGCAAGTCAACTTACAGCATTTCTTAACCTCTTTAGCAGAAGTCTGGAGGAGATTGAATCTATATTTCAGTCCTTTGTGGAGAGGGCTGCACATGGAAACCAACCATGGACTTCCAATGTATGTTTTTATAGAACAAATAATATTCTTGGGCATTATTTGTAGTAGAGACTAGATTGTATGGGAATACAGGTCATTTTGGAAGAGATCAACTGTTTGATTAACTACAGAAGTAATCAGTGAATTGGAACAAATGCTAATTATAATTTGTCTATATACATCCTATATCAGCACTAGATAAATAGTGTGTAAAGAGGGTAAAAGAGCATGTTCAGCAATATCTAATTTTATACCAAATGTTTTTTACTAATGGTGTATTCAGTACTATTCACTGGAATTTTGAGTAGTGAAGAACTCAAAGAAATTGCTTTTTTACACTTCAGATCTGTGTCATTTAGATTATTGAACAGAGAAAGAAAGGCTCAATATTTTGAGCCCTTTGGGGGCCAAGAAATATGAAGCATGTGAAGTAAAAAGAGCTAAGTTTCTTCTCAAGGTTCTGTATAAATCTAAATGGCTCTTTAGTCATTAAAGCATACCCCAATTGTCCTGAAGCCATCCAGCTGGAATAAACTTTGGCAACCTTGTCTACTTCCTGTGGAAAGAATCAGTTCCACCCCAGTGTGAAAGAATTGAAGGAACTCATGAGGAGGTCTTTGGCCTAACATCACATTGCATTCCTTCTTCGACATCCACTGAGTAGGCAACTGGACCATCCAACAAGCACTCCCTGCTCAGGGAAGTGAAGATGAGCAACGGATACAGAAAACCATAGCAATGATGACTCTTAACAATAAACAGTGGAAAAGTTGTTCAACTTGAGTCATGGCTTTCAATTTGCAGGTTCATGCAGGAAGGAGAATTAGTAATGGGTAGGGAATGAATATGCAAGATTAAAAATGTGCTTTCGGATTTATGGGATCATCTTTTAAATAAGGTCCCAATTCTGCCAAGGAGTAAGTTCTGCTAGAAAAGCCACATTGCAGTGTTGCTACCTTTAAAAGTGCCAACTCACTTACTTTCTTTTTATCAATTCTGTTATATTTGTCCTCCTTAACTTGTCGGCACCTCCCTGTGTGTATACCAATGGCTCCAGTTGGTTTGCTTTACTGGTTTAATCTGGTAGACCTAGAATTCTATTTATTGCATTTGTTGCTAAAGACAAAACCAGAACCAAAAATCAAAAAAGAAACAAAAAGCTGGCATTGCTTTAAAGGATACTGGCTGTCATATCAAACCACTTTTTTGAACGTAAGAGTGTGCAGTTTTAGCATCAGGTTTAGTAATTACATAAGTGCCATTTTAATTGAACCAACTAAAGTTCTCTCAGTGCCTATTAGCGCCTATAAAGCTAGGAAGCCTAAATTTATTGTGCTCTCCTAGGAAGGAAGATGGCATAGCTCAGAAATGTACATTGTATTTTGGTTTGATGTTTATGGTGGCCAGAAGTGTCAACCTTGGTTCTAAAAATCTGAGGTGAATTAGAACATACTTCAGTTCATGGTGATTGTTAATTTAGAACAAATGAAATAGGACAATCTTATGTGACACTGTTTAAGAAGCTAATGCAAGGAGCAATCATAGATTTGGAAAGTAAGTAAACTCAACAACAAGACAAATATCTATTAGAAATAAGAATAATACTCATAAATGGTGGTCTCTAAGTTGATAACCTAAATATACTTACACCTAGTAAGTGTAGGTGTAATGTTGCTGAGCCAAATTGCCCAAAATAAAAATGTATTACCCACCTTCAAGAGTACTTCATCCACCTATTCTTCAATAGAAATGCTTTATATAAGTTACATAAAGGAGAGGGAATGAAATCATGAGATATTCATCAAAATATTTATATCTTGCTCTGTCATGAGAGCTGTTACATGCTAATATTTTGTCATACTTCTGTTAGAAAAGAGAGGACATTCTCATTTCAGGGCCCCATTTAAGAAATGAGGTGTGATTTGATATCACTATCCATCATTCACATAGAAAAGAAGAGAGGTGGGTTGTCCAGTTCCTAGAGAGATGAGATCAGAAGGTACCTATCTCATCTCTGTTGGCCTCTTTATGTATTTAACTTTCTTGATATAATCCAGAGAAAGAAGCCTCCCAATGGAAAGATGGCTGAAAATCCAATATGCGAAATACGTGAGTAATACCTAATATTATCTAGAGCAGAAACTAAAAGAACTTGTAGAAAATCCTTTTTGGCTCATCTTGGAGCTCTTAAGTATTCCCTCAATGCTTATAAATGAGCAGATTAATTAAGGCAGGGTCTAGAAAGGAGAAGGGACTCTCCCCTGATCTTTCACCAAGAATGTTCTTTAAATACTTCCCAACCATCTGGCAAGGTAGCATTATATCATCATCATTTCACAAACAAGGAAATTGAGACTGAGAAATATCAGACATCTTTCAATATCGCCCTGCAGGGAGGTAGTATATGGGAAGCCTTGTCTGCTGTCTCCGTCCAGTGCTTTTTCAAATAGAAGAGTGAGAATGGCTAGATAATCGTGAAAGATGTAAGAGTAAAGAGTATGTATTTAGTTGGTTAAATAAAATAGATGATTTGAAAATTAGAGGGAAAGTGACTTCTATGTTGCTGCTATAACCCCCCCACCCTGAAAACCCCCTGGCAAAGTGGAGGTATTTGTCTCTTCAAAGAGAAATGAGACCTTCTTTGGACTAGAGATGAAGCTCCCTGGGGTTATTTCCTTCCACTGTCATAAATTAAGGTGGTGATACCTCCTGAGAATAGGAGTATGCAATGATAAATTCCTGTTGGAATTGCTGAAATAAATACGAAATTACTTAGTTTTCTGGATTTGGAGTTGTTTGGGTTCTAAGAGCCACGTTCTTTTTGCCTGCAAACATGTTAGGCTTTGGTGAGTCATAAACCTTTTTATCTCTGATGCTAACAAAGGTCTACACATTCTGGGAAACTTTTTTGGAATCAACGCTAGAAATATTTTTGGAGCCAGATGGCGTTAATTACTCAGATTTTTTAGTCAACCGTGCCTGATTATTGAACAACAACAAAACTGTTATCAGTCATATTGCAAATCCTCTGTCCAACCCAAAGGGGTTTCAAATTATTTATATGTAGTAAAAACCTAGGGCACTTTCAAAGGACAAATATCTGGCCCCTTATGCATATTCAAAATAATATCCCAAAGTTCAGGAAGACAGTTTCTAGAAAGGAGCTCCAACAATTAGAGAACAATGTCAGGGCATTTTGAACAGTACCCTCCAAGGTGACTACTTTAAGTGACTGTATTCATTTGGGTGTTTGGGTTTTCAGAAATGCTTATATAATTAGTTTAAGAATTCTCACAGGGAAACTTTCTTCAAATAAAAAAAATGGCTTAAAGTGTTTTTAATTTCAGTAGTAATTTCCCATAGAGTTCACCCCCATGAATTTTTTCTTTCCAGTTGAGATATACCTTCCCATAAAGGACACAAATCTCATGTGGATAGCCTAAGGGATTTTAACATATGTATGTATACTTCTGTGCAATCAACAGTCAAGATACAGATATAGATATAGAACATTTCAAGCTTCCCACAAGGCTCCCCATGTTTCCCACCAGTTGGTACTCTCACCCCGGGGTGACCACTGAACTGACTTCTAATCACAATAGATTAGTTCAGAAATTCTGAATTTGATATAAATGTAATCATACAGTTGTGCTCTGATTATCTTTTTCTACTTAACCTCATGTCTATGACATTCATCCATGTTGTTGTATGTAACAGCATTCTGTTACTTTTAATATTCCATTTTATGGCTAGACCCCAGTTTGTTGAATTATTCTACTGTTGGTGGATGTTTGGGTTATTTACAATTTGGGGCTGCTATGGATAAACCTGGGAGAGGCACTCTTGCATGTGCCTCTGGGGAGAACTAAGCACTCATTTCTATTCGGTGTTACCAGGAGAAAAATTGCTGCGTCTCACTTATGTTTAACTTTCATAAGCACTGCCAGTAAGTTTCCCAAAATGTTTGTATCAGTTTACACTCTTGTCTCTTCTAAATGACATAAAAGGAAAGACCATTTGAGCAATTTACCTTCCTACATTCATCATTATTCCTTTACATAAGCTATTTAGTTTAGTTTTTTTTTTTCCTGAGGGAAGCTTAGAGATTTTAAAACAAAATTACTGCCATGTTATTTCCTTCTTTGCTTTCTTAGACGATTTCTAATCCATTGGATTTATAAAGTCTGCATCTTCTTTCTTGCTAATTTCTCTAGAGATACAAGGTGATGCGTTTAGTGGTACTTCACTGTGGGTTTCTGTGTCCTGTGTTTGCACTTGGGGCGGTTCACTGGCAAGAAAGGGGGCCATGCTCTTCTCTTTCGCCAACTGCATGTGAAGATAAGATTCTGAGCAACAGCAGAGGTGGAGGAGGGTGGGACTTACTGCGTGTGTGAGCAGACATGAGACTCGGGAGGTTTGGTGAAGGCAGGATATCATTAACAGCATCTCATAAAACTCAGAGAAGTAGAGTGACAAACTCAATTTTAAATCCCACGCTTCCCAGTACCTCAGCCTTCATCTTCTCATCACTACTTAGGACTTCATCATTAACTTGCCCAGATAATTACCCTTTGATGAGGCCAAGGTTCTAATTCTTAGTCAAGAAAACAAAATATCACTGGTGGCTCTTCCCAGCTGTATATTTTAGTGATTCCAGATGTGCAAATCAAAGAAATGCTGGCAACAATGCACTGTCCAAATAAAAAGGAAATGAAATGTGCAGACTGTTTTCTAAACATTTCAAAGACCCTGGAAATCCAGCCAACACCAAAATCAATATTTGCATTTTAATCTTTGTTAATTTGAACTATTAGAGCCTGTATCAAAGATAAAAGCCATCTGAAGTTGAATTTCCTTATTTTCTCCCATTATTGTTTTTGTCTTTACTACTGTTTTGTGAAACACTGTGGAGGAAGCAGATATTTGATTTAAATCTTTCATTTTCAAAATAAATATCCTTCTTTTCTGGGAACATAAACCAGGAATCCCGAAATGGGAGTTCTGTTTTTTAATATGTTATCTTATTATATATGGCTTAACAGTTCTTTAATTTTTGCTTTTAATGTAATGAACCCAAACTAAAATCAGTTGGTACTAGTTTCATATATGTGTACTGGATGTAACTATTAAGTAACAAAATAAAACTATAATAATTAGCAAAATGTTATAATACAATTAAAAATTGTTGCCTCATTACAAAATAATAGTAATGATAATAACGTTGTATGATGTGATCATAGCAAAAGCCCATGTTAGTTTATAATTTGGTTCTTTGATCATTTCACCCAACTAGAACATGAGAATGAGAAATTAAGAGGAGATAAAGAGCCACTGTGTAGGCTAACTAGACATATCAAAAGTCATAACACTGTGTGCTTGTTAAAATTAATAAACTATTTTTTCAGTTTTATTGAGATATAATTGATATACATCACTGTATACATTGCAGGTGGACCACATAATGGTTTGACTTACATATATTGTGAAATGATGACCACAATAAGTTTAGTTAGTATCCTCACATGCTTGTTAAAGATCACATCAGCCTTCCACTCAGGGCCTATTTACTCTGACTTTATGTGCAGTCCTAACCAACTGTGTAATTGGCTTTCAAACTCATAGTAGAAGAGAAACCAAAGATCAGTGAGAGATTGAAATAGTGCCATATAAAAGCACATGAATGGCAGTAAGAAATGATAGCTATTAGCCAAAAAAATAACAGTTCTAAAAAGTAAACAAGCAATAGTAATTACTTTATTATTATTACTAAAGAAGCATGACTAGCTTAGGGGAAACTGCTTACCTTTTTTACTCTAGTCATGGTTGCAGCGACCGGCTACAGGCAACCTGAGAGCCCCTTGCTTGGGTTCCATCGTATGGATCTCTTTCTGCCCTCAGGTTCTATGGTGTTGCCACAGGAACACCACAAGGAGCATAAGCAAACATGATTTAACACTCCTGGAGGCCACTTTTGACCTACGGGGCAGAGTCAGTGGGTAAATAGCCCCCTCTTCTGTCCCTTGGGTGGATAATACTGAGCCTTCACCCTCGGAAGGTCCCAAGCCAAGATGAAGCCCAGTTGCCCACCATGTGAGCAACGTGAGAAGGACCCATGGACTGATTCTCCCTATTTCCCAGTTTTATTCTTCCCAGTCCTTGGCCTCTATTCCTTGCGATTTTATCCCAACATTAATGACTTGCATGCAAGCTCTTGTCTCAGGCTCTGTTTTTGCAAAGAACCTACAGTAAGAGAGTTCATAACTAGAAATAATTCTAAAAAGCAGACTCTCAGCAAGGGATTCGAGAATTTGATCATTTGATTTCTACCCGACAATTGGCTTTGTCACACAGCCCACAAGATACAGCAGACATACTGATGCCAGAGGTGTCCATGGTGATTGGATGCCATTCCTAATAGAAGAGTCATGGCAGAGACACCTAGTAGTCCAGTAGTCTAGAGTACGTCTGGGCCTTATGTGGCAGAAAACTACTCACTTTTGGCAAAGCAGCATCTAGCTTACTAGAGACTGGGCTCCTACCATGGGACATTAAGTGACTAACCTGAGTCTACATGATTCCATCAGATCCACCAAGTCATAAGGTCAGACAGACGCCCCAATAATCAATTATTTGATGGAAGTGGTACATCTGCTAGTTGGGCCCCTGCAGATCTGGAGGGTACAACAAATTGATAAACAGGTCATCCTTCCCCCCATGTCACCTCTCTCTGTTGTATTACTGCCTCTCCCTCACCTTACACTTTTGGCCTCATAGAGGTTTATAGCACCCAGCCAACAGGGGAGAAAAATCCCTGGGCCTGCAACAGAGATGGGCCAGACTTTTGCATTGGAACTAGCTAACAATACTCTACAGTACCAGTCAAAGAAGGTGAAATGGTGGTGAAGGTAAGTTCTCTCATTTGGCTAATCTATGAGCTGAGAAATTCAGTCTCTGAATGGGGAGTATGGATTTGGATGAACAACAGCAGTCATACCAACTCCTTCTCCCTACATCCTCCACACAAATTATTCTACTCAATTTTTTTACTCAACTCTGCAAATCAGGTATTTTTTTGATAATATGCATTTTGATATTAAATAACTAGGATAGGTTAAGTTATTTGCTTAAGGATACAGCTGTTAAGTGGGTTATACACTGTGGACTCCATAGTCCATGCTCGTTCTACTGTATTGTATTAACTATAAAGTATAAGAGCATATATTGTGGTTTCCAAATGATGATTCTAAGCTAAGAAAAATTAAAATTCATTTAGTACACTGCTCAAAAATATTAGGAGATATATAATATACTTGAGAACAGCAAAGTTGGTTTTCATCTAGACCAGCAGTTTGCAAATTATGTTCCAGGGAGCCCTGGGATTGCATGATTGTCCCAAGTATATTATGGGTCAAAGGCAGTCTTAACAAGTGGCAATTTGGGCCTCCTTCCCTGCTTTAATAGCATTCTCACCTTCCCATTCTAAATGTGGGGGTTCTGTATAAAATTACATTTGAAAAAAAGAATTTGCTATTATAAAAATAAAATTTACAAACACAGTTGGAAAACTTCACATAAACCATATGGATAGATCAAAATACTGGAGTCCTCCATGCTTTGGAGGTAACTCACACCTTAGTTCTTTGAAGTACCAGCAATTTCTAGTCCAACAATGAGCTATTACCTGTGTGCTGGGCTAACAGTATCTCTGCCATTACGTGTTAACATCAGAGTCGGCTGGGCTATACTATTATAATAATGTTCTTATCTAGTAATATAAACACACATTTCTTTGAAATAACTCTAGACTGTGTCCAGGCATGGGCCTGGCTTTTTGCGGTTGTGGGAGTGAAAAGGTTCAGACAAATAATATTTTAAATTGGCATAAGCCTAGAGCCCCACCTGCCCTTTCCCCATCTGCAATAAGAAGTTCCTGGCATTAAAATCTTTTTAAAAAAAAAAAAAGGGCGCCTGGGTGGCTCAGTTGGTTAAGCAACTGCCTTCGGCTCAGGTCATGATCCTGGAGTCCCGGGATCGAGTCCCGCATCGGGCTCCTTGCTCAGCGAGGAGTCTGCTTCTCCCTCTGACCCTCCCCACCTCATGCTTTCTCTCTGTCTCAAATAAATAAATAAAATCTTTAAAAAAAAAAAAGAAGAAGAAGTTCCTGGCAGAGTTACCCTGTGGCACTAAGCTATGCCGGGGCCATGGGATGTAATTGGTCTCTAGGCCTAACGTGTGCAGAAAACACTTCAACAAGTGGAAACAAGAAGGTCTTCGAGGTTTGAGGGCGGTTATTTGGAGGCAATGCGCTGCAGACTGTGTCCGAGTGTCCAAGTTAGCTCTCAGTAGTAGGGAAGGATACCTACAAAACAGAGACTACTTTTCCTAAGCCACAGAGCAGCCTAATGAATTCACTTGGATGCCAAGTTGTTTGAATGTCCTTAGAGTTGTTAGAAGGCAGACTCCAAGGTCACATTGAGTTGCATTAGGCTTCAGGCTTACTGATTCTTTGGAAACATGACAAGAGCCCATAGCTTCACAATAAGAACAAGCAAAGTTTTCAGGTTTTATGCAGGCTAGATTTTTTTCCAAGGTCATCTTTTTATATTTCTTTCCTCTTTTCCTGTTTAGGTTATAGCTTTTCTCCAAACCAAGTGAGCCCCTCTTGGATAATTTGCCTTCTAATAAAATCAATTCACCTTCCCCTGGCCTCTGCAGCCAATTATGCTCCTTTTTTTTAACTCCCTAAATTACAATTTTTCAAGATCTGCTCTGAGTATGAAGGAATAAATCCTGTCATTAAACAAAAGCTTCATATTAAAAAAAAACAGTTCTGCCTAAAACACAGTATGAGCTGGGGCGCCTGGGTGGCTTGGTTAGCTAAGCGTCTGCCTTCGGCTCAGGTCATGATCCCAGCATCCTGGGAGTCCTGGGATCCAATCCCACATCTGGCTCCCTGCTCAGCAGGGAGTCTGCTTTTCCCTCTCCCTCTGCCCCCTCAAATGGATAAATAATATCTTTAAAAAATACACGCACAATATGAGCAGAAACAACAAAAATCCCATCCTCCCTCCTTGAGAATCTAGCTTCCTCCCCCCAACTGCGGAGGCAAATGCCACAAAGCCAAGTAGACAGTGTCTGCTCTCCACATCCAGTCCCTGTCCCCAGGCTCCAGAGTGTCCTGTAGATTGGGGTCATTGAGGACTGGGAGTGGGAAATCCCAGGAAGTGAGGAGGAATTAATTTGGAAAACTAAGGTTTACTCTCAGAAGGGAAACAAAGATTATCTGCTCCAAAAGAAGAGGCCATCAGTGGGCAGCATGCTGGAAGTAGTTTGAGTAACAAGGGAGAGGGGCTGGGAGTAGCTTATACCTGATGGGCACGTTAGGGTGTAGAGAACTGAGCGGTGGGCAGAAAGGAAAGTTCAGTACCCAGGAACCTAGGTGAAGAAGTCAGTCCTTCTGAATCTATGCGCCAGCCCCATTCCCCTTGCCAGTGCTTCT
The DNA here is from genome assembly GCF_002201575.2 of Neomonachus schauinslandi. Lineage (NCBI taxonomy): Eukaryota > Metazoa > Chordata > Mammalia > Carnivora > Phocidae > Neomonachus > Neomonachus schauinslandi. The sequence continues at coordinate 114,201,062 of NC_058405.1, read as the reverse complement.
CAATCTCTGCATCTTGTTAAAATGTGGATTCTGATTCCATGAGTCTGGCATGGGGCTCGAGAGTCTGCATTTATAACTCACTCCTAACTTGGTGCTGCAGTAACAAGTTCATACAACCACTGTTCCTATTCTCTTCAGTGTTCTTCCAGAACAATTACCAAATATACAGTCATAATAGGTACAAGTTTTTAAAAAGATATAATAATACACTGCATCAGCCGGTGTTCTCCAGAGAAACAGAACCAATAGAACCAATCTCTATATATACTGGGAGCTGAGAGAGACAGAGAGAGAAAGAGAGAGATTGATTTTAGGATATTTGCTCACACAATTGTGGGCACCAGCAAGGCTGAAATCTATAGGGGCAGGCTGGAAATTAAGAGTTGATGTTGCAGTCTTAAAGCAGAATTCCTCCTCCAGGAAACCTGTTTTACTCTTAAGGGCTTCAGCTGATTATATGAGGTCTACCCACATTATCAAGGGTAATGTGCTGTATTTAAAATCAACTCATTATAAATATTAATCACACCTACAAATACCTTCACAGGAGCAGCCAGATTAGTGTCTAAACAAACACCTGGATACCATGGTATAACAAAGTTGACCCATAAAACTAACCATCACATGTACCATATAATTTTCAGCAAATTTACTTTTTTCCCTCCTAATATGTCCTACCAATAGCTACATCGTATTCTATTATATGTATGTATCAGAATCATATAAGTAGTCTTTTATTGTTGGGTATGTTACTCTTCACTATTACAAAAATGCTGCAATGAACATTCTTGAGAAAAAAGTCTTTAAGTCCAAGTGTGACTCTATCTGCAGTATAATTATTTAGACTTGAAAATATTGGGCAATGGGTATATAAAGTTTTATTTTTCATAGCAACTGACAAGCTGTTCTAAAAAAATAGACGTTGCTGATGTATACACTCAGTAGAAATGGATAAAAATTTCTGTTTCCACACATTCTCAATGACACATTATATTACAAAAATACTTCCAACTTTGCCCTTCCGATACATGAAAAACAATGTCTCTCATTCAAGTTTTATTTTGTGGATAATCGCTTTTTTCTTACATTTAGAGGCTATTTGCATTCTTTTTCTTCTATGTCTAGAGTCCATTTTTTCTAGGGTCTTTAGCATTTTTATTACTAATTTAAATTCAATATATCTTATGAATATTAGTCATTTTCTTGTCTATACACTGCAAATATATCTTGTTCTGTTGTGTTGTTTGCCTTTTAAATTCAATTATGGTGTTTTAAATCATGCAAATATTTTAATTTTACGCAAAGCTATTAATCTTTAATTTTTTAGCTTTTGGGTTTTGTGTTTTATTCCATAGACTTTTCCCTCCAAGAAAATATAAATTTTCCTATATCTTTTTCTACATTTGTATGGTGTCTCATTTTGTGTTAAAATCTTTGAACCATCCCATTTATTTTCGTGTAAAGAGTATAATAGAGATGAACTCCCTATCCTCTCTCTTCTGGCTAGTCAGTTATTCAAAACCTATTTGTTGGGGTGCCTGGTTGGCTCAGTCTACCTTCGGCTCAGGTCATGATCCCAGGGTCCTGGGATCGAGCCTCGCATGGGGTTCCCTGCTCCGTGGGAAGCCTGCTTCTCCCTCTCCCACTCCCCCTGCTTGTGTTCCCTCTCTCGTTGTGTCTCTCTCTGTCAATAAATAAAATCTTTTAAAAAAACCCAAAAAACAAAACCTATTTGTTTGATAATCCATTTTTTATCACATACTAAATTCCACCATGTATGGGCTCTACTTATGAAATATCTATCCTAGAAATTCCATTATATAATATTTATTCCTTTTTTTAAAAATAATATGTCTAATACCCCTAATAGAAGAGCTAGCCCCCTTCATTATATTTACATTTGGAAACTTTTCTACCTAGTCTTGTAAGTTTGAATCGGTGCATCTAGTGTCAAAAAGTTACTGTTGGTATTTGGATTGGCATTGAATTTAAAGTTTTGAATTAATTAAGAAAGAATGTCCATTTCATGCATTCTCAACTGGATGATATCACCCTTAAAGAGACAAAAATTGGTTCTTGGAGCTGAAAAACTTACTCTTTTAAAAAAAACTTAAGTTCTAAAGCACAGATATACATGCACAGTACATTTACAGATATTTAGTTTATTGGTGGTATTAAAATTTAATGGGAGAGGACAATCAAAAAAGAAATGTCTGTTAAGGGGTCTGTAATGAAAGAGTTGAGAAATACTGTTTATGTAAAGTTGATCATTCTTATCTAAGACCAAGTAAGTTCTTGATATGCATTTAAGTGTTTTAGCTTTCACAGTAGAATATTAAAATTTTCTTCAAATAGATCAGAATGTTTATTTCTAGGTGCTTTCCCTTTTTTCATAAATCTACATTGAGGACAACAAGTAAGTTTTGTATATTAATCTTTATATACTCAATCTACTGAATTCCTAATTGTAGAACTGTTATAGTTGTTTCCTCTCATTCTCTAGTATTAATATAATCTGCAAATAATTAAAAATTAGCATTATCCTTTCTACCTTCTATGCTTCTTATCATTCTGCTTAGATTAAGAGAATTGCGGGTACTTCCAGAAAAATATAACTAATACTAGTCATGGTAGGGATCCTTAGGGTGAATATGAATTTAATGGGAATTTTTCTAATATTTCACCATTAAGCCCATAATTCTATGCTACAATTAGGGATTTATTAACCCATTTATGTTTTAAAAGTTCTAAAAGAATTTTATCAAATGCTTCTTTGACATTTATTGAGATGATCAAAGACTACTCTCCTCAAATCTATTAATATGTGCATTGTTAAGTTCCATATATTGAGCCATCCCTGAATTCCTGGCATGAACTCTATGTGGTATTATATTATCCTTATAATATGTGATTGTAATTTATTTGACAATACTTAACTTCTGATTTTTGCAACAATAATATAGGTGAGATCTTGAAATTTAATTTTACCATACCATCCTATTTTGTCAGGTTTTAGCAATAGTGGCTTCATAAAACAAACACATAAACTTTCCTTTTTTTTTCCCTCTATGCTCACAAACATTTTTAAATAGAATCAGAGTTTCTTAGTTCTTAAGGACTTTATAGATTGGCCAGTGAAAATGTATGGATCAGGCATTTTTCGTTGTGGATGATGATTTTTTGACAACTTTTTTGCTATATTTAACTTCCTGTCTTTTCCCATATATGTTTTGGTTATTTATCCCTTACTTCCCAGGTTTCTAATTTATTTCTACAGAGTTGAGTAAAGTATTCTTCTAAAATTCTTTTCCGTTTCTTTATATCTATGCCTATTTCCTCTATTGTGACATGTGATTTTGCGCATTTGTGTTTTCTGCCCCTCTCCACATATGCACCATTTTTATTCTCCTCCCCTCCCCCACAGCACTGCCTCTTTCTTTCTCTGCCTCTTACTCTTGCATTATCTCTTTCCCTTTTTCACTCTCAATTAACCCACTCTTGAACCCAGTTACTAGTTTTATTTTTGTTTGTTTCTTGCTTTAGAATTCATTTATTACTACTTTCATATTTACCTTCTTTCTCTCTTTCCTTATGTTAATTTTGTTGTTTTCCCCCAACTTTTTAAATTTGATACTTCATTCATTTTTTTTATGGTGGGGGAGAACATTTATTTTTGCGGGTGAAAGAGAATTTTTAAAATACAACATGAAGTGGATTTCTGCAGTGTTCTTTGGGATAAGAATTGGAAATGATTCCTTTACTCTTCATGTGATAGACTGTTTTCATTTCAATATTACACAATACCAAAAACAGACCACATGAACCCCACAATTACTAGGGTTTTAAGCATTATTCGAATTGACTTTAAGAAGATTAAACTTTTCCCAACATTTAATGACACATGGTTCAATGACCTCATGAGTTTCCTAACCCTATAGCCCAGGTTGCTTGACCTTCACCTCCAGGTGGTTAAGGAGCTCTAATTTAACACGTAGGGCACACGATAGAAAGTCTTCCTTGTCCTGCTCTGATGTTGTGACCCTATTCTAAAGTGGCATTTCTTGCTAGGGAAGTCCTTACCTTGTACCCCCCCAATCTACAAATAGCTCACTGTCTTATTACCTGGACTTGAGTACTTCTCTTGATAACATGTCTACTATCAATCTCCATTAAAGTGATGTTTGGTCTTGATCTCCATGACCTTCTCCAACCTGCCGTGCAGTTACAAGACCACTGCTTCTGACACCATCCTGAAAGGGTGGGCCTTGTTATTCATTGACTGACTTCCATACCTTCATTTATTTATTCACTCATTCATCAAGCATGTATCGGGTGCCTACTTTATTCAAGCAGTGAGCTAAAAGCAGAGAAAGGAAAAAGTAAGATATGGTCCTTTCCTTCCTGTAGTATCCAATCTAGTGGAAGATGACCCACTGACATGGGCCTGCAATACTGATTAAATCTAGGCTTTTGAGTGCTGAGTTCTGACATGATATTCTAAAACCTCTTGCTGGTTTTGCTGTTTGCTTATCCCAAGACACTTGGAAAATTTCCAAATTTATAAACACTGCTATTAAAGTTAATTTTTTCTAAGAAAAATGTAAGCAACAACAATTAGAGAACAAAACTGTGGCACCAAACCGGAGACACATGACATCCAAATATGTATCTCAACAAAAATGACAAATAATTGCATGTTATGACCTAGTGGTCATTAGCAAATAGTAGAAACTGTGATTGTCAAATCCAAGGAGGCCAAGGGTCTTCTGCATAATAGAATCTCATTGTAATGTGACAAAACAGGCATGGGATTATTTCTAAAATAACTGTTGGTTGAGATTTATAAGGGACTTTATTGTTGAGAATGAGCATCAGAAGAAATTTATCCTGCTCTTTCCCTTATAACGTGGTTCCTAGCCTGCATCCCAGGGGTGGCATTTGAGTGAGACTCTAGTGTATTATTATAAAGCCGAGAGGAAGTAACACACTAACTAGACTCACTTTTTAAAATTTCTCAGAGTAAAACTTTTGACACAATGCCAAACATCCAGATGAAAACCGAAGAAAAACAAAAACAACTCTCCAGATGTTTTCCCTAAGTAAATGTATAGGAATTACTGTTCTTATCCTTTCTTTTTGGAAATAACTCATGCAGCATAAGGGAACAAGAACCAGATGAAATATTAGGGCCAACAAAGACCATGTTGACCTTTTAACAGGAAAAAAACACAGGTGATTTTGGATGACCAGGATAGCATAAGGTAGTCACCAAAACCTCGCCTTGGTGGATCTGGTGGGTTGTTTTTAGCCCAGATGTCTCACTCCTCTGTGAATCCTTGCTTTTAGCCGTTTAACTCATAAGACCTTGTATTTCCTCTTACTATAAACCGAGTGCACTTTCTGGCCTCTTGACTTTGGGTTAATGGGACATTAGCAGACATGATTTATGCAGAGGCTTGAAATGTGCTTGTGTAGTTGGGCTTACCTACTTCCATTTTTGCCGTGAGAGAAATGACCCCAGGTAGCCCACTGGTCCAGCAAAGATGAGAGACTTGCAGAGTAAATCTGTTCCCAACCTAAGCTGCAGAGTTTAGAGCCAAGTTCAGTCTAGATTAGCCAGTTCCTGGACAACTTGCAGATGTGAGAGAGAATAAATAGTTGTGTTTTAAGCCACTGAGTTTTGAGGTGTTTTGTCACGCAGCATTATTGTGGAAATAACTGACGTCTACCATAGAGTCAAAACAAATTGCAGATGGTGGCATGTCTAGAACAGTGTTTCCCATTGGCCTCTGCCTACTGATAGTGATGCTATCAGCTAGAAATATCTGAGACACTCACCTGGGCCCATATTAATTGTGGCAAGACCCCACAAACATTTCCCCAACTAGAGCCAATATTGTGGCTGACCAATCCTTGTCGTTCCTATGACTGCAAGATGCACCTTAGTAACACCTATCAGCAAATTTAGAAAAAAACAAGGTTTATTACTCACAGGCTCTGAGGGGACACAGCACGCCTGAGAGCCACAGTGAGGTCACAGGTAGAGAGAAAGAGCAGGGACCTGAGGTTCTGTCTCTATTGAGATGGAGGGCGGGGGGACTAGGGTTTTGTGGGCTCACTCTTTATTGGAGAACTTAAAACATAAGAGCAGGAGTGGGCATGGGAGGGGGAAGCATGGTCACTCGAGTGCTCCGTTGTCTAGGTTACCCAGGACTTTCTCACAGGGGAGCTTCATGCAGGGGGCAGTCTGATTCCTTGTCTAGTTGTTTAGCTAGTAGCTGTGTCGAACAGTTGGCAATATGTTGATTTGAGATAGATGTCTTTGAAATGGATGCCGTGGTAATGAAACACTTAATGTCAAGGCACTTATATATGATAAACAAAGCTCACTGACAAACAGTTAAACTACACAGAGTCAACATGAGGAATCAAGTCACCACAAAGATGCAGACGTTAGCCTATGTATCTCTCTAGACTCGCTGCCTAATATGCTCTATTTCACTTTTTGAGTCCGCTAGAATATTCTTCCTCCAGTTTTTTGGATATGCCAAGCACTTTCACAACTCAAGGTCTCACACATGCTGTTTTCTCTCTCTCTACCCTCCTGAATGTCTTAATGTAGTCATTACCTATTCAGGTAATGGGGCACCTTTGTCCTCAAAGTATGCCTCCAATGGCCTCAAGGAGGAAACTTAAAATATATTGGCCTGCAAATCAATGAAGACTCCCTCGATCAAAACATAATTTGTACAATTTCTCTTTAGTTTGAACATGATTTAAATGAACACATATGCAAGAGCACAGTTTCATGCTGAAAACATTCAGAACTACAATAAAGCATTTTTAAATCTAACTGGCCAGGACTTTGAATTGACCAAATTTCTTTTGGCTTTCCATTGTGAGAGACAAGAGCCATATTGCTAAAAAATAAGTAACTAGAATTTAATCAAATAAAATAGTCACCTTTGAATAAAGCCTTTGAATTCTCACATTTGAACTTCCTAGAACTATGCAAATGTAGGAGACTACAACTCACTAAAATGATCCTAAAGCAACACCTAATGTCCAAAGAAGAAATGTTTTCATCAGTTAGAATTGGCATCTTTAAGCAGAGAAGTGGGCTATTATAACTTAGAACAATGAAATACAATTAGGGTTTTTAAAAAGTGAATTTGAGATTGATCCTCAGTTAACTAGAAAATTCCTGTAACTTTATTAACTTGTGGTTTGATTGTAGGGTTGTGATGCAGTGTGTGTGTGTGTGTGTGTGTGTGTGTGTGTGCGTGCACGCATGCCCCCACAGTTGGGGCAAATAAGAATTAGTATTTATTGAGACCTTATTCTTGCCAGGAACTGAGAAATTTACAGACATTATCTCATTTGATCCTTATAATGACCTTGCAAGATATATATAAAATCTGCTCCTCAATAGGTATCGTAAAAATGCTAATTTGGGCCTGAGCACTTTATAAATGACCCTCTAGAGCAGTGGGTCTCAACCTCGGCTGCACATTTGAACCATTTGGGAGCTTTTAAAAATCCCCAGACCCAAGCCCCACCCCAGGACATCAGAGTTGGAACGCGTGAGAGTAGAAGGCAAGCGTTGGTATTTCTAAACTCCCCAGGTGATTGCAATGGGAAGCTAAGTAAGTTTGTGAGTCACTGGATTTATAACCCCAGTGATAATTTGAGAAGCTAGACACTCAGTGATATATGTGCTTGGTGATAAGCATGGTGGCGCCTCTGCAGCTGTGAGAGAGAAGTCAGCAACTCAGCCGTCATCAGCACCAGCACCCATGTCCTAGTGGAAGAAGCATGGCTGTAGGCACAGCTGCTTCGAAGCCTGCTTCAAGGCTGTCAGAGCCATATCCAGACTGTTCCCCCCCAGGAGATCACTGGAATAGAGCTTTGAACACATATTTTCATTATTTCCCAAGCACAGGACTAACCGTACACCACTTTAAACCCCTTTGGCCAGTTAGAATTTGCCCTAGCCAAGCAAGAAAAGTGGTGGTCTGCATTTTATATTACCTAAGTGTCAGGCAAGGACACAAGGTCAAGGCCAGACTGAAGGTGAGGCGCACTTTCAGAGTCAAAGCATATAGACTTGAAACAGGTGGACGCTAGCACCTCTTGCTAGGGTGCTGTTCATCTGCTGAGTCATCGGAAGCCACCGCTTCATTGACCATTCTGGGTATCTGAACAGGCCTGGCTTCTGTGCTGCCCCCGGAAGCTTGGTGTCAAGGGCGTGGGTGAAATCCATAAGGCCCCTGTCATTTCTTCAGCCTGGGCCAGTCAGCCCTGGAGCAAAGGAAAGGGGAAATGAAGGTACCTGCATCTTTAGCATTCTCAGTACCTCCAGCAACTGAGCATGTCTCTGCAAAGGGCGACAGAAGCTCCAGGACTCGCGGGCTGACTGGAAGCTGACTAAATCCTTCTAAATCCTCCGTTTTATGGCAGGTGTAAATTAGCTTTCGGTTCAGGTTTGGGGAGAGGTTACTCAACGTGGTGCTTAAGAGTGTGAACTGTAGATCCACATGTTTATGCCTGTTTTCTCATCTGTCCAATGAAAGTAATTAATTTTGCTTCTTTTTGATGTGTGGCTTATACAATAAATAGATGAAATAGACATAAATAATAGATGAATACAATAAATAGATGAAAAATGTTTAGAACAATACCTGCACAGAGTGAGAGCTATATAATTGTAAGCTCTTATTATTTATGTATTCTTTCATCCATGCAATTGTTTATTTTTGGCTACAGTGTTTAGAAAGCCTTCCTGTGTTAAGCTCTGGTAATGCAGAGGGAACAAAATAATATGGTCCCTGCACTCAGGGGAAGAGAAGACAGACATGTAAAAATTATCTAGTATCATGTCAGGAGCTAAGTAATCCAAGTGTATGCCTTGGTGTTCCAGAGAAGGAGCACCTGCAAATTAACCCTCTTTGCTGTGGGTACCAGTGAGAACAAACTGATTGCTCCCTACTTTAGAATTCCTTTACATATTTGATAATGGGCAATAGATTATTCTCTAAAACAACTGTGCTCCTAAAACTTTTTCCAGAGCAGTAAGACAGAATTGGTTTTTTCCCTTTAAATGCTATGTGGCCCCAGCCACCTCCTTCATCTGTTTGGCCTTAAGCAGCAAATCTCTGACCTCTTTGTCACCATTTCCCACTGTAAAATGGAAATAATGTTACCTGCTTTGCAAAGTTGTTGTAAGGTTGATACATATATATATATATATATATATATATATATATATACATATATAACACCTGGAGTTCCCCTTATATTTGCAGCTTCCACTGGTTGAAGTAACCACCCTGGGTCATCCAACCCAAAGCCCTAAGGAGTCTCCTTTCTCAGGCAGTTGCTATATGCATTATAGTACAACTGTCCTCTCTTGAGAAGTTCTGATTTAATCTTGTATTTTGGAAGGGTCTGCTTTCCTTCCTTTTTCTTCCTCTTCTGTTGTCCTGATATTTTCTCACCCTATTCACAGTAGGCTGAAAAAACGCACAGGTTCATCTGTGCTATATAGCATGGAGGCTGATTCAACCCCTCGTTTCCTAGGGCTTGTAGGATGACTAGAACAATCTATTCTCTCTACATTTACATCAGTCCATTTATCAGCCCAAGGACTAATAACAAATGAATTTTAAAGATAGTTTGGAGTTGTTTCTTACCATGGATTGATATTGTATATACAGATCACCATGAATGTTGGGATCTTTTAACCACACTGACATATGACCGTTTCTGTCCTTTCTTATATTTCTAAGTCTTGGTTTCCTTTCCCAGGGTTCTTATCTATACAATCCAAAGAAAGGGAAAACCAATGGTAGCCTAGCTCAACATCTACCAAAGTGTTTAAAGAAAATATTCTCACGGGGGTCAGACAGTATTGGAAAATTTGGGATTAGATAAAAATGAAAACTAAAAAAACAATCATTGTGGGATCACACTATTATGGAAGTGAGAGGATGGCCCACAGAAAGGGAGAAAATATTTGCAAGTCATATCTCTAATAAGGGCCTACTGGCTATAATAAATAAAGAATTTTTATAACTCCAAAATAAAAAGCCAACCTAATTTAAAAATAAAGGATTTGAATGGACATATCCCTAAAGAAGATGTATAAATGGCCAAAAAACAAAGAAAAAAATGCTCAACATCATCATTAGCCTTCAGGAAAATGCAAATCAAAACCATGAGATCCCACTTAACACCCACAGGAATGACTGGAAAATAATTAGTGTTGCTGAGAATATGGAGAAATTAGAACCTTCATGGACTGCTGGTGGGAATGCAAAATGGTACAGCTATGGCACAAAACAGCTTGGCAGTGCCTCAAAAAGTGAAACCTAGTTACACAACAAACTATACAAACATACATTCCAATACGATTCATAATAGCCAAAAAGTGGAACAATCAAAAGACCCTCAAATGATGAATGGGTAAACAAAGTGTGGTGTAGCCTACATAATGGAATATTACTCAGCCATAAAAAAGAAAGAAGTACGGATACATGCCCCAACATAGATGAACCCTGAAAACATAACACTAAGTGAAAGGCGTCAGACAAAAAAGATCACATATTATGTGTTTCTATTTAAATGAAACTTGCAGGCTAGACAAATCCATGGAGATGGACACCAGATTAGTGGTTGTCAGAAGCCAAAGGGAAAGTGTTAAGTGGTCCAGGGGACTGCTAAGGGTGCAGAGTTTCTTTTGGGGATGATGAAAATATTCTGGAGTTAGATAGTGGCAGTGACTGCACAACCTCGTGAATATCCTAAAAATCACTTAATGGTACACTTTTTTAAAAAAAATTGCAGGACCTCCTGAGGAGTTCTTTGGCTAATTTTAATCCTAAAATTTGTTTGGAATTATAAAAAACCTTGAATAACCAAAGCAATCTTAAGGAAGAAGAACAAAGCTGGAGACATCACATTCCCTCATTTAAAACTACATTATAAAGCTGTAGTAATCAAAATAATATGGTACTAGCATAAAAACAGACACATAGATCTCAATGGAACACAACAGGGAGCCCAGAAATAAACCCATGCACATATGTCAATTAATTTTTTGACAAAACAGTCAAGAATATACATACAATGGGGAAATACACAATAAGTGGTGCTGGGAAAACCGGACAGCCTAATGCAAAAGAATGAAACTGGACCACTATCCTACACCATACACAAAAATTAACTCAAAACAGATTAAAGATTTAAATAACTCCTAAAACATAAAACTCCTAGAATAAAACATAGAGGATAAGCATTTTGACATTGGTCTTGGCCATGATTTTTTGGATATGACACCAAAAGCAAAAATAAACAAGTGGGACTACATCAAATTAGAAAGCTTCTACACAACAAAGGAAACCATCAACAAAATGAAAAGGTAACCTATGGAATGGGAGGAAGTATTTGTAAACCACATATCCAATGAGGGGTTAATACCCAAAATATATAAGGAACTCATACAACTCAATAGTAAAAAAAAAAAAAAAAAAGACAACAAAAAACCCAAAACCCAATTTAAAAATGGGCAAAGATCCCAAATAGAAAAGCACATGAAAAGTGCTTAACATCACTTATCCTGGGGCACCTGGGTGGCTCAGTCAGTTAAGTATCTGCCTTTGGCTCCAGTCATGATCCTGGGGTCCTGGGATTGAGCCCCATATCAGGCTCCCTGCTCAGTGGGGAGCCTGTTTCTCCCTCTCCCTCTGCCACTCCCCCTGCTTGTGCTCTCTCTCTTGCTCACTCTCTCAAATAAATAAATAAAATCTTTAAAAAAAACCCCCCAAAACAGCACTTATTCTCAGGAAAGTGCAAATCAAAATCACAATGAGATATTACCTCACACCTGTTAGAATGGCTGTCAAGAGACAACAAGTGTTGGTGAGTATGTGGAGAAAGGGAACCCTTTGCACTGTTGGCGGGAATGAAATTGGTACACCCACTATGGAAAGCTGTAAGGTGACTCCTTAAAAAAAATTTAAAAATAGAACTACCATGTGATCTAATAATTCCACTTCTGGGTGTATATCCAAAGGGAATAAAAATATAATGTCAAAGAGATACCGATACTCTTGTGTTCACTGCAGCATTATTCACAATAGCCAAAATATGGAAACATCCTAAGTGTTCCTCAACAGATGAAAGGATAGAGACCTTATGGCTTATATACAATGGAATATTATCCAGCCACGAGAAAGGACATTCTCGTGTTGCATTAACATGGATGGACCTTAAGGATAATATATGAAGTGAAATAAGTCAGAGAAAGACAAATCCTATTTGATATCACTTATATGTATAATCTAAAAGGGCCAAACTCATAGGAACAGAGACTACAATGGTGGTTACCAGGGGCTGGCAGGGGGGGGATGTTGTCAAAAAGTACTAATTTCCATATAAGATGAATAATTTGGGAGGCCAAATGTATAGCATAGTGATTATAGTTAATAATACTGTTCTATACTTGAAAGTTGCTAAGAGAGTAAATCTGAAATGATTTCACCACAAAAAAAGAAATTATGTAATGTGATGCACATGTTAACTAATCATTTTGCAAGATATAAGTATATCAAATCAACAGATTGTGCACGTTAAATTTACATAATGTTATATGTCAATTATATCTCAATAAAGCTGGGGGTAAAAAGGAAAATAACAACTGTTGGTGAGAATATAACCTGCATACATTGCTAGTGGGAATGGAAAATGGTTCAGCTGCTATGGCAAATAGTTTGGCAGTTCCTCAGAAGGTTAAATATAGAACTACCATAGGATCCAGAAATTCCACCCCCTGGGTATATATCTAAGAAAACTGAAAACCCATGTTCACACAAAAACTTGTGCATGAAAGTTCATGGCAGCATTATTCATAATAGCCCCACAGTAGAAACAACCCAATGTCCATAAGGCGATGAATAGATAAACAAAATGTGGTCTATCCCACAATGGAATATTATTCAGCCATAAAGAGGAATGAAGTACTTCTCTATGCTACAACACGGATTAACCTTAAAAACATTATGCTAAGTGAAAGAAGCCAGCCACCAAAGGCCACATATTGTATGATTCCATTTATATAGAATGTGCAGAATAGGCAAATCGACAGAGACAGTTGCCAGGGGATGGAGAAAGGGAGGGAATTTGGACGGATTGCTAATAGGTATGGGATTTCTTTTGGGGGTAATGGGAATGTTCTGAAATTTGATAGTGGTGATGGTTACATAACACGCTGATTATACTAAAAACCACTGAAGTGGTACCAGTTTCAAACGATTAATTTTATTTTATATAAATTATGTCTCAAAAAATGCTTTAAAAATAAACTACAAACTTTAAGAAATAATTCTCTAGGGGCACCTGGGTGGCTCAGTGGGTTAAGCATCTCCCTTCAGCTCAGGTCATGATCCCAGGGTCCTGAGATGGAGCCCCACATCGGGCTCCCTGCTCCACAGAGCTGCTTCTCCCTCTCCCTCTGCCCCCCCCCACTTGTGCTCGCTCTCTCTCTCTCAAATAAATAAATAAATAAAATCATTAAAAAAAAGAATAGTTCTTTAGCATTGAAGTGACTATTTGTAGAAAGTCTTCTTAAACTCACTATTTTTTCTCTAATACAGTTGAATACTCTTATCTCTATATTATAAACTTGAACTTTTATGTGCCTACGAATATGCAAGTTTGAGAACGTGTCTCCTGGGAGATAAAATAAAGTTCAAAAGAAAGAAAAGAAACACAATGTTGTTAAGAATATTTGCCCAAACTCTTTTTTTTTTTTTTTTGAGAGAGAGAGAGCGCTTGTGCATACTCGTGTGAGTAGGGCGGAGTGCAGGGGTTAGTCTCAGAGGGGCAGAGGGAGAGGGAGAGAGAGAATCTTAAGCAGGCTCCATGCCCAGTGTGGAGCCAGACACGGGGCTGGGTCTCACAATGCTGTGATCTTGACCTGAGCCAAAATTAAGAGTCAGACACTTAACCAAGTGAGCCACCAAGGTGCCCCTATTTGAGCAAACTTTTTTTTTTTTTTAAAGATTTTATTTATTTATTTGAGACAGAGAGAATGAGAGACAGAGAGCATGAGAGGGAGGAGGGTCAGAGGGAGAAGCAGACTCCCTGCCGAGCAGGGAGCCAGATGCGGGACTCGATCCCGGGACTCCAGGATCATGACCTGAGCCGAAGGCAGTCGCTTAACCAACTGAGCCACCCAGGCGCCCCTGAGCAAACTTTTAATTGATAAAATTATTTGTTCTTTTGGACACTAGAATATGTCTAAAACACTGAACAAAAAATAAAATAAAAAAATAGTGACTTTATATTATGTGAATTATATCTCAATTTTTTAATAACTGCAGGAACTCTCTGAGGAGTTCTCTGGCTAATGTACATTATAAATTCCCAAGATGTAGATACAGAATTTTGTGTTTTCCATCTTACTTAATAGTGGAAAACTTTTTTTCATGGGGTAACTCTATGGGAACTGCTATGGGAAATATTGCTTTAGTGAATCCACTCCAAATAAATATTAATATTAATATTAGAGTAGATGGTTTGGTTTAAATGATTCATCAGTGCTGATTCTAGGTCACTGATGTTTCTCCATTTCATTTTGGCTCTGTTGACAGTAGTCCCCCTCATTACATGTTAAGCTTTGTTGCCCTGCATTTAATTGCTCCTGGTGGGAGAAATGTGACTTTAGAAACCTCTCTTAAAAATAAAGTAATATCCTGGGAAGTGAGCACAAGGTAACGAAGATGAATTTAATTTAATGGGACATGTGGAGCTCAAAATATGCACAGCGTTTTTAATCCAGCTAGGGCTATAATGCACAAAGCATGACGTTTTAAGTCTATTAAGTCATTCCAACAAGATTAGTCTTGAGGTTAGGCATAGTACTCTGGAGACTATTATCACAATGTGATGGGGACATTTATGCCAATGGATTTTATTGGTATGGACACACATCGGTATCTTTCCCACACTAGGTAGAACAGCTTAAGTAAAACCTTAAATGTTTCAAATCATACTTGTAAAAAAAAAAAAAAAGTGATATTGACCCATGCTTCCTTCTTTCTAAATGACGAAATAGCATGAAACCACCACACAGGAAACTCAGATTGCATCCTTGATATCGATGATAACTTTGCAGAATACGAAAAACACCGAATTACAAAAAAAAGAAAGGAGAAAAGGGGAGGTAAAGGAGCAGGACGGGGGAAATCAAGAGAGGAAAAATCAGGGAGGAAAAGGGGAAGCAGCAGCACAAGAACAGAAACAAAGTATTCGGTGCCTCTGTCCCAGCGTGCCTCTAGCATGAGCACTCACTTGACTACCTATATGAAGAATCCAGATATTTGTGGACTAATGTCACTTCTAATTATCTTGCACAATACCGATTATTTTGTTTTCTATTTGTGAGTAGCCATAACTGATTTTCTTTTTTTGCCTGTTTAGATTCTAAACATTGCATACCAGAAAATAAGTTGGTTTTGGTTTTGGTTTTCGGTGGTGGTAGAGAAAGCAAAGCCTGATATCATGTGAACCAGATGTACTCATTTGGATGGAGTACAAGAAAACCTGTGAAGATTAACAGTAAATCTTTTTCTGTGCTCACAAACTGATGAAAAATTGGCATAAAATGTGCTACTACTAAATAAGTTATGCATGTATACTTTATTGGCTACTATGAGTGAATGACCAAAGTAATTTTTGCTTTTTAGTAAAAAGAGGCTTAAATAGAGCCAAGGGCATATTTCACATCCCAAAGCATGCCTTCCACTTGCCTCATTACGTAAATTACTCTCCGATAGAACTTAGCTGCTTCTGATGGAACTTTCACCCTTACAGGACATTCCCTATACAAGCCTTCTGATCTAGAAACAAGGGCATTTCCCCTTGTCTGCTCTCCTGACATGATTACTGTCTAAGTGCACATTGAGAAGCTAATTTTATATAGTAAATACATGCTTTAGCATGTTTTGAATTATGTTATCTTTGTTATTACTGTTTGGCCTTTTAGATCTGTATGTCCTGCTTTCTCAACTAGACTATAATTTCTCTGAGATCAGGGTACATATTTTACATGCCTTTCTACATGTCCACAGCATCAAAGAGTACTATAATAACTGTGCACTAAAGTCCTTCAATTTAGAAGAGACCTTTTCTCCCAGAGGATGTATAGTAAAATATTGAGGAAGTAGTGGATAACTACATTATTTATTTATCAAATATTCATATAATCCCTACCGGGTGCCAGCCACCAATATGTTAATGTATTTTTCGTAGATATATTAACTCACAGAACCTCTGTAGGTAGATGAGTTCTATTACTATTACTCCCATTTTGCAGGTGAAGAAACTGAGGCATAAAGAAGCATTATCGCCAACAGATAATAGACAGCTGATGCCAAAATCAGACCCGGGCAGCCTGGTTCTGGAACCTGTGCTCATTTCTACCACTTAAGCTCTGCTGCCTGTGAAACTGTGCTGGGTCGACTCTAGTTTCTCTCTACCTCGTATTAGTCTTTGGTTACTGCCAATTGCATGTCATATATCCTCTTATCTACCACATTGATTGTGGGGTGTCTTGGACTAGCTTGTTTCTTACTCAGTAGGGAACACATTTGCAAAAGCATTCCAAATACTATGTTGCCACCTCTCTCGTCATCCTCTTGCAGATAATTGCCTTGGCTGCTTCAGCACTGCTGCCCCCCTATTACAGTGTAACTTACAACAATGCTACCCTGTTCCTTCTTAATTATTGTTTAGTCATTGAGAATAAACATTCCTATTCTCGTTTCTTTTCCTCTAATCTATTCTGGCTACGTGCACAGTGTTGATGCCTTTTGATGGAAAATAGAACACCAAGAACTTCTATCTTGGCATCAGTCTAAGGCACCACAAAAACAGACCTGCATCCGACTCTCCCTGGCACCGCATTGCAGCTGAGACAGGAAATCATCATCATCATCATCATATCCTCAATCTGCTCCCAGAAGCAACTCAACAGCTCCAGCCGAGCTGTCCTGAAACAGGAGTATACCCTGAGAATCTGCATCTATTAAAAGCGATCTTTTAAAGTCTCCTTTATGCTAATAAAATAAAGGTCCATTGTAGAGACGTCTGCACTTGAAGCCAAGAGCCGGTATCCTCTGTGAATGCTGCCATCGCATTCTTCTCGGCCTGTCCACTAGCCACAGGGCGCCTTTCTCTACCTCTGAGTGTCAGAGCATCTGTATAATGCAAGCAGATTTGATGTGCGCTGGGGAAGAAAGGGGCCAGGGGATGGGCGAACCTTTGTGGAGGAAACCTTTTAGCATGTGCCCCCCATTGAGGGTGGAAGAGAGAAATGATCAAAGGGCTCACAAGAGGCCAAGTCTTCTCTAAGAGGACACATAAAGGACAAAGATTGTTATACTGAAATTTCTAAGGAACTCTCATTGCAGTGTGGAGAAACAGAACACTAGCACAATGCCTCATTCATGCAGGCCAGCCTACTTTGTTTAACAGTGTTACATATGCATTTAGGGCTAACCAGTCCTTTAGGCCATCATCCCACAAGTTTTCGTGCAAGAAGCTCAGAATGCTCATGAAGCTCTTGCCCATGCAAGCCCTGCTTTTGGTCGTCCTTAAAATGGACTTACCTGAAGTAACAGCTGGAGTGGACACTTCTCTCATGTTGCTTAAAATCACTAATGGCAACTTACATCCTTAAATTCAAATCTCTGTCTTCTACGTTAAGTGCCCTGGCCACGAGATTGACAATAGACACGGCAGCACTTGCAATTCACTCTACAAATACTGAGTATACCCTAAGGCAGGCCAGGGAACTCCTCACAGACTGCTCTCCAGAAACTTCTTCACTACCTACACTATCTAGTCAAGACAAGAAGCATAAGCAGGTAATCATCATACAAGGTCAAAACCAGTGTGTTATGGAAGGATCTGTTCCCAGGGTGTAATGGACAAAATAAAGGAGTAGACCTCTTAATCAGGGTGGGCTTCATGGAGGAGTCCAAGCCTATGAATTTACTGTTAGTGGGTATATCCATATCATGGATTCCTTGCCCGGTGAAATTATGTTACAAATAGTCTGACGTGTTTAACATCTAGCCCTTAATATCTCACCTGCTTGTCTGATCCTGCCACGGACACAACTCTCCTGTCCCCAAATCTGGTTGGAACTATTGCCATCCAAGCCTCTGTTTTAAAAAAACTTAAAAATGGGCGAATCTCATGAAACGATTTTCCAATTAGTAATATTCAGACAAGCCATGGTTCCCTATACTCAGTAATTCTTCTGCCAGTTTATCTTGCCTTACTTTTTGTTTGATTGATTGCTTGTTTGTTTGTTTAAGATTTATTTATTTGAGAGAGAGAGAGAGAACATGTGAGTGTGGGCAGGGGGAGAGGGAGAGAATCTCCAGCAGACTCCCCACTGAGTGCTGAACAGACAGGGCTGGGGGGTGTGGGGGCCTTAATCTCATGACCATGAGATTACAACCTGAGCCAAAACCAAGATTTGGACCCTTATCCAACTGCACCACCCGGACACCCCTTGCCTTACTTTTTTTTTTTTTATGTATTTCTCTTCCTCTTTGTGACAACTTTTCTTGCCCTTACCTCACTTTCTGCCACCCCTCAACCCTCTACTTTGCTGCAAACACACAAACACACACACCACACACACTCATGGTCACATTGCACCTGGGTGGGCTATACCTAGGACATGCTCTACTCATCTCTTAAATAGTTGTTAAACGCAAAAAGATAACATAGGAAAAGCGGCGAGTCAATAGAGTTATGTTAATTTCAGAAAAAAAGTTCTGGAGATAATATGATAGCTGCATTCAATTCTGATTTCCAAATATTTCTGTCTGTTGTGTTTACAAACACACACACACACACACACACACACACAACCAAGCATTGGTTTCCATTGTGATCCCTGGTGAAACGAAGAGGCCAAGCCAAGACAGAAACCAAGGAAAATCGTGTCAGTACAGGAAATAAATAACAGGTGTAGTGCATGATCCAAAAAGTCAGTGGCTGGGGCGCCTGGGTGGCTCAGCTGTTAAGCGTCTGCCTTTGGCTCAGGTCATAATCCCAGGGTCCTGGGATCGAGCCCAGCATCGGGCTCCCTGCTCTGTGGGAAGCCTGCTTCTCCCTCTCCCACTCCCCCTGCTTGTGTTCCCTCTCTCTCTGTCTCTCTCTGTCAAATAAATAAATAAAATCTTAAAAAAAAAAAAAAAAGTCAATGGCCAGTGTTGTTCTAAGTCTTTTATGTACTGGAAGATATTTAATCCTCACAATTGCCTTATGAGATAAATACTATCGTTATCATCCTCATTTTACAGATAATAAAATGGAGGCATAGAAAGATAAGGAAACAGGCAGCTAGGGATTGACAGAACGAGGATTTGAAGCCAGATGGGTTGGCTCTGGAGTCTAAGCACTGGAGTGCCCACCATGTGCTCCATACAGCAAACTGTCAAGGGTCACTAGTGGGGCTCCCCACGAAGCCTCTCTTAAGGGGAATGGAGCTTTGGAGCCTCCATCAAAAGGCAAGGCAAGGCAAGGACTTGCGTTCCATTCTAGGGCATCTCAGAGAGACTCTTACCAAGGGTTTCTCCTTGCTTGAGGCTGTTTTGTTACTTTATTTTGCTCTACTATTTAAAAGATTACTGCTAGGCTTCAACACACACTGCATTGTAAAAACAACTACATAATGGCGGCGGTGTTGAGGGGAAGGACACACACCAAGAAACACTGGATCTCTAAGCAGGGAGGGATTCGCTGTAATTGAGGACTTAACACTAGAGATCTTTATAATCACCTACATTTTTAACTAAACACTCGGATCTATTTTCTTAAAAATCTGCTTGGAGCTCAGTGAGCCAAAGGAATACTTCTGTATTATCACCCCACATTATGGTTTTTCATAAAATTTGAAGAAATTTTTGTTACTGTCTTCTTCAAAGCTAGGGGGAATTATTTGTCAAGAGAATTTATTCTATTTTTGGATATCTCGAATAATTAGAAAGCTTGTCCTGATATTGAATAAACTCTAATGGAGCATTTTGAATAGCAGTCGATATGTTATAAAGACTCTGCAATTGTTAGCTTCATTATTACTAATTGTGGGTAGTTTTGATTAGATGCATCTTGTAGGCATTCCTTTGTATTGAAAATTTTTTAACAATCGTGTGCTTCTTGGTGTCTTGGTTGTTGACACACCCTTTTACCAGCCAACTTTTGTGCCATAAGGAAAATTATCTGAACAACACATAGAGAAAATTGTTTGCTTCTAGGTGACAGATGCTGCGGTAAAGTACCTTCTAATTACCCAATATCAAAACCTACTCATTCATAAACTGTCGCTATCACCAGCAGGACAAAATATGTTTCTTGAACATAATGTTGACAATATGCCAGTCAGTATGTTCACGTAACATGGCCTTAGCTTGACCAAAGCATCCCCTCCTCAATCTGGAGCAGATGGAGTAGAAATTGCATCCATAATGGCCACTGGGATCCTGCACCAGGAACCAGAGCTGCAAAGGGCGTAAGATCTCCCAGGTCAGCTGAGAAGAGAAGAGATTGTGCAAAGGAATTTGACATCTTTCACAAGAGAAGCTACATAGAGCGGGAGAAAAACGATTGTTGACTGAGATACTAATGCAGTGTCACCGTTTGATGATCCAACGGAAACAACCCAGGAGTCTGAATTATTTATCGCCAGGCCCTTTCTGCCCCTGCACGCCCCCACTGGCTTTGTTATGTAATGATATATTATTAGGTTGGTTGCTAGAGCATCAGGCAAACAAGCTGCTAGTCTCAAAACTAGTCTGGAAAATATTAATTTCAGTTTGGGGAAAGACTTTAAATGGCTGTCAGGAATGCGTTTGAAGTGGAACGAAAGGATGAATTGAATAGAGCTTCAATTTTCACAGTTTCCTATAGGATAAGGAAAACAAAAGAAAACATTGTTTTCTAGAAAGCATTATTTCATTGTAATTATAATGAGCAATTCTGACCATTCATTTTTTCCTGCCTGGGGCCACCTTTTGTCACAGTATATTTTGCATAATAAGTGGGGGCAAAAAACTCATATTACATTAATAAACTGTGCAAAAGGATACTTTTTTTTTGAGAGGAAAGGGGCACTCATGTTTAGAGTTTATCACGGGCATTTAAAACAGACATTTAACCTTTACATCTAGCCCCTTTTCCTCATGAAAAATCACTGAATGCCTTATTTTTCCCTTACCGTCCAAATCTAACTGCAAAGATATCCATGTAATGTAGACATGAGTGGGTATTGATCCATTATAACTAGGGGCATTTGGGAAAGCCTACACCACTGCAATCAAGTTGAAATGTTGCTGTACCAGAAATGTCTCAATTCAGTTTTCACTATTTGCAGTCTTTTATTAATTAATTTCAGCATTTATTGTTATTGATAATAACAACAGCAACAAATGTCATTTATTGGGTACTTATTCTGGGTCAGACACCACGCTAAGCTCTTTTCATACCTTTAATATGCACAAGAGCCTGCAAGATGGGTATTGCTAACCCCGTTTAAGAGTTGAGGAGGGGCACCTGGGTGGCTCAGTCAGTTAAGCAGCTGACTTCGGCTCAGGTCTTGATCTCGGGGTCCTGGGATCCAGCCCTGTGTTGGGCTCCCTGCTCAGTGAGGAGCCTGCTTCTCCCTCTGCCTGCCTGCCACTCCTTCTGGCTCTCACCACCCACCCCCCCCCCCCCCCCCCCACCCCCACTCGTGCTCTCTCTTTCCCTCTCTCAAATAAATAAAGAAAATACTTAAAAAAAGAGTTGAGGAAAATGAAGCTCAGAGAGGTTAAATAACCAGCATAAAGCGTAGAGCAAGTTACGTTTGGGGCTAGGATCCCCATGCTTATCTTAGTGTTTCTGTAGGCGGCACCCCTGGCCCCACATCCTGCTGTCTCTTGTGTTCTCTAAGATAGTCCGTCCGTGATACTCCTGTGCCAGCAGAAATGTGCTAAGCCTGAACCTTTCAATGTCATTCATTAGTCACACGTGGCTACTGAGCACTTGAAACGTGGATAGTGCGACTATGGAAATGAATTTTTAATTTTGCTTAATCTAAATTAATTTAAATTTAAATAGCCACATGTGGTTAGTCACTACTATGTTAGGCAGTGTTACTCTAAAACAAACTAGAACTGTGAGGCAGAGGATACCTAGCCTAGGATAGTTAGCAAGGATGACACGTCAACGGAACAATTTTTGACTGGAATCATCCTACTCTCATTCTTTTCCAAAGAAATTCACTTGTTGGCTGTGGGCATACTGAGGAGCCCTGCTGCCCCTGGGGGGAGGGAGCCTGCAGGACGGTGCCCAGCGCTCCCTTGCTGCCTCTCCCAAGGCTGCAAGTAGCCCTGGTTCCTGTCCCTTAGCATTCATGCCCACAGTGCGCATCTATCATCCATTCTTTTCTCCTGTCCACCAAAGTACCACACACCCACAAAATTAAATATCCTGCTCACCCACACCTTTCGTTTTCCAGATAGTAAGGGGAAGACAGTTCAAAGCTTCTCCTCTAGAAAATTACAGTTTCTTCTCCGGAGCGTTACGAAGTATTAGTCCTAATACCAACTTACACTGAGCTCTCAGCCTTTAGAACTTCACAACGAGTTTAGAACAACCGCTTCTCAATGTCTACTCTTGAGCCAAGCACTGAAATGTTGCTGTACCAGAAATGTCTCAATCCACCTCATTCCATCATCACCACAGCACTATGAGGTAAATATTAATCTATCCCCCAGTTTACCAATGAGCAGCTTGTCTGGTTCACCTTGAGGTCCTTACTTCTTCCCAACCTTCATACGCTGCCATTAGCTTTCAGCCTTGTCATTGCCTCTTACTTCTGCTGCATGTTCATTTTGGTTTGGGGACCTTGCACCTAGAGAGAGCCATTAGACAAATGTCGATACAAGAGACGCCTGGAGCGTTGGTGGTATAGTGGTGAGCATAGCTGCCTTCCAAGAGAGGCCTGGAAAGTCCCCTATAGAATCCTAATCTTCTCTAGATCAGTGTTGGCAGAACAAGGAAAGTGTGAAGTTAAAACCAATTGAACTTACTTGGATTAAAAATGAAATCTGATTACTGCTAAAGATAAACTGCTGAGACCGCATCTATGACAATAAAATTAGATTAATGGAAAGATGAGATTTGATTAACAACTTAGAATCATCCATCAAGATTTCACTGTGTGAAACTCGATTCTATTAGGTAAGGAAAAAAATAGCAACCAGTGTAAAGTTATGCTTCTAATACACATTCTTGTAGTACAACATTTGGTGGGCACTCTGGGTTGAAACTAAATGTCTCAGTATTGCCTTTTCAAAAGACCTGCAATAGCAAAGAACATGCATCTCAATCTTGAGTATTTCTATTTCTCAGAGGATGGAAGCGATTGGTCTCTGAGTTTTGTTAAGTGCTAGGAGATCTAGAGATGGTTTTTCCCACTTAATGGTTTACCTACAGAATGGTATTTAGTGTGAAGTGTGTGTGTTTGTGTGTGTGTGTGTGTGTGTGTGAATATACATTTGTTATTCTGGCTTAGCCTAACTCTCACCATCCTACCTCCTGCCAATTGACATGTTTGCAATCATAGACAGGACCTATATTTTTAAAAATTAAAAAACAGATAGTAAGAGATATTCTGCTTTGATCATATTCATTCAGTTTTTCCATATAACATTCTTAGCATGGGTATGAAATTATATTAACTGGTTTCTAAATCTCTTCGGTTATAATTCCAAACTGTAAGACTGCTCCCCTTGATCCTAATTTCCTGAACGGTGACAGAAGGCATCACTGCCATATTTTTTCTTGCGTCTGTGACAGTGGTTTCCCTACGTACCAACTAATCTCATTTCCCCAAAGTCCACATTAAACTACATGGCTGCAGCTAGTCATTGCTCTGCACCCTACTTCAAATGTAAAAGCTCCATCTCTAGAGCACTCAGAGTCTATCTAGGGACCCATTGCAAATGAAGATAAATTGACGCTGTGCCTGGGGAGCTCCGGTCAGAAATGCAATTTTCAGGAAGATGGTGACTAGCCTCCAAAAGTGTTCATTGTCAATGAAACATGACAGGTGTCACCAGGAACAGAGATCCCAGGCAAAGGGAAATTAGAGCCTCTCATGTCCCCACTCATCTGTGGTTTCCTAATTGCAGTTGTTGGCATTAATTGATGCTGGTGCCATTTTTGATCATGCAGGGCTGTCTTGAGCGCCTTACATTTCCAAAGGGCTTGACATTCTGAGAGCCACCGCATGTTTGGATCACATTTGCTTTCAACATGCCATGTTCAAGAATCTTCTTCTCGAAGGCCATTAGTGAAAATGACCTGTCAAATTCACCGCCCCTTGAAATTGCTCGTGCTGCTGAGGAAGCCATTCATGGCCTATCTCTCCTACAGCTGTAAGAGTTGCAGGGAGTGTAATAATTCATCAGTGTTGCTGTGGAGTTGTATAATCAGATGTATATTTCTGATAGCTATCTTCTCTCCCAAATGATATTGTATGTTTTCCTTTAGGTGTGCTCCAGAGGGTAATTGCATTTAATAAATGTTTTTATCGGTTTCAATGAGACAAAAGTATTTCTGAGAAGCAAACAAAATTTCTTCTTTAAGGGCAGAATAACTTGATGATTTTAGATGCAGCATAAACGTTTGTCATAAGAAAAAGCAAGGAAGCCACTACAGCTTTCTCTATTGATCACAGATGTAATAAAGCAAGGGAATTTATCTTCAAGAGACATTTTGTTTTTCAGGAAACATGTAAATGAAAATCTCATGAAATAAGCTGCTCCATTAGCCATGCGTGACCTCCTCTTGGGTCTATTGAAGACACACACAGTTCACAGGACTGGGGCAGTGATTAGCCTCCTTTGTGCCACGAGCTTAAGGATTAATATTGTTTCAGTATTGAAAGCTTCAAAAATCCAGGTCTAGGGTTACAATGATATGCTGACCCAGGTCCTTGGCTCTGCATTTCCAACTGTTATGTTTGCCATTTAAGACAATAAAGAATAATACATACATCCATCAATAGCAATGAAATAAATTACCAATGTCTTTTTTATTATTATCATCATTATATGATTACCAGCATCATTATGTAACGTAATACATAACCTTTATATATTTCATTTAGTTTAATCAGAAGTACTTATTTGCCTTTGTCATATATGTCATACAAATATATAACATATCTTCTGGTACTTAGATTTAACCTTGTTTGGGATTTAGTTGTATCAATAACCAAGTTAAGACAACTTCTCTTAAGATTTCTTCATGTCAGAGTAAGTATTTTAATAAATCGGCTCTTGGAGGAAAAAGTGTATATTTCAATAATCTCTTTGATAAATAAAGCCACAAATGCCTTTTGAATGCCTACTAGGCGATTTAAGGAAAATGGTCCCATCCCTGGCCACCCAGATGCATTTATGTTCAAGGTCGGTGACCGTTTCTGCAGAACTTCAGGTTCTTTTTCAGCTCTCTCCTTCTCCCCCAGAGTTGCCTCTACCTTTCCTTCCTCAGGGAGCTGCCGGACAGTTTCTCTCCATTAAGACGTTTCCAGGAGACAGCAGAAAAGCTGATCGCACAAGTAAAAAAAGTACTTAAAGAGAATTTTGTAATCACTCTTTACTGTGGAAATAAGCACCCCCCCCCCAATCTTCTTGAAGTTTAGAATAGAAATAATGGGAAAACTTAAGATTTTATGTGTCTGCAAATTGTTTCCATTGTCCCCTCTGCCTTTAGCTAAGGGCTATGGCTACCAGGCAAAAATATGGTATAACAAAATATTTAAGGTCTATATTCCCTTCAGAATGGACCAGGAAGAGAAAAATCCTCTAGGGAGTAAATGGTATCCAAGGGACAACCTCATTATTCAACCCTGTGGAGACAAATGAGCTTTCTGATAAGGCAGCAAGTGCACATCTGGGTCCACCAGCTGTACATTCCAAACTCTTTTTGAATATAAGGAGCTCACATTCCCCAAATATCCTTATTTATTTATCCTTATGTATGTGACATGTCCTTTTGTAACATTGTTTTGACATTTTTAAAATCCACACATACAAAAATGAATTGTAAAAAGGTGAAGTAAAATATAAGCATATATAGAAGCCCTAATATTTTAAGGTATAACTAAATCTGTCACATTGTGCACACATTTTGGAATACTGATTCCTAAATCTTTTCACGCAGAATGAAGCCAACTTTAACCTGAATGTTGCATAGTGTACGTTCACCTTTTTAGTCTGTAGGCAATGTTTGATGTACAATGATTGCTGGCAGTGGTGCACTGACTTTTTATTTCTTCCAAACGGTTTGGTAGCACAAACCTAACCACAAATCTTTTACTCTCTCCTGGTGATAGTAAGACTGGATGATGTAACTTACGTAAGAAACTCTGCAGTTTTCTCTCCTGCACAATGACATAAAATCAAATGCTTCTGGGGAGAATGCAAGGACTCTGACCATTGCAGTCTGGAAGGAATTTTAGGTGAAATATAATGAGGACTCACAGTGTTTTATTTTTCATCCCATAATAGGACAAACCTTTGATATCTCCATGACAACATGCGGGTAGCAGAGCCCAAAGTAGCCAGTATAACGTATGAGGGAGCTCAGATGAGTAAATGGAGACCTCAGTGGACTTCACCAAACCTAAATAAGGGTGAGCACAAAAACAGTGTGGGACACACTTAAAATTGTGGCTGGCCAAGTTCTAGAATGGAAAAAACTAAGT
Organism: Neomonachus schauinslandi; assembly: GCF_002201575.2. Classification (NCBI taxonomy): domain Eukaryota; kingdom Metazoa; phylum Chordata; class Mammalia; order Carnivora; family Phocidae; genus Neomonachus; species Neomonachus schauinslandi. Next base: position 114,174,226 of record NC_058405.1, on the reverse strand, counting down.
GACTGTAGGCACTGACTTGGAGGAAACACAGAGGAACTTTCTTGGGTGATGGAAATGTTCAATTTCTTGATTGGGCTGGTGGTTACATGGATCTATACATTTACCAACATTTATTGAACTGTACACTTTTTACATATACTATTATATGTAAATTATGCCTTAATAAAAAGTATAGCCAAAACAAGCAAACAAATAAATCAGGCAGGTAAAGATTGAAAAAATATGAGACAAAGGAACTAAGAAGTGAAAGTGGGTAGATCCAGATGATATTTCTAAGATGATGGTTACCAAAGGGGAGGTGGGTGGGGGAAGTGTGAGATAGGTGATGGGGATTAAGGAGGGCACTTGTCGTGATGAGCACCAGGTGATGTATGGAACTGTTGAATGACTGTATTGAATACCCGAAACTAATTTTATACTGTACGTTAACTAACTGGAATTTAAATAAAAACTTAAAAAAAAAATAAAGAGACCATGTTAGGACAACAGGAAAACTGATGTTGGGATAGCTTCGTTCTTTTCATTATTTTGTGAAATGTGTGTTTAAGAGACAAAATAGACCTTAGTGATAATGCACTCAAGTGAAGAGGAACCTATATATTTTTTAAGTTTACTTGAAAACTCATCCCTAAATTCTCACAGCTTGGATGTTATACAGATAATTCTTTAATGATAAAAATAGATAGAATTGATTATTTCCAATAATCAACATGCCCATGTGTCAACATGCCAAACCCTGTGCTCAGTGCTTTAAGTACATCATCTCATTTAACCTTCATATTCATTCTATGAGGTAAAGACTGTTGTTATCTCCCTTTCACTGAGGAGGAAACTAAAACTTCGAGTGGTAACTAGACCAAGTTCCCAACTAGATGAAAGGCCGTGATCCTGAGACATAAAAATTCATGCTCTTCAGCACTATACTTTGAGCTTTTGACTAAAGGAGTGTAGAGAAAACTCAGTGCCTGCTTTCATGGAGTTAACAAACATAGCTGGAACGAGACAAAATCCATTTCTCCCATCGATAATTCCATAGTGTCCAACCCATTACCACATTTTGGGTGACCGATCTTCCCTTAATGGATGGGCTAGGTAAACCAGCCTTTGTTCTCTTTAAAATGCCATCTATAAGACATGTCAGACAGTATCCCTGAACAGGCTCACCTGCTGAACACTCTACCCACCTAAACCATCCTATTCCCAACAGATGAACTGAGTATTTACCCAAAGTCCCTTGGGTTTATTAGAGTTGCTTTTGTTACTATAATTATGAGAATTATTAAATTGGAAGAAAACTAATAAAGCACAAGCACAAAAAAACAGGTAGTTTTTGTTCAGTTGGAAACTGCATCAGTTGCTTTGTAGAGTCTCAATCCAAGAAGGAGTCACTAAGATACTGTATTGATATATAACCTATGAGTCTGTAAGAAAGCACAGAAAACTAATAAAAATTGATGACTTGATCAGGTATTTAACACACGAGGATACTAATATGAAAAGGCACTCAACCTTCTTAATTACTAGGGAAATATGAATTCAAACCACAGTGCCATGCAATTACATGTACACCTGAATGGCTAAAATAAAAATGACCGACAATGCCTTTTGTTAATGATGGTGGATGAAGAGTAGCTGAAACTTTCACACACTGTGAGAGTATAAATTAACACAACTACTTTGGAAAACTGACAGCATCTCTAATGATGAAAATTATATACCCTGTGATCCAGCAATTCAACTTCTAGGTACCTATCCATGACAAAGCATAGTGTGTTCACCAAAAGACATGTACTGAAATGTGTATGGTGGCATGATGATAATAGCAAAAAATGAAAAGCGATCCAAACTTCTATTATTAGTAGAATGAATTGTGGTTTAATTATATAATGGAATGCTTCAGAGAAATAAAAATGAGCAAATTATGTTTAAATCTAACAACCTGGATAAATCTCACAAATATAAAATTGAGCAAAAGAAACAAGATATAAAAACACATTCTATATGATTCTACTTGAATGAAGGTTAAGGATGGAAAAACAATTATCTATAGTGATAGAAATCAGAATAATTATTATTTTGGGGGAGAATGGTAGGAAAGTGACTAGAAGGGAGGAAAGGGGGTATTTGGAGATACTGGTAATGCTGTATTTCTTGATCTAGGTAGCAGTAAAAAGATGTTTTGGCCTGGGGAAAATTTATCAAAAAATTTATACTCGCATTTACATTTTCTTCATCTATTCAATTGTAAAAACTTAAAAAGAATTACTTTCCAATAAGGTATGAGGAAAAGAAAAATCAATCAATAAAAGACTGGGAAGAAAATATAAACATTTACATGCAACATTCAGATTGTTGAACAGGTGTTTTTATTTTATCACTCCACTTTAAGCCACTAAAACTGAGAAGAGTGGATTATGAATAAGATTTGTGTAAAAAAAAAAGTGTTATAAAGACAAGAAATAACAAGTGTGGGCAAGAATGTGGAGAAAAGGGAAACTTCATGCACTGTTGGTGGGTGCAGCCAATGTGGGAAACGGTATGGAGGTTCCTCAGAAAATTAAAAATTGAAATATCATATGATCCCAGAATTCCACTACTGGGTATTTAGCCAAAGAAAATGAAAGACTAATTCAAAAAGACACATGCACCCTTATGTTTACTGTAGCATTATTTACAATAGCCAAGATATGGAAGTAACCCAAGTGTGCACTGATAGATGAGTGAATAAAGGAGAGGTGGGGGTATGTGTGTGTGCACATGCGTGGGTGTAATGGAATATTACTCAGCCACAAAAAAAAAAAAATGAGATCTTGACATTTGTGACAACATGGATGGACCTAGAGGGTAGTATGTTGAGTGAGATAAGTCATAATAAGGCAAATGCCATAAGATTTCACTTACATGTGGAATCAAAAAAAGAGAGAGAACAAACAAAAAGATACAAACAGACTCATAAATACTGAGAACTGGTAGTTGCCAGATGGGAGGGGGGTGGGTTTGGGTGAAATAGGTGAAGGAGAATAAGAAGTGGAAACCTACAGTTATAAAATAAGCAAGTTACAGAGATGAAAAAATACAGCAGAGAGATTATAGTCAATAATATTGTAATAACATCGTGTGGTGACAGATGGTAACTAACTTATGGTGAGCATTGAGTAATGTATAGAATTGTCAAATCACTATGTTGTACACTTGAAACTAATACAATACTGTATGTCGAGTATACTTCAATAAAAAAAAAGCTGTCTCAGGCAGAATTACCATAGAGATTATACCATACTGGGCCCAGAAGTGTCTCAGTAATAACAACCAGGTAAGATTTAGCACATGGAGATTGGAATTAATTATATTTTATTAATATATGTAATTTTATATAATATCATAAAGAGATTTAAGAAAGACATCAAACCAATCCACACCCAAAGAAAAGATTATGGGCCTACCTCAGAAGATTCTCAAGTGCATATGCACATATATATTCTACATTAATATAAAATAATTAAATAATTTCATATACATATGCTTACATCTATTTATATCATATATATGATATTTATATATATACCATATATATATGATATGCTTACACCCATATGCTTACACCTATATCATATTATATACACACACACACACACACACACACACACACACACCAACCAACTGCTGGACCCAAAAGCAGGGCATAAAATCTTTTCTTGTATTGGCAAACAAATCTATAGTCTCAGGGCTTTCAGAAATCCTGATGTTCTAGTTCCCTTCCCAACTGAACATTAAACGCCTCCATTAGATTCCACTGTTTTCTCTTAATGAAGGGGGAGTAGATCTTGGCCTCTCATCTGGAAAATCCCTAGGTGATACCAGGTGTCCTTTCCATCCACGTCTCCTGACATCTGATAGTTTTCATGTTTCTTAAAATGAAAAGCTGTCCTTTGGAAATTTACCCAGAAAGAAGTTTATAATGACCTCAGACTTTATTGGTAAGCATAAACTACAACAAATTCTCAACGACATAGTTTGTAGTGAAAGGTGCCAAACAATCAATGTGCAAAAATAAAAATAAGTTTAATATTGTGTCACTCAAATTATGTTTTACCTGCAATACAGTTGAGTAAATGTGTCCTTTTAAATTGAAAAAAAAATCCATAAATAAAATTGGCTTCCCTTCCTGCTACTCTATCTCTACCGCTCCAATCCTATGTTCCACAGAAAACCTTCTAAGAATTTCTATGAATTGGCTCCCTCTCTCTCATTTCTGCCCGCCCCCCCCCCCCACTGTGCTGTTACTCTCCTCTTCTGCAGCTACCCTCTCCTACGTCGCCCTGCAAACATGTGGCAGAGACCCCTTTCCTCATTTCCCCCAAAACACTTTAAAAAATCTGTTGTTTATAAACACTCATCTCCTGGTCTCTTAGACATTCCCGACTCAGAGTATTTCTCACTGGCAAGTCGTTCTCCTAAAATCTCTGATTCTCCAGCAATGAGATTCCTCTTCCATCTGCCCAAAATGACCTCCTGTCTGTACTTCCAGGATTGTCCCCAAACTGTTCATTGCCCATAAAAAAACAGTTCCACTTTCTCTTTCTCCATCTCTTTCCCCCAACTCATTCCAGCCAGAGTCTCTTATTTAAGTAACTGAATTCACCTTTTAATGTGTTCTTAAATTGGCCATTTATTTCCTGTTGGGAAATTCTGTGGACAGTTCTTAAAGTTACACTTTTAATCGAATGAAAAATATATGGGCACCATTATTTCTGTAATTGTCCAACAGGCCTGCTTTATTGCGGGTCTTCTTGGGGCATCGGCCCCAGCCATTGTCAGGATTCATTTCTTTCCTCCAGCTGTTCCGGAAGCAGTCTGCTCTCTCTGCTGATCGGCCTCCTATCCCTCCCCCCCACCCCCAACCTCTCCCTCTCCCAACCCTCTCCCTGTCAAGGAAAGGCCTGACATTTTGTTCATTAGCCTTGCTGTTTAGTCGCTGGATAAAAAACTGGCCCTGAAAGTAGGATTTGCATATCTCCCAGACAAAGGTTAAAAGTGCTCTCCTACGTGTGGTTCTCTGTCTGTGCTCCAGGCTTTGCCACCCTGGCCAGTGCCTGCGTGGGAAGGCAGGAGAGATAAATGCTTCCCTTTCAAATTCCAAGCCCTGATAGAATGGATACCAGTGTCTGATGGCAGTGATGTATCAAAATAATAGATGATCTAAATTCTAGAAATCTAGATATGAAAATGGGCTTTGCCAAATGGGAAAGTATATTTAATTCAGGCATTCAGATTCAGATTATTCAAAAGAGCATTTCAGATAATAACAGTCTTGAGCATTATCAGTTCATCTGGAGACAGAGTGATTTGGGGAAAGCACATTAATGGAATGTCTATGGAAATCCTGTAGGGCCAGCTGGTCCCAGGAGACTTTCAAGCCTTTCAATTATTTCCTCTGGGGCTAAGGCCGGATCACCACTATGAATCCTCCTTTGAGCAGCGAGTGTTTGCCCCACGCTGGTAGCTCGCTGCCATTTGGTCCTTCGTGGGGATTCGGAAAGCATCTTCTCCCAGCCCTGCCATCGGTCTCAGTCAGAGTTTGGCGGTCTTGTAATTATGTGCCGTTATCTGAACCTCATCTTGTCCCATCTTCTGAACAGACTTCCAAGCCCCATCCTGAAAGGCAGGTGCGATGGCGATGTCTGGTTTGTGCCCTCCCACGTCCTTTAAAATCAAGGTCTAAAGCAGGGAGGGATGGCATCGTTGCTCAGAAAAATACCGTCACGGATAACCACTTACAGTGTTAAAAGCTAAATCTTGTAAGCTTCCCCTCCTGCCCCACAGGGATACAGAGAAAGAGCCTGGTGTGTGGAAACAAAGCAATCACTTAAAATGTAACAAGGCACATTCTCAAACTAAAACCGTGACTCACCCTGCACATGCAATATTGATATTTCAGATTATATATAATTGAACTGAGGTTGCTGTTTATTTTCCAAATGCAAACATGTGTTTAATTAGAGCAAAATGTGCATCTCTATAACACTGAATTTTAAGTACCAGGCTCTAAAGTTTATTGATTGATGATTATTGTGGGGAAACATGAGCTCTTATGCATAAATCTTTTGACAGGAGCTGTCTGTCAAAAATAATGATCCTTTTAAAACTCATGAATAAATAATGATGCAGGTCCACTTTACATAAAAATACATACTCATTTACACTCTGTCCACTGAAATGAAATATGGTTATTTAAAATAATGACTCTGTGATGGGTGAGTAATGAAACATTATTAATTTAATACACATGGTATTTTATCCTCACTCTCAAATTACATGCATCTATTTTCAATATTAACACATTAGGCTATTTTTTTAAAGACCTCTAACAAAATGTCTGGTACAGAAAATCCTTTCATGGATGAGATTGTGAATTTTAATTCTGCCACACTGGGGTCTCATTTTGGTCACAAGCCGGAAAGTAATAACCGGGCTGTCACTGTGGTGATGTTTTATTGTCTGCCCTGACTTGGAGCATCCAGGAGGAGCCACCTCCTTGTCCTCCCATAGGAAAAAGCGTGAATAGTTGAGAAGGAGAGCCAGAATGCCATTTGCCTTTCTTCATCTCTTCCCATCTGGAATTCAGTTCTGTTAATATGTCTTTTCTCCAGTCTTTTTTTTTTTTTTTTTTCCTTTATCCCACCCTGATTTTCCATCTGTTTGCAAGAGTCAGAGTTAAGGGGATGGTCCTAATATTTGGCACTTCTCTGAGTGCTTTCACCAGTAACTCAGGAACAGAGGAACAGGAAATTGGGGAAAATCAGCTCCACTTTTCCTTTTAGAACATTGGATTCACTCTTTCTTCTTTACCCTTTGACTTATCAATTATTCATTCCTGTTGCATTCTTTTTCTCCAATCATGATCCGACATCAGAAGAGGTGGTAATGGGAAAGGGGGCTGGGGCAGGATTGGGAATGGCTGTGACCAGCTTTGGAAAGACGCAAGACAAGGAATTATTGCTCAGTTTCCCTTTCCTCCATTTTTCCAAGCCCCGCTGTCCACCTTGGTATCCCCAGCGGGTTTCCAAAAGCTTAGGTGTTTGCATATGAGGAATGCTCATGAGTTTCTGTCATCATTTTACAGATGAGGAAGTTGAACCACAACAAAATAATGTGCATGGTGCACACATACACAGAGGCATTCCCACTGGCAAGCAAATAAACCCTTTGGGAGGAAACCGTGTCCCATGTGCTGCAAAGAACTTCATTCCCAGGACTGTTACTGTGGACTTTCGAAGCACTGTTCCTCGATGCCACTGTTCCAGTTGGGCCAACATGGGTTCTGCTGCCTCAGCCACATGCCATTTTCCAAACTGGGAAATGTCCATGAGTCAAAAAGAAAAAACGATGTTCAACAGTTTAAGCCCAGACAGTGTTGCTCAGCTTATAAAAGTTTCCTATACTTGAAAGATGAGCTTTCAACTTTTTTCTTCTTAATTGAAATCAATCTGGATTGAAACATTTTGTGAAACCCTCGAGATAATTTTACAGCCCCTGTCCTGTTGCAGTAGAAAGTTTGGGAATCCTGAGGTCACAATGGGGTCTTGAAAGACAAATAGCCAAGTGAAATTCATTTTAAATCTCCGGCGAAAGGTTAACTATTTCTTAAAACAGATTTGAAAAGTGTCACTTTAAATGCTTTTCAAATAAATATTTCATCCAAAAGAGTGACTTAAAGTGATTCATAAAAATATACATCTACAGGGGCACCTGGGTGGCTCAGTCGTTAAGCGTCTGCCTTCGGCTCAGGTCATGATCCCAGGGTCCTGGGATCGAGCCCCACATCGGGCTCCCTGCTCGGCGGGAAGCCTGCTTCTCCCTCCTCCACTCCCCCTGCTTGTGTTCCTTCTCTCACTGTCTCTCTCTCTCTGTCAAATAAATAAATAAAATCTTTAAAAAAAAATATACATCTACAAATTTCATGTTTAGATATGCCCTTTTGTAATAATAAAGCACAAATTCAGACACCGATATCAAGAAAGGGTTACCTCCAACTAGCAAATAATTTTCTCTTTAATTGTCTCCACATGAGACCTCAGAGCTGAAAATGGAGATGGTATTTTTTCTACATCTGTCCTTCTCACTTGCTTATTTATACAACTAGATTGGCTCTTTTCCTTGATGCTATCCAATTGCCACTTGTGTGCTAAAGTTACTCTTTTTACACCTTATACATGTGATAAATTTTTGTTCTTTCTCCTGTTCTAACTTTTTTTGGGAGAAAAACACTTACAGATTTCTTTATAGGCCTTAACAAAGTTATTTTTCTAAACCTGTGTCACTAGACTTAGAACACAATTTTTCATTACATTTTATTGTGTGGTATAATGCTCGTCAAATTAATTAAAGTCAAAAGTAACAAATTTTGTAGTTTTGTGCTCAGTACAGTGTCGAATGGGGCCAGATAGAAAGAAATAGTATGAAAAAGATAATCATAAACTTAAAAAAGAACACTGCACGATGTTGCACTCACCAATATTCCCCAAACAGGTCATAGAAACACCAGGCAAAATAGCACATTATTAATTCAAGCATTTGTCCTTAAGAATTTTAAGAATTTCTAAATATGCATGCCATTTAAGGATTCTTCTTTTTTTCTTTTTTTTTTTTAATTTTTTATTTATTTATTTATTTTTATTCTTATGTTAATCCCCATACATTACATCATTAGTTTTATTCTTCTCTTTTTCTAAGTAAATCAGTTCTCAGTCATACCCTAGAGTGATAACCTCTGTCACTGATTTTAGGTTATCCAAAATAATGCATTACAAATATTTGGATTTTTGAAGCAACGGGAGCACTGAAGTAAAATTGAGCTCTCTCTGGCCCCGACCAAGAGAGCCATCCAACAGGCAAGTGACAACAAGGGTATGATGGCTGATGTTACCCTCACTTCCATTGGAGGCATACTTCATCTTTGGGGCAAAGACCAAGACCTTAGCATTCCGAAGTCGATTTACCAATTTTTTGTTTGCTTTCTCGTCCATTTTTGCCACCACATTGGTCATAACACTCATCTGTGTAAAGATGAGAATTAACTATCAAGGTCATGTGTTTTTAAAGATAACTTATCTTTTGAAAATTGACAAATTAGATAAAGTCAATTTTGTGGAGGCACAGAGGAAATCAAAGCAAAATCATCATTCTTCAAAACCGTAACTGGACTGGATGTGAAAGTGAACACACAAAATTTGACATTCAGGCTCCTTGTTTCATGTATAATAATACATCACTTATTTAGGTGTTTAATTTTGTTGTTTTTGTATCTTTGTGGTTTTGTTTATTCATATTGTTGAAACATTATTTAACAAGAAAAAAAATATTTTTAAGACTTTCTAAGAGAGGAAAAACTTCCTACAAGAGAAAGTGAAAATAGCTATGGTTCAGAGATCAAGAGCTGTGGCTTCTTATGTTCCTTGCTTTGTCATTATTTGTACAAGTCATTGTTCCTTCCTGGGAGTCATTATTTAAAAAACATAATGTTTAGGGGTGCCTGGGTGACTCACTCAGTTAATCATCTGACTTTGGCTCAGGTCAGGATCTCAGGATCCTAAGATCAAGATCAAGTTGGGGGGTTCCAGCTCAGCAGGGAGTCTGCTCCTCCCTCTGCCCCTCCTCCCGGCTTGTGCGTGCGCACTCCCTCTCTCTCTCAAATAAATAAATAAATAAATAAATAAATAAATAAATAAATAAAACCCATAAGGTTTAACAAAAGAGTTTAGACACAAAATATTAACAAGGACATATACTGTGTGAGTTTCTATATATGAGGTACAAAGACAATGCTGTTAGAAGGACGGCAGCTTTCTCTGGGGAGTGTAGTGATTGGATAGAAGGAGGAGGGGGCTTTTGGCTGCTGGAAATGACCTTCATTCTGTTTGGGGTTTTTTGTTCGATTTTTTTTTCTTTTTTTTAATCTGGATGCTGGTTACATGGATGAGTTTTTTTAAAAATGTAGTGAGCTATATACTTTTGATGTGACACTTTTTGTACGAATATTCCATTTCATTAAAAAGAAAAAAGGAAAGGTTGAAGTGAATTTTTCTAGTGGTTCTTTTTCCAAATTCAACTATTCTGTGAAAATTGCCTTCTTATATTGGGACACCCACCATAAGTCAGACACTGGTAGGTGACTCAGGAACATCATTTCAGACACTTCGGAATGCGCTGTGCAGTAATAGATTTCCATTTGCTTTGTACATTTTTCTGCTTTTTCCCTCTATGCCCACTCTTGCTGCTGTCATTATGTATGGCTCCCAACAGCCTATCATCCTTACTTTGTATTTACTCCTAATCTGCTAGAAGCTGGAAAGGAAACAAGGATGTGATAAGCTTGATTATCTGTTGCTGCCGAATTTTGTGGTAAAGATTTGAATGCCTACCTTCTGAAAGTCTATGGTTGCTAGAAATCTGACCTGTAGAGAAGTGAGGTGGTTCTCACTTCACCTCAAAAACCCTTAACATTGAAAAGCACCTCAGGTTTCCCCAGTGGACTTCTGCATGGACGGGGATTACTTTAATGGGGTTCTCAGAAGGTGCCATTGTTGTGGTTGTTTAGGCTTCCTTCGAATACTTCCAAGGATTTTTAAAAACAACCTATTTCCAACCCAGATATTCTATTGCAGAATATGTATTGTTACCAAGATTATTTATTCTTTTTTTTTAAAGCTCATATTTAAAGTCCTGGGGCTTTCTCTGTCCCACCCCCACCACCCCCCAGAGTTTGGTGTGTTATGCCTACCTTGTCCCAGATACACTTGCTCTTATTGGTTTGGGGCTAGAATTACAAGTCTGTCAAGACCATTTTGAATCTCAATTCTGTCCTCTATCTCGGTTTTACGCTTCTGAAAATTTCATAGTCATGGCTCCCATGTCATCTAAATCATAAACCCAAACACTGGCAGTTTCAGATTAAGAGCAGAGAACTGAGAATACCACCAGATACCTGTAAGTGGATATCAATCTGCTAATTTGTTCTATTTTGTTCTGGTCATTCAGCCAGTCCATATGTTTTTGTTGTTTTGTTATTTTGAAGATTTTATATTGTGAAATATAAAATACATACTGAAAAGTGCCCCTCCCAAAAACATACAGTTTAATAAATTATCACAAAGTAAACAACTGTGTAATTTCTGCCCACGTCAAGAATAGAAACTCCTCTCTCAGACACTACCTAATCATAACCTCCTCATCTCAACTCCAGAGATAGACACTGGTCTGTGTTTTATGGAAGTCACTGCTTTGCTTTATAGTTTTATCACATAACTATATATTCCTGAGCACAAGAGTTCGGTTTTGCTTAATTTTTAAAAATATTTTATTTATTTATTTGACAGAGAAAGAGACAGCGAGAGCAGGAACACAAGCAGGGGGAGTGGGAGAGGGAGAAGCAGGCTTCCCGCTGAGCAGGGAGACCAATGTGGGGCTCGATCCCAGGACCCTGGGATCGTAACCTGAGCCGAAGGCAGATGCTTAACGACTGAGCCACCCAGGTGCCCCTTGCTTATTTTTTTCGAAGCTTGTATGAATGGAATCATACACTATGTCTTGTTCTATGTCTCGCTTGTGTTGTTTACTCCTTGTGGTGTCTTTTAATGAACAGAAGTTCTTAATTTTAAGATAGTTTACCAATTTTTCTCTTTCTGTAAGTATTCTTTCCCTATCCAGATCATGAAGATAATCTCCTATTTTACTTTATAGAAACTTTACCTTGTTTACCTTTTTTATATGTAGATCTCAAATGAATCTAGAATTAATTTTTTTGTATAGTATGAGGTAAGAGGGGTAACATCCATTTATCTCTATGGATAGCCAGTGTCCCCAGGACTGTTTATTAAGAAAGCATGTTTTCTCACTGTTCTGTAGTCACTTTCTCATAAATCAAGAATCCATGTATGGAGAGACACTGCTTCTAATCTCTTTAATCTTCTACTTGTCTATTCATCTTTGTGCGGAGATCACAGCGTCTTAGTTACTGTAGCTTTGTAAGACTTGATACTTAAGAGAACAATACCTCATACCTTTATTTTCTTTGCATTTCCATACAAATTTCAGAATCAGCTTTTCAAAACACCAGTGTTTCAAAGACAATAACAAACAAGAAGATCATGTTGGAATTTTTTTTTTAGTATTTTATTGAATTAACATGGGAAGCAGTCAGCTGTTAGTCAAATTTTTGCTCTTAAAAAATCTGTTTTTGTTTGCTTTTGATAGTATTAAGACTTTACCATTGTTTTTGGTTCTCAGCAACTTTGCTTTGATGTGTCTAGATGTGGATTTCTTTTTATTTATTTGCTTTGAAGTTTCACAGATTTTTTAATGTCTCCCATCAGTTTTAGAAAATTCACAACCATTATTTCTTCATTTGTTCGTTCTATCCTCTTCTTCCTCCTCTCTCCTTATAGGACTTTGATAAACATTTATTATATCTTTTCAATATGTCTGTATGTCCCATACCCATTATTCTGTCTTCCACCCTTTTACCACTCTATGCTTCATTCTGGATTTCTTTTTCTCTCTAATTTCCAATTCTCTATTCTCCAGCTTAGTGTAATCAGCTATTAACTCCATTCATTTAGACCTTACTTTTAGTTCTTATATTTTTAGTGTTACTATTATAATCTCGTTCTCTTCTTAGTTTCCAGATCTTTGTTGAAATTTTAATGTCTTTACTTCTCTTAATATAGTAAGAAAAATTGCTTTAAAATCTGTATCTGATGCCTCTGTTATCTGGAGCCCCTGTGGTTCTGTAGTTGCGTTTGTTTGTTGTTTCTATTAATGTCTACACATGTTGGCTTGTTTCCTTCTATGCCTGGTTACTTTGGTTTGTTGCTATTCATTTTATCAGCAAAAAATGTTTGTAGAAATCATCTGAGGCCTGAGTGACATTATATTCCCTCCTGTTAGGTCTCTCCAATTTTACCAATTTCAAGGATAGAGGTGATTCAAAATTGTGCTGCAGCCCCCAGTACAATCTGTCAACTTGCAATTTACTATTATTTCTAGGGTCTCAATGTTCATGATTCCAACTGTAAGTGAAAGGCTTTCATCAGGACTCCCTAATGTGGGAATATTAATTCCTGTCCAACTACTTTAGTGAGATATTCAAAAGCACCATGAAGTCTCCCCCCAACCCCAGCTTTATTGAGATATAATTGACATACAATGTCATGTAAGTTTAAGGTATAGAACGTGTGATTTGATACATTTCTATATTGCAAAATGATTAGCACCATAGCATTAGCTAATACCTCCATTTGGTCACATAGTTACCATTTCTTTTCTTTGGTGAGAACATTGAAGATCTACTCCCTTAGCAACTTTCCGTTATATAATACATTAGTATTAACTGCAATCACCGTGCTCTACATTAGATCTCCAGAACTTATTATTCTTATGACTGGAAGTTTGTACCATGTGACCAATATCTTCTCTTTCCCCTACTCCCAGACCCTGGTGACCAACATGCTAGTCTCTCTTTCTATGAGTTCGGCTTTTTTAGATAACACATATAAATGATATCATACAGTATTTGTCTTTCTCCGTCTGACTTATTTCACTTAACATGAAGCCTTCAAGAGCCTTTCATGTTGTCAAAAATGGGTCATCAAGTCTTTAAGGCTCTCGGCAACTCCCACTGAAATTGGCAAGTGTACCTAGGAGAAGAACAACTCCAAAATACTGACTTCCCTTCCTCTGGGCATCAGTTTTCTGCCAGATTTTCTGCCAGGATTCTTTCCTATTTTGTTACATCCCCAATGTCATCTGAGAAATTTAAAAAATATTTCATTCAGCTTTGCAAGTGTAACAGGAGTGTTGGTTGAATTACCCACTCTATTATTACCAGAAGTAGTCTTCCAATTTACAGTTGATCCTGAACAATGCAAGTTTGAACTTCATGGGTCCACTTATGCACAGATTTTTTTCAATAAATAAGGTACAGTACTGTACATATATTTTCTCTTCCTCATTATGATGTTCTTAGTAACATTTTCTTTTCTCTAGTTTGCTTTATTCTAAGAATACAATATATAATACATATAAATGTACAAAATATGCGTTAGTTGACTATGTTATCAGTTAAGTTTCCTGTCAATAGTAGGCTATTAATAGTTAAGTTTTGGGGGACTCAAAAGTTATATGTGGATTTTTGACTATGCAGGGGGTTGGTGCTCCTAACCCCTGCATTGCTCAAGGGTCAACTGTACATGTTTTTCCCTTATCCATAGGTATATAATTAGAGATACTGTCAACTGCTTCCTGAAATCAAGATACTGTGATTTTCTATAATATCAGTATATAATTAACTTTACCAAAAGAGAAGAAGAACTAAAGTGACTTGGCCTTAATTAGTAATTTTATTTAAGTTCCAGTGATTATACTTTGTGTGTGTGTGTGTGTGTGTGTGTGTATAGTTTTGGTGTTCCTTCACAGACCTTCAAGTCTTAATTCATCATATTTTTCACACTTAACTGTTCGAAGTTAATTTTCCCTTCATGTAGTGGTTTTCATAACAGCAATAGGCAATGCACACAATGACCATTAACCAGGGTTCTTCTTGATTCATTAAGTTTATTTTTTTCTGTTGCATTTGTAAATTTTAGTGGTCATATAAATTATATTATAAACTTTTCCTATAAAATTAAACTATATAATATTTGATAAAGGTGTATCTTTGGGAAAGCATTATTACTGAGAAGACAGAATATGGAGATGTGTGTTTCCCATGAGTTGCAGCTTCTCACTGACATGGAAGATCAAAGGAAAAATAGGACTTGCCACTTTAAACTACACAACATAGATTATCTTGGGGTGGACTCTGATAAAGAAGTTCAAATGTCATACATGATGCATGGGCTATGACAGTGGGAAATGGGTGGTGGGATGGGCTGGGACTGTGCGATTAGTCCACCTTGACAGAGGGGAGTATTTTATCACTGACATTATTTAGAGTTGCTGGAGTATACTACTAATAAAAGGAAGACTGGCTTGTAGTTTGATTTCTTATTGTAATCTTATTTTTAAGCCCATCACAGATAATACACTCCCTTAATCACCTACACTCAGAAGGGACCCCTCCTCTTGCACCGGGGAAAAATGCGCCAAATCTAGGCTAACTGCTAATGTGGGGGTAAACAAAAAAATCTGAAGACTACAGTTTCAATTTTATGGCGTAATTTTGGTATTATAAAAATAGAGAGTAGAATGCATTAAAGCATAACTAATCAATATTAATGATACAGTTATATGTTTCGTTTCAATCTTTACATGAAGATGTATCCTGATCTAACAAATACAACCAGCGTAAATGAGTTAAGTCAGAAGCAATAAGAGTTTTTTCAGCATAATGTCAAAATGCCACATGCTCTGTATTAAGATTCAGATGGTCTTTTAGAACACTTAATCTTTGAGCCTCAGTTTCTCCATATAAAAATTGATGCTTATGACTTCTTGACTACTTCAACAGAAGGTTATAAAAATAAGAGATATATCAAGTGAAAGCACTTTGGACATTGTAAACTTGTGTACAAAATAAGCCAGTATTTTATAACAGTGAACAAAGATTTTAGTAGGATATTTTCATTCATATTAAACTATTACCAGCAGTTTCTGTGACGTGGTTTAGTTTTCTATTATGTCTTCAATTCTTAGAATATATCTGTTTCTAAGGCTACTCCATTCTTATTTAAAACAAAGTAAAACAAGCAAACAAAAATCCTGGTTGTCCACATTCGACCCTTTAGAAAATAGGCAATTGTCACATATTATCTGTGTAGTGTTTTATCATATACTGAACCAAGGAAACACTACACAACAAGCAGAATGCTCTCAGTCCGGCTCCATTTCCAGTTTTGTCTAATGAATTCCGAGTTGAATGATACAGATTCAGTTGTGATTATCCCTCCAAAATGAGTCTAATTTCTTTGGTATTTTTATGTCATTGAATATTACATTCTTGTCATTTTTTTATTTAATATTTTTATTTAGAAAATTATTTAATTTTCTCTACAATATTTGTGTATGGGTTTATTCATATGAATTTTTTCTTTTAGCCTATTCATATGAATATTATTTTTCCTCTGTACACTGTATTTAGTGAAAAAGTAATATTTAATAGAAAGATTTGACTAAACAAATAGGTATATGTGGTTTAAATTACACAACCAAAGAAAAAATGGAGAGAAGACAAGTAAAACCTATCAAAGATTTTGTCAATCTCTAAATTTTGAAGCAAGTATGAAGTTGCCACTAAAATATAAAGTCATTGTTAATTTTACAGAACCTATCACTCATGGGATCAATCAATGGTATGTGGAAAATTTCGAGCCAGTTCTTTTGAAGGAGCCATACAGGGAACATTTCTTTTTTTTCCCCTCCTGGTTTGTTTCTTGCAACTAAAGGTGTATGTGCGTGTGTGTGTGTGTGTGTGCGCGCCTATGTGTGATATTTATATTTATATTTATATTTATACTTATGTTGCACCCAAATCTACTCATTGCAACAGTGAAGACTGTCATCTTGGTTCTAGTGTTATTGTTTTCAACTTTTTCTTTGCCAGTTTTCCTCCTGACAATATTTCCTTTTTTTTTTTTAACTATAATGACAGAAGGATTTCTAACAATCATATTTCCTACTTAATGTCTAGAGTGTCTTCTTATTGTGGAACAGAATTATCCCAGTATCTACAGTCTGGCTAAGTTTTTGCCCAACACATTTAGGGAAACTTGCCCAATGCTTGCAATCATTGAACTCTTTCAGATCTCTACTTAAATTCTTGGTTAACTTATTAGATAGAAGTGTTAGCATGGCCTTAGTTTAGTAGGGAAACAAAGTCTGTCAAAACTAATTCTAAGGAGCACTCCTGCTGAAATAGTTTGTGTTTGATCCCATAGAGAGGCCTTTAATATGAGCAGACATTATAGAAGAGTAACCTTACCTTCCTGAGTAGAAGGGGATTCCCTCAAAATGAAGAGGTGTGTATTCAATAGGGAAATGTGGGATATGCCACCAAATATGCTATTGAGATCTGGGTTCTGGCTCCCATTCTTTCACTTATGTATTCTATGTTTTGGGACATACAATAATAATTCTCTAAGCATTTATTTCTTCATCTGTAAATCAAGAAGTTTAAATAGTTAGACTTTAAGGTAGCTCATCTATCTCTCAGTGGAGAGAGAGACAAGATATTAGGAAAGGTATCAAGGCATATCCGAATCTTTCTTCTCATTAGTGTTGAGCAGCAGGAGTACTATCTCCTTGTTGGCTGTGTAAACCAGCAATCTAAAAGGCTTTTGATGCCAAAATGGCTCAAAGCCACATATTTGTGTAGCCAAATATGCCGTTAGAAGAAACATTCAACTTTTTCATTTAAGACAAATGGATTAAGTTGAAAAGGAATATGCTAAACAAGAATTTTGAATATTAAGAACTGGCATAAATTCAAAATATTTAAGAATTAGAAAGAAAGGCATTTCCATTTGCAAATATCTTCTCCCATTCTGTAGGCTGTCTTTTTGTTTTGTTAATGGTTTCCTTTGCTGTGCAAAAGGATTTATTTTGGTGTAGTCCAATAGTCTAATTTTGCTTTTGTTTCCCTGGCCTCAGGAGACATATCTAGAAAAATGTTTCTATAGCTGATGCCTATGTTTTCTTCTAGGAGTTTTATGGTTTCAGGTCTCACATTCAGGTTTTTAATCCATTTTGAGTTTGTTTCTATGTATGGTGTAAGAGAGTAGTCTAGTTTCATTCTTTTGCATGTAGCTGTCTGATTTTCTCAGCACCACTTGTTGAAGAGACTGTCCTTTTCCCACTGGATGTTCTTTCCTGGTTTGTTGAAGATTAATTGGCCATATAATTTAGGTTTATTTCTTGATTTTTTATACTGTTCTATTGGTCTATGTGTCTATTTTTCTGCCGGTATCATACTGTTTTGATTACTACAGTTCTGTAATATATCTTGAAACCTGGGATTGTGATATGTCCAGTTTTATTCTTTTTCAAGACTTCTCTGACTATTCAGGGTCTTCTGCAGTTCCATACAAATTTTAGGATTATTTGATCTAGTTCTATGAAAAATGCTGTTGGTATTTTGATGGGGATTGCCTTAAATCTGTAGATTGCTCTGGGTAGTATAGACATATAACAATCTTTGTTCTTCCAATCCAAGAGCATGGGATAACTTTCAACTTGTTTGTGGCATCTTCAGTTTCTTTTATCATGTGTTTTATAGTTTCGATATATAGGTCTTTCACCTCCTTGGTTAAGTTTATCCCTTAGGTATTTTATTATTTTTGGTACAATTGTAAATGGATTGTTTTCTTAAATCTTAAATTATTTTCTGAAATTGCTTTCTTTCTGTTGCATATCTGTACACTAATGAAACAAAGTAGCAGGAAGAGAAATTAAAAAAACAATTCTATTTGGCATATATTTCTAAAACTCATTTATTCCTTTCTGTCATCATTGCATCCATCGTCTTTCACTTAGACTGCTCTAATTGTTTCCTCACTAAGTGATGTACCACTGTTCTGTTCTCTCTACTCCAGACACTGAAATTTTGAAGGTACAAACATAATATTATTTTTTTCCCTGAAACTTTTCAGTGCCTTCCCATTGCTCTTAGAATAAGGTCCAAATTCACTAACAAATTGAATAAGTCTCTGAATGATCTGCTTTAGACCCTGCTCTCCTTCCTAACCTCATTGCTCACCACTTCCCCTCCCCTGTCCTTATATTCATTACACTGACTACCTTTCATTTTTTGGGACATTCTTGCTTCCTTTAGGCTCAGTACCTTCCTAGAATTACTATTTCATTCCCCAGCCTCTCATGTTTGACTATTATAGACTCTTCATGTCTCAAATCAGCAAGACTTTCCTGGTGAAGCCTTCCTTGATGCCCCACCTGCCAAGCCTGGGTAAGGTGTCCAGCTATGTATTTGCACAGATCTTTATACCTTCCCTTGAAGAGTCCTGATTATCTTTCCTTTTTTCCCCAATGGTCCATATTCTCCATGGGACAGGGACAGTGCAAATCTGGTTTATCCTCATATTTCACACCCAGCAGGATGCCTGAGGCATAGCAGGTGCTCAGTAACTATTTAAGTTTTGTTTGTTTTCATCTCATTGCAATTGTTCCATTTTTCCATTTGTTTCATTTCAAATAAACTATGCTATTGCATAAATCATGATGGAAGCTATACTGCCAGGGGTCATTGACCCTAAATTGTAAGATCAGTTTGTTGGAGTCATGAAAACAATCCTTTGAAGGTTGGAGCATACAGATATACATGTAACTGTTAATAGACAGGGGTCATTTCAGCCTGGGCAAGGCCTAAATTGGGGTCATATCTGACATGGCAAACTGTGATTTTATATAATGATGTTGATGATGATGATAATGATGGCCACGGTAAAATAAATGCCATCATAGCACCAAGCCCCAGACACAAGTTGTTATTTTAAATCTGGCAATCAGCAACACTCAGGATATATGATTTTCAGAATGTAGTATTTATAACATGAGACTCGGTATCCTAATCAAATCATGAACATTCTCAGGCATTTTTAAAATCAAGTTTGTGAATCCTTTTAAGCACCTTCAACTCCTGGTTCCCCTTTCTGCTGCTTGTTTCTGCTGCTAAGAAGAGCAGAAATCAAAGGAAATAAAATTTATACCTTCTAAACTTGCATAAGGCAACCTTAAAAAATGATCAGGTTGGGTGTGGGCAAGGATAACATAATCAATGAGTTTGGGAGACTCTCTGTGGATTCCAATAATGTGTTTTTTGCCCCCCATAAGGATGACTATTCATAATTAAAAGTTAAATTTGCTGCTGTGTACAGGAAGCCCTGGCTCACATTTGAGGGTCTTTCTTATGAAATCCAGTGTCCTCTGAAAAATAAAACATGAATTATTACTATCCATCACATTCTTTTTCACAATGGAGATTTGTAAACATCTTAGAGCCTGTTTAACCTGAGGATTACACCATCATGAACACAAAATGAAACACTGTCTTGATATGTGAAAGGCAAGTCCTATGTATTTGAAAATAAGCCAAGTCCATCCCAGAACTGAGTATAATCTGGTTCCTTAAGGATGCCCGCACAGGGAGTAGTCAAAATATTATACAATATTAGCCAATTTGCTCATTAAAAACAAAGCTCTTCTGATTTAATGTTGCATAGAAATTTTGATGAGATTCATCTGAGCCACATCAGTTGGAAATCAGGACCAAGTCCTTGCTTTATATCTTTTGCCGAAGTGATACTACATAGATGTTTCAACAAAGGTCATGGAATAGACAAACCATAGCAATATGAGCAGAAGTGCTTCCATGTATATTTTTCCTGGGAAATTAGTGTTAAAATACTTACACACAACCCTTAGAGAAGCCATTTGGTATTTATGTCATCCCTCCTCCACAGCACCCTTATTTTGACTCCATAACAACATGAATCAAAAATTAAAAACAAAGATCGCCCTAAAAATCCAAGCTTTAGAATTTGGCTTCTTTAGAACTTGGCCAATCTTTCATTTTTGCAACTCAGAACTGAGTACAGTTCAGGCTTTGGGTTCTAAACTTCCAAAAGAAATTTAACAATTACTATTTATTTTAAAGCACCAAAGAAATGTATAGGTAAGGATGTGTATCCTTATTGAAAAACAACTTTTGGGGTGCCTGGGTGGCTCAGTGGGTTAAGCGTCTGCCTTCAGGTCAGGTCATGATCCCAGGGTCCTGGGATCAAGTCCTGCATCGGGCTCCCTGTTCGGCAGGAGGCCTGCTTCTCTCTCTCCCACTCCGCCTACTTGTGTTCCTGCTCTCGCTATCTCTCTCTGTCAAATAAATAAATAAAATCTTTGAAAAACAGCTTTTGATCTTGACTCTCATTTGGGGCATGTCTAAGGCTCTTTCCATTCCTGCTCATGTGGTGATCACTGTAAGCCACAGAGATTGTTGTGGTCTTGGGCTTTTGTTTCTCTGCGTGATTGTTTCTGAGTGCACTAGATGACCTGCCAGTGTTTACACATTTCTGGGTGTTATAACTAGGGAAAGGGAGGTCCTATCTATAGGTGCAGTCATTACTGATCCATCTTGGAACAACTTATCCTAAATCATCTGCATTTAGACTTCTAAGGATATTTGTCAGCTTTTACAAGACCCCTGATTACATCCATAATTGAGTCAAGGTACAAAATTCAGAATTTCTTAGAGGTAGCATTAAATAATGCAGTTCAATTCTCTTCCAATTAATGCTACTATCATCTAACTTCAGTTCATCATGATAACAAAAATATGCATCATAATATGTGTTCCAGGTAGAAAAGTCATCTTTCATAGTCCAAATGCTGGACCATGCCTTTATATTCTTCTTTTAGAATTCTTATTCTATCAGCTCTTCTCAGAATTAATAGGATGCTAAGAAGATTCCAGAAAATCTGGTATTTTGAAGCAATATTTTAGTTCAAATGTGGCATTAAATATTCATCTTAGCTATTTGCAGCCATTAATCTGACTGATTAAGGCATTTCAGACCATTTAAATATTTATTTTAAAAATGTTCCTTGTAACCAGGAATGGTGTGTACTTCCTGGGGATGGGGGTTAGGTAGCTCGGGACAGTTAAGAGGAAGACTTTCTATAGAAATTTTGTACTTCTGCTATTTGAACAATGTGAATATTACCTAGTTAAAATAAATAGTAATTAGTTTTAAAAAATGCAACACAAACTTTTTTATACAAATTACACGTGTGTTTTGATGGCTCATAGCCACTTTCTGAGGGGAGGAGGTCATTGCCAGTCGAAAGTTGTTAAGAATTCAGATCCATTTACCCTCTCTTATGGGCCTATAAATAATGATTATACGAGTATTTCATGTGGCATCAAAAGTAAAGATGTTTGCCTCAGATTAAAGCGTGTGGTTTGATTAGGACATGAAAATTACTCTATGACCGTGAACCCAGAATCTCAGGAAGTTGTGGGGATTACTATGCATAACCCATGAGAAAGAGATAAAAGGATTGAGGAATTTCCCCAAGACAACATTCCAGAGAATTTCTAGTGTGCTCTTCCAGCCTGCTGGCCTCCCACACGTGCTCTGCATTATCACTGCAGGGCCTGGAAGCCATAAAGAACAGTAACATGTACAAGAAATGGTTTTAAAGAGATAAGAGAAAGTGGCTTAACAAAAGAAAACCAAGGCCCCTGTGCACGATTATCATTTAAGGAAGGAAAGAAGAAAACAGAAAACTAGATTCTATAAAAGAGAGGCTTATCAAATGCTGACTAAAAATTCATTCACATCTTTAGTGAACACCACTAGAGAAAATGTCATAAACTCCTGCACCCCTCATTAGGTAATTACCATATGCAAGTTTGTATGGAGAACATACACGAACTTTTTTATCTGGATTGTAAGCTTTTAAAGAGGAAGTACAATGATTTTTGTTTGATAGGCCCGGGGTTACAGGGTCAAGAGCATGAACCTGGATCAAATCCTGGCTCCACTGCTTATTAGGTATATGACTTTGGACAAAGTAGCTAACCTCTGGGATCATCAGCTTCCTCCTCTGTAAAATGGGATTATAATAGTATGTACCCAGAGAGTAGTTTTGAGGATGAAATGAATTAATATTTGCAAAGCACAAGGAACAGTGACCGGCACATAGTGTTACATCAGTGTTTGCTAAATGCATGTGAGTAAAACAATAGAAGTTTGCTTAAGTAAACTCTACTCAATTAATTAATGTCCTATTGCCTCTGAAAGCATTAGTCGAAGGCTCAAGACTCTGAATGTCCATGATTATTAGCTACTCTCTTGTCTACCTCTGCTTCTTCCTATGGAGTTATTTGCTAATCAAGACTTGGTTGTACTTATTTCCAGATCCATTTATGACAGAAATTTTTGCTTTTTTAATTAAATAATTGAATCTTATGAGTACACCTATGAAATAAACATTCAAAAAGATAGGTTTTTCATGTGAGAATAGGTTAAGGGCTTTGGAAAAATTTGATAAATAGAGGCCATTTAAAAAAAAATGCTCTTGGATTCAGTGTTTATGAAGCAACTGAACAGAATTAGAAAAAAATCATAAAAATCTGGAAAGAGTTTATGCTGAAAATTGTTTTTCAAATTAAATTCTGTGCCTACTTAATAGAAACTGAAACTGGAAATTGTGGACAATGCATCATGGGTCTGATGTGTGTAAGAAAAACAGTATAAGATTCCAAGGGAATGATCCAGATACAATAGCAAAGCTTGACTCTACAGCAAAAGTTTGGTGAATTCTTGTGGATTTATTTTTTAAGCTAAGAGAAAACATAATTATTTATTATGGACCATTTTTTGGTGCTTTCCCAAATAAATGAAAATCTCAATGCCAGGTAAGAGAACTTCTACCCAATTAAAGCTGTTGGGGTTTAGGGGCACTTGGGTGGCATAGTTGATTAAGAGTCTGACTCTTGGTTTTGGCTCAGGTTATGATCTCAGGGTCATGATCTCAGAGTTGTGAGATCAAGCCGTATGGCAGGCTCTGTGCTCAGCGCAGAGTCTACTTGAGACACTCTCCCTCTCCCTTTGCCCCTCCCCTACCTCCCCTCCCCCACCCCACCCCACTCTCTCTCTCTAAAATAAATAAGTAAATCTCTAAAAATCAAAACAACAGTTGGGTTTTAGATCAAAAGGGGGTAATTGTTAAAGACAAAAACAAAAACACCACAGGCCCCAAATGGCATTACTTGGGCTAGGCTAAGTCACCAAACCAGGGCTTAATACCCAACCTGATTCCTGATTGCAGTTTCAACCTCCCCAAGAACCATAAGTCTTATCCTGTCAATCAGGAATTTTCTGATAAGCACCAAAGAGGTAATCTGTCACATGGATCTTTTCCATTCCCCAAAGGAAGATGCGGTAATCTGCATAATAAGACCCTCTGTCCTCCTGCCTAAGGGAAAGTTCCCTTGCCTAGAGCAATCCTTTCTTTTCTTTTGCTTATAACTTTCTTGTCCCACCCTCCTTCCTATAAAAACCTTACATTTTGCACAACTCCTCAGAGCACCTCTTTAGATGGGGTGCTGCCCAATTCATAAATCATTTAATAAAGACAACTAGATTAAAAAAAAAGAAGAACTATTGGGTGTTACAATACCTGGCCTCGGTTTGAATCCGGGCTCTACCACTTACTAGCAGTGGGACCTGGGGAAAAGAATTTGCTTAACTTCTTTAGAAGTCAGTTTTCCCATCTCCAACATTGAAGCATCAAAGTGCCTATGAGGTTTTTGGGAGGATTCAGTGCAATACAACATGGAAAGAAAGTACTCGGCACCATGCACAGCACACGGCAAATGTTGCCTACTAGTATTATGTTTTCCAGCATTCCATTCTTAGCTTAGTGCTTTACACATAATTGTTACAGAATAAATGTTTATTATTTTTCAGGTAATGATGAGGATTAAATCATTCAACAAATAATTATTGCACATACTATTTGTCAAACACTAAAATGTGATTCTGAGAACACGGGCACAAACTGAGATGTAGTTCTCTGACCCCTTTAGAAGCTTTTCATCAGCCAAAAGTTAGATTACACATTGCAATGAACCTAACCATGATTGATCTGGTTTTACAGACAAACACAAAATAAAAACATTTTTGATATTGATGATGATGAGTAAGAATCAACTATTATTTTGGGAAAATATTCATTCAATAATCACTTATTTATTTATCAGGCTATACCCTAGAGCAGGAAAATAGTCATGTTGAGTGATAAAAACATATAAAGTAATAACTCTATAGAAATGAAATATGTTATGGGGGAACACAAAGAAGGGAAAGAGTAACAGCAAATCCATGTAAAGATGCATCATGTTTCTAAATGCTTTTACCTACTTTAGTTATACATAAATCTAAAGTGTCTGCTCAGAAAATCAGACATGATGTCAAGGAGGATAAGCTCTTACAAATTGATGAAAGTATATGTTGTGGATATGAGCATGAATTTCGAGTAAGACCAAGATTGGAATCCTAACCTTGCTGCTTATTAGTTGTTTGACACTGGGAACATTACTAAGTTAAGTCTTAATTTCTTCATCTGCAAAACAGAGTGAAGACTAACTACCCCCAAAGGTGGTTGTGAGGATTCAATGAGAAAATATGCCTAAGTTGTCCGGAGCAGTTCCTGGCACAGTAATGCTTCAGAAGGCAGCTGGTATTATGACATGTGAGAATGAACACTATCCTTAGGCTGCATGGCACAATGGCAACAAGTGTCCCCCAGACCACAGGCAGCACAAACGCTTCTTGACAACTCTTGACATAGACTTACATAGAGTCTGTGGCTTGGCTTGGTGCTATGCTCCTATGTTGACCCAATGAGTCAACCTCTTATAGGGCAGCTGTTCTCATATCTGTTCTACTTTTTATGCAAAGCACATCTGTACCATCAAATACATCAACCCTGTATTTCTAAAGAAAGCCTGTTAATGCTTTTGTGTATTTGTTTGTTGGATTTGTTCTATTTGGGGGATGCAATGGGATTCCTGATACTTGACTGCAAGTTTCTTTAGATTTTGTGTCTTTCACTCCACAAAAGATGCACAATTTTACATAGACCTTTTCATAACATAGTCATCTCCTCTGAATACTTCCTAAAGAATTATCTACAATATTTGATAAATATTAAAAGTTTTTGAGCTTAAATTCTTTCTCTGTGGATTAGTAATATATTCCAACACCAACTCTAGATATCTTGTACTACCAATGGAGTAGATGTCCAGTAAATGTTTGTTGACTGAATGATTTTGCTGAGTGATTGAACTCTAAAGTCTTAAACAGTGTCCTTATGTGCAGCTGTGTAAACTCTATGGAATGAAACTCAAGCTTGTCACATTCCAAGAGTAATAAGGAATGAGTTAGCCAAGTACCTCCTCTCTGATATATCGTCCATCAAACAGCCTTAACATCTTGCTGACATGAAAGCAACTTCAGGAGAACAAGAATACTGTGATAAAAAACAAAATCACTTGCTCAAAGGATTAAAAGAATAATAGTAAAAGTACCAAAATGTACGTGTCTGTGAATAAGGGAGGTGAGAGAGAGGAGGCACTTACAAGTTGCAAGTGAGAGTAAAACACGATTTCATAAAATTCCCATGGTTTCAGCTTCACCAGTATAAAATTCCAAATCAACATGCTAGGAGGCTGATGCACTTAAATTAGATCCCTGGATATGTTCCTGAGTTTAACAAGCAACCTTCTACCTTCAGACAGACATGCTGGGACAAGGAGGAATTGCTCCTCAGCAGCCAGCGCCCAGCTTTAACTGCCTTTGCTCCAGTTACCATGACAGACAGAAACAGAGAAAAAGTGAAAACTGTATCTCCTCATATTAATCTCTGTTCATACTTGTTCCAAAAAATAATTTTGAAAAGATTAGCTTGCATGTTGGGGTTCTCAGAAAATCAGTTGGTTTTCATTTCTGACTTGGAGATGATTGGTTAGATACATTGGTTGAATGACTTTCCCTACTCTTGCCTATCCTAAGCACTTTCCAGTTTAGGTCCAAACGCATTCCTTGCACTTATGTGTGACAGAAAGAAGCAGAAATGGCATTATATATGATCTCTTGCCTAAGTCCAAAAAAGCAAGATGAAATAACAAAAGAAGGCACGCACCTAAACTCTTTGTGGAGTTTCCTATTTTCTGCAAAGGTATTTCCACTGGGGTTCCCAAAGGACTCTTCTCTGTCCATTTTTTTTAGCTTTTGACTGCTTCCTTTAGTTAGTGTCCAGCCAAATCCTTCAAACTGCTTTGCTTCTTATCTAGAGGGAAAAATTAACTTGCAAAGGAAAAGGAAAGGGGGATAAGATTGAAAAGAGGGAAGCTATGCCCCAAATGCCACATTTTCATAGAAGCTGTCTGGAGCTAAGAAAAGGACCTGCTAACATCCATGAAGAGAGAAACCCCATTCCTTATGATTGTCAAGGACTTTTGGCCTTGCATTATGGAAATCACACTCTGGATAATTTTGTTTGGCTTGGAATGTAACATCAAGGAGGAATATACCTTTGAGTTTAGAAAGCACTCATCTGGGGCGCCTGGGTGACTCAGTGGGTTAAGCATTTGATTCTTGATTTTGGCTCAGGTAATGGTGTCAGGGTCATGAGATCAAGCCCTGCACTGGGCTCCATGCTCTGTGGGGAGTCTACTTGAAATTCATTCCCTCTCCCTTTGCCCCTCCCCCCATGCATGCACGCACTCTCTCTCTCTAAAATAAATAAATATATATATATATTTTTTTCTTTTAAAGAAAGCTCTCCTTGTCCTATGCTCTGGAGCTCAAATCAGCACAAAGGAAGAAGGTGACATTCTGGACTGCAATTCACACTCTGGAGCCTATATTCTCCCCTTCATCTTACCAGCATTTAATTCACAGTGAACTCCACGCTCACGACCTTTAGGGAAGCACAGAGGGTTCTTTCACAAGTTCATCCATTCCTACCTCCTTGTCCTGCAGCTCAGGAAACAGAGCTGAGCACCAGGCATTTTACCTGAGTAATTCAAAGATGAGTGGGAAAACATTCCAGCTCTAAAGCTAAGGTTTAAAGATTTACACTTCTCTTCTGTGGATGGTGACTGAATATTGCCCTCTGAATTTCTGGCTTTCTTACATGCTCTCCTTCCTATTTCCTATGGCTTCCTTCCATTCTCCTCCTTCTGTGCATGACTTTCGCAGACTTTTATTTGAGTTAGCTTGATGAATGAGGCATGCTACTACCATCTAGCTGACAGCTCCCACATGCCATAGCTAAAGAGACTATTTTCCTGAGGATAAACTAGAAATGTGTTCAAGCATCATAGTGTTTTGCATGGAAATTCCCTACATGCCTTTACTATTTCAAGGATAATTAATTAATTATTACAAGATAACTTTAATAATAGAAAAATGAAGGTTCTTGTTTCAGATATATGGCCTTATTATACCATTAAATATACTCACATGCTTTACAACATGTGTCTCGATTTTGGGTCCGGAAATTGTTTGCCATGCTCAGAGCTTCTCTGTCTTCTATAAGGGACATTCAGATATATTGTTTACAAACTTAAACCCTCATAAACGAAACCTGTCTTTTCACGTGGGCAACCTAACCCAGTCAGGAGCATGAATGATGTGATTAGTATCCAGTCCTCACTCTGCATCTCAGGTTTCAAAGACTTCTCCTCCAGCCAATTCAAAAACCTTCATAAATAGTAACACTAAATAAGGCACTATTTTTGAAATATGGCTTTAAGATGCAGCTCTGCTATAGCAAGTTAGGTGATGCTGACTTGGCATTTCACCCACTGGGCCTCAGGCAATTTGCAAAATGAAGGTGTTGTGATGTGCGATTGCTCAGGAGCAGTCCAATTCTACCATGTACTTGTCGTATGGGTGTCTGCCATTTACAGTTGTCTGTCCCTACTACCTTTTTGCAAGGATTTGATACTTTTCAAATTTCAAATTTCAAATACCTTTCAGTAAATTCATGGAGGTCTCACTAAGCATAACTGGGAAAGAATTCTGGAAAACATAGCTATTAGGTAAGCACATTATGTTTTCAAATGAGAGTTTTGCCTGGCACATTATAGCTTCCATTAAAAACAAAACAAAACAAAACCATTACACCGATCTTAGAGAAAACTCAATGTATTGATTGTATAGATCCAAACACATACTGAATTTCAATTTATTTTTTTAAATTTTTTTTTAATTAAAGATTTTATTTATTTATTTGACAAAGAGAGAGACAGCGAGAGAGGCAACACAAGCAGGGGGAGTGGGAGAGGGAGAAGCAGGCTTCCCGCCGAACAGGGAGCCCGATGCGGGGCTCGATCCCAGGACCCTGGGATCATGACCTGAGCCAAAGGCAGTCGCTTAACGACTGAGCCACCCAGGCGCCCCCTGCACTTCAATTTAAAAGGAGGAAGAATCACCTGGCAAATGCCCTATGACTTTACACAGCCCTACATCCCCCCCCCTTTTTAATTGTTTTTTGCAAATACTACCAAAGTCACAAATCTTACTTTTAGAATTCTTCCCATTACTAATGCTAATACTCCTGTGAATCTGTAAAGGATAATCAAAACTTCCAAATGAAAGTCACACTGAACTTACTCTCTTGCTAAATTATTTTGCCAAAATGAAAACCATTAAAGCATGTACCAGGACGCTTTTGGTACCTATGACTATTTGAATGTGGGGTTTGGGCAATAGGGAACAACTCTTCTTAAGTGGTGAGGGGTTGTTGCTCATATATATCTAATACAAACACATCATCAGTGCTTTATGACTGGTCTCAAAAGAAAGACTTTTCCTTTTCATTCTAAGTAAAACAATATGACATATGGCACCATTTTAAAACTTTAAATAGAGAGGTAGCTGGTGGAGTATTACTCAGAAGTACATATCGAAAAGTGAAAGATCTTGATGCTCCACGGTCAGCCCCAAGAGCAATGACTCCTGGGCTTAGTATTCTTCTTAGAGTCTAGCAGTAGATGTTCACTGTCCATTTCTAATTACTTAACTCAGGCTCTCTTTGTCCTATGAGGGGAAGATTGTGACGGAGCAGAGAAATAGCAAAGGCAACCAGGCGTGCATGAAAAGATCATTACATCCCTGCACCTAAGTCAGTTTCTCTTAGAAGGAGAGGGAAACAAATGCATGTATAACTCTACAAATGTTTAAAATGTGTTATTCTTTTACACATTTGTAAGAGCTCTTTACTTAAGAATACCTTTGTGCACATTGCAGTCCAAAGGGAAGGTGGCAGTCTATAAAATGTGTCACATGAAATGCTGAGAACTAGAAGATATGGTTGGTAATTTCTTGGAGTGACTTTTCCAAAACCTTCCCAATGAATAAAGCTTTCCTAAGCGGATCCTCTTCCTCCTTTGTTGGTGAGAGGATATTCAGTTAGGAAATGTCACCTTAACTCAACATGAGCAAGGTTTCTGGCTCGTCTTTATTATCTGAAACCTACAAGCAGGTGAAATCTTGCTTCCTAATTTCAGTGGCATGCAGTGGCACTATCGTGTGATGATATGTAAGAGGATCCTCCTTTTTCTTTCCCTTAACGCTATTTCTTTTAATGGAAAGAGGAAAATCCTTTAAGAAAAGGTTTTCTTTTTTTTAATCCAGTATTCTGACCCATAAACATATAAACCATGCTATTAAAAGATATTAATGAATGAAAACTATTAGAATAGCCAGCATATCTACCACCTGAATTGTCTGCATCGAAGAGCTACACTGAATTCTCGACCATTTTAATCAAAGCCCAACAGTCTTTTCAAAGTAAGAATATAAAGTGATTAGACTGCTTCTCACTTAATAAAGGAAATTTAAGTATGAAAGGGACTTCCAGCTATTCATATGTCATCTCAACTTGCTAGGATTTGTATCAAACATCAGTAGATTTTCCCACATCAGAAGAGCAGAATTTGATTTGAAAGTGAGTATGTACTATGATTTTGGCCAAATAAATATACCCAAGTATATCCAAATATACCTAAATATATCCATAAAATGGGGAAAACAATATTCACTTCAGAGTTATTGCGAGTAGAAAACAGCAAGCATTAAATAAAAGTTAGTGGTTATCTCTTATCTTAATTTTTCCTTTGAGCTGATGCTTAGTTTTAAAGATACCTCACATCAACTCAAAGAAAGACAGAAAGTTATTGTTAGTGAATGTATCAGTCAGGAAAACAGAAATGCCCTGAAAATTTTAATCAGAGGTGAATTTAATACAAGAAATTGGTTATGGGGTGCCTGGGTGTCTCAGTTGGTTTAATGTCTGCCTTCAGCTCAGGTCATGATCTCAGGTTCTGGGATTGAGTGCAGAGCCTGCTTCTCCCTCTGCCTCTGCCCCGCCCCCTTCCCCCCCAATTTGTGCTCTCTCTCTCTTTCTCAAATAAATAAATAAATAAATCTTAAAAATAAAAAAGAAATTGGCTACAAAATTTTGGTTGGGTGAAAGAATAAAGGGGGGAAAAGGGCCACTACTTAAGAGTCCAGAAATATGCATTGCTGCTGAGGTTGCCACCAATGCCACTGGGGCCTGTGGTCATCCGTCATCCCCACTGCTGTCTTCTGCTGCTCCCAGGCCCACTGACTCTGTTGGAGGTCACAGTCACCCACAGACACCTGCATTTTGGGGCCACACTCCTGCTGGAACCATAAGCAGAAAGATGTCCCCCTTCATTGTTGTTCTTGCAATTCCACTGCAATGCTTCCTACTGGCAAAACTTAATAGGAACCAGTCAGCAAGAGAGTTTGCGGAATGCAGTTTCTAGGCATCCAACCCCTCAATACAGGGGAGGTCACAAAGGGTCTGAGAGAGAGTGGGCTGAGACACCAGCAGACATTATCCAGAAGAATAAGTAATCACATTAGTTACCATGCTAGCACCAGGAAGCAAGCAATGACTCTCATTAAAAAGCATGGACTATACTTATTTCTTTTCTGAAATCCCAAGGAAATTTCATAAAATATATAATGGAACTTGGGGCACCTGGGTGGCACAGTCCATTGAATTGAGCATCCCACTCTTGGTCTTGGCTCAGGTTGTGATCTTGGGGTCATGAGACCAAGCCCTGCTTTGGGCTCCACACTCAGCAGGGAGTCTGCTTGAGGTTCACTCCCCTTCTTCCCCACCTGCAAATAAATAAATAAATCTTAAATATATAATGGAACCAAAAATGAGAAAGGGATCTATGATGGTTAATTTTATGTGTCAACTTTGCTGGGCTAGGAGGTACCCAGGTATCTGTTAAATATTATTCTGGGTATGTCAGTGAGGGTGGTTTGGGATGGCATTAACATTTAAATTGGTAGACTGAGTAAAGAAGATTGCCTTCTGTAACATGGGTAGCCCTCATCCAATCTGTTGAAGACCTGAATAGAACAAAAGACTGAGTAAATGAGAATTCACTCTTTCTGTCTATCTCCAAACCAGGACTTTGGTTTTCTGTCTTTGAACTTGCAGTGGAACTTAAACCATTGGCTCTCGTTGTTCTCAGGCCTTTGGACTTGAACTGAAACTTACATCATTGGTTCTGGATCTCTAGCTTGCCAACTACAGACCTTGGGACTTCTCAGCCTTTGTAGTCACATGAGCCAATTCTGAAAGGAAGGAAGGAAGGGAGAAAGAGAAAGAAAGAAAGAAAGAAAAAAAGAAAAAGAAAGAAAAAGAAAGAAAGAAAGAAAGAAAGAAAGAAAGAAAGAAAGAAAGAAAGAAAGAAAGAAAGAAAAGAAAAGAAAAGAAAGAAAGAAAGAAAGAAAAAGAAAGGGAGACTAAGGAAAGAAGACTAAGGAAGGAAAGCAGAGAGGGATATAAATATATAGACATAGACAAAGATACAGATATAGATATCCTATTGATTTTCTTTCTTTGTACAATCTAGACTAATAGAAGACAATCAATCGATTAGAACTTGTGGTAAGTTCCTAGAAAGAAAGGATGTAGATGGGATGATATTGATGAATAAACCCCAACAGAGAAGACTGTATCCTGAAGATGCACAGACATCAGTGACACTGGGGGAGGCAGCTACCTTCTCTTGGTGGTGCCCAGCAGTTCCACCTGATGCCAAAGCCAGAAAGCAGGACGGGATTGTAATCAATGCAATTGTTAATGGAGTGTCTATGTAATACCTTAGGCAAATTGTTCTTACCCTGTGTGAAAAAAGACAAAAAGCTGTGCAAGAAAGTATGGCCCAAATATGAAGTTAAATAAGATTTGGCATGACTTTATACCAATTATGGTGTATAGAGCAAGAAACTCTCCATTTGACTTTGAAACATGTAACATTGTTAATTGGTCGAAGAGCTCAATAACATGGGACTATATTTTTTTCTTTATGAGCATAATCACACTATTGGTTCTTGCAATACAAATTATTGAAACACTACTTATTGGTTTTTAATCAGTTTGAAGTAGAAAGTTTCATTATAGTTACAGAGAAGAATGCATGAAATAAATTTTGGCAATGAAAAATCAAAGGTAAAACCAACCAAGGTTGGGAGGGAAAGATGGAGGAAGAGAAATAGGAGACACTCATGCATTTCTTTCGTCATCTAAAACAGTGTGAGGTCAATAGTTCTGCCTCGAGTTGATGGGTCAAGAAACACATTTATGTGTATTGTTTAACAGTTGTAAAGTTAAGCCCCAGAAGAACAGGGTAAAAAAATAATAACAGATGGAGAATAAAACAAGAGATGGAAATCAGACTACGTTTTCTATCCTTCTTTATTCGAGAATAAATAGATAAGGCCTAAGATTGACAAAATAACAAATTGAGTTTCACATATGTAATTTAATGTTGTGAATATAACCATAGAAAACAAGATTAGAAAGAGGAAAAAATTGTTGCCTCTTGTGACTAAGCCTATAGTTGGTGGAAGGAGGAGATATTAATTTTTCATTTTAAGACTTCTCTAATATTTTTTATTTTGCGTATGTGTTGCAATTTTATAATAAATAAATATAAGAGAAATTTTCCTGTCCATGATGGAGGTATAGGGAGGGGCATGTGTAGAAACAGCCCCCTTTTGCCTCAGCTCAGTGTTTTGTTTTATGATTTTATGAATGTAAAGCTGCTAGAGATGTAAAGTGGAAAGAAAGAGATAGATGCTACTGTTTGATAAAATGAAACCAACAGCACATATGTTACAAGAGACACCATACCTAGGAGATCACTTGAGAGTATAACCTTGCTTAGAGTCAGCTGCAAAGCAGCAAAGAGTTTTCAGGCTGGTTTAATCCTTTCTCCTTTTCTTCCCAATGTTTAATTATAACTAAATTTAAACTCAAAGAGTTACTGGCAAGACAAACATAAAAATTTCTCAATAGGAAGCACTCCTCAGTTCCTTGTAGAAAAAAATCATCGTCATCAGAAAAGTATATAGGGCGCCTGGGTGGCTCAGTTGGTTAAGCGACTGCCTTCGGCTCAGGTCATGATCCTGGAGTCCAGGGATCGAGTCCCGCATCCGGCTCCCTGCTCGGCAGGGAGTCTGCTTCTCCCTCTGACCCTCCTCCCTCTCATGCTCTCTGTATCTCATTCTCTCTGTCTCAAATAAATAAATAAAATCTTTAAAAAAAAAAAAAAGAAAAGTATATAGATAAAACATGCGATACCTGACAAGTTTATATGGTCAACAAGTCACTTTGTTTTTGTTTTTGTTTTTTACATTAAGTAACAAATCAAGTTGGAAGCGCTCTTCTCATTTGTGGTGGAGCATGCACAATGTGGGGGCAAGGTCCCTTATATAGTCTAAGTCTCCACAAAGAAGGTCTTTGAAGTTGAAGTCCCAGCTTCTCCTGCATTATGAGAAATCAGCTTTCAGTGCATAATGAAGTTTCTGGCACTAGGACCATGCCTCTGTCACTCTCTAGCACCATATAATAGTAGCTCACATTCCATTTGTATTCACTTCTTAACTAATCCATAAGAAAAACCTTGGTTCAAAATTGCCATGAGGCCCAAATGTCAGGATCAAAATGCTTGGGCTGAAATGACAAGTTAATTTATCTTTTTTGATCATCTTCCCATTTCTATTGTCTTCATTTCCTTTAGTTAAATCTTAGCTTAGCAATTTTTTTTTGACAGTTTATAGCTTACCTAGATTGTTCATAACCCTCATTCGCAAAAACATTGCCAGTCTTTTCTTTAAAATAAAAGCCCATTACTTCCAAACAATCTCACCAAGTTACTAGTCCCTGGATGTATAACGACCTAAGTATTCAGCTTTCCAACTAAGGCTCAGAGCCCAGAGCTCCTATTTCAAGTGGGTCCTACGTGTCTGAGGTTCTCACACAAGTTTCCAATCCCATCAAGAAAACAACGTGGTCAGAGAATCCTTGGAAATTCATATATCCCTTGGATACATAAAGTTTCTCTGTTTAAAAATGAAACACACCAGAATACAGCCTCTGCTAACCCATAAGCAAAGTAATTTAAGTGCCTGTGTGTGGAGAATTTCCAACTTCTGAACGACCTGGTGTTCTCACATGGTCAAGATTAATGTCATTCCATTCTGACTGGCTCTTCCTGTCCCTATGGTGGAAGTGGGTTCAGAAACATGTTGGATGAAGAAATTTCCCAGTGTATCACAGTTACCAAGCCAGCTGTGCAAAGTCATTTTTACATGGATACAGTTGAAATATTACCAATTTCTCACAGGCTTAATTATTTTACCTACTTTGTGAGCTCTGGGATCTGGGCCAGATTACAGAAAATATGAGAAGTTTGCTGGACAGTGGATAAGGATGCTCCTGTGTATCATAAAGAACTTTGGTCTGGGACTTAACAGTTCCAACTCCATGTCAGCACAAACATAGGCCCTTGGTCTTTGAGGTTTATTAGAACAGAGCAATAGCAATTAACCACAATGTTTAGAGAATTAGGGGTTTGGGTTTCTATTTAATTTAATTTTCTGGTTGACTTGGGATTAAACAAACAAAAATCTTTTTTTTTAATTCAAGCCTTTGGAAAGGGGAAGGAAAGAAACTAGCATTTATTGACTAGTGTGGCAAATATTATGTTAGATTTTAAAAGTATGTTATTAATCT
Organism: Neomonachus schauinslandi; assembly: GCF_002201575.2. Classification (NCBI taxonomy): domain Eukaryota; kingdom Metazoa; phylum Chordata; class Mammalia; order Carnivora; family Phocidae; genus Neomonachus; species Neomonachus schauinslandi. Next base: position 114,138,574 of record NC_058405.1, on the reverse strand, counting down.
TCACTATAAAGTGTATGAAGTATGTATTATTTTTAAAATTTTTATAGATAAGGAAACAGACTCAGAAAGGTTAATTAGGTCCCTCAAATCACAAAGCTAATGTTCAGAAAATGTAAAATTAAAACCTAAGTCAGTTTGCGTGCATGGGTGGTGCAGGTGGTTAAGCGTCTGCCTTCAACTCAGGTAATGATCCCAGACTCCTGGGATCATGTCCCGAGTCAGGCTCCCTGCTTTGTAGGGAGTCTGCTCTTCCCTCTGCCCTTTCTCCCACTCATTCTCTCAATCTCTCTCCCTTTTTTAAAAGATTTTATTTATTTATTTGACAGAGAGAGAGAAAGCACGAGCAGAGGGAGCGGGAGAGGGAGAAGCAGGCTCCCTGCGATGCGGGGCTCAATCCCAGGACCCTGAGATCATGACCTGAGCCGAAGGCAGGCGCTTAACCATCTGAACCACCCAGGCGCCCCTCAATCTCTCTCCTTAAATAAAACAAAAACAAAAACCTAAGTCAGTCTGTTTCCAAAAGACCATGTCTGCCTTATAATTTAATAACATGAAATTCGATCTCCTCTATGTGTAGATTTAAAATTATTAGCACATTTCAATTTTTATTAAGTCAATATTTTGGGGCATCTCTTAAATGCTAGTCCCTGGACTCACTGTTAATAATAGAAGGGTGAATTCTATGTAATAATGCCTTCAGGAAACTTGTAGCAAGATAGGTGTTACTTAGTAATAAATATTTAGAATACAGAGTGTTTATTTCTGTGAAACAGTCATTCTTACCGTGTCATGGGGACAAGTAGCAAGAGATACTACCAACATCTAGGGGTGGGAGGATGGCATTAGAAAAGCTTCAGAGGGAAGGCACTTTGAGTTTATTGATGAGAAAGTTTCACCAGGTGGGGACCAGCCCCTGCAGTGGGAACAAACCACGAAAGCACATGGTATATTTGAGGCTCTGCAAATGGTAGCACAGTGAGACCACATGGACACAGAAGACACCAATGGAAAGTGAGCCTAGAAAGGTAAGGACAGGGCAATAGCACATATAATCCTAGGTGGGCTGTGCTCTACTGTGCAGATGAGAGAAACTATGAAAGTGAGTGGAGACATCAGATTGACATTTAACACGATCTCTTCAAAATGGAGGGGATCATTTAAAATTACTTAAGAGACCCCAAAAACTTGGTGAAGGATTACCAGTTGAAGAGAGAGAGAGAGAGCCTTCCAGTTTAAATGAGGAGTCTGCACATCTCCAGAATCATCTGCAGGAGCTGCTACCTTTGGGAAATGCCACAGATGTAGAAGACAGACGATACTGGATTGAATCTCGCTGTCTCCTAGGCATACTCAAAAAGTTAAATTTTAAGAATCTGTTATTGATTTGAGCACCTGATATTTGCCTTTCTAATAAGCAAGGTGTGGAAAACCGAGTGTTTTCATTAATAGAAGTTTTACTGTACGTTTCAAAAGATCATTTACTGTTACTTCTGGTGCTGTCATCCAAATCTCCTATAAGAGTGGGTCTGACTCGATCTGCAACGTGTCCCTAAAGGAGGAGGGTGAGTGGGTACACCAGGATGTCTGGGGAGAAGTCTAAAAAAGCTCGTCACAATCTTGATATTTCTTTGAAGTCATTTTTATTTAAGTCATGTAAATCACATATTCTGCTCCATGAAGTATTCATTTTGAAAAACATAAAATACTATTGTAAATTCCTTCACATTTCTCCAAAATCCTTGAAAAAAATTTGCAATGCCAGGAAAATGTACCATTTTTACCAGGCAAATTCTTATTCCTCTTCTGACATAACCCCACTTCTCTATACTATACTGTATACTGTATACCAGTACTATACTGTTTTTTTAGCCAAAGGCAGCCAACCCAGTAATTTAGGAAATTAACAAATGGATCCTCACTTCTTATGTCAATATGATGTACATACTCTTTCTCAAATCTTATTCACAAGAATCATATTCATTGTTAAAAAGAAAAATCAGATTCCTGGGATTCATCCACGGAGGCTACTCTAATTTAACGTGTCCATGGAAATGACATTAAAAAAAAATTGAACATATGTGATTCTGTTGGTGTTCTCCAACCCTATACTGAGAAACTCAGTTTCAGTGAAACTCTAGACTATGAACAATACCCCATGGCCCACAGTCCCTATGATCTTCCACCACGTTGTCTAGCACACTAACCCTGCAGCTGCCTGGGCCCCATATCTCTGTAACATCTGATATAGCACGAAGAGACTCCCAGGTAAAGCTGTCAGAGTTTTCACATCCTCTGCGCTGTGGGTCTTAATGCACTCAGAGTAGAACTGCTAGACAGTGGCGCTGTACTATATTGTGAAAGCAAATGATGCTATGTGAAAGAACATTTTAAAAAGCATATTATATTGTAAACTAATGCTGAAGTAAAATAGGGCAAAGACAATAAAAAAAGAAAGGCAGCCTAAAAATAGTTACAAGGTACCTTCCAATATCCGTTCAGTTGAGCCTTCTGTGATCATTTCAATTTTGTAAAGTGTGAAGGGAGCTAATGATTATTAAACCCACTCTGTCTATCAGATAGAACCAGTAATGAGGTATGAATATTTTCTCATATTTTCCAAAGAGGAGACAAAGGCTTATTGAGGTAAGTTCAATAGCAAAGTTAAACAAAAGAGTATTGGAACTCTTCCAGAATTATTATTAGGCTTTCTCTGCAAGCACTGATACCTGCTTGTAATGCGGAACTTGGCAATCTTGACTTCCTTTAAGGCTGTCCATTCCCATCTCTTTGCCACAGCTTGGAGTCTAAACAAAGTTTCCTCACCCATGGAGGTCAAGTTCAGATGACAGATAACCTGAGGGAAACCATTCATCACTGGAGATGCCAGCGAGGCCCCAGAAAAGAGGAACATCATGCCACTGTCCTCGTTCAGTTGCACGACCTGTACTGGCCAGGGCAGGGCCCCACACCACCCCGCACCATCTCATCCCCAGGCCCGGCAGTCTCTCTCTGTTCCAAGAGCCAGCGGGGCAAACACATCACTCCAGCCCAAGTGTGCCAGCTAAGTGTCTCTGATTCTAGAAAAGATAACCAAGCAGTTATCAGGACCCCAGCCAGTTTTCAAATGGAACGAAAGAATCAATTAGGCCTGGGGGCGCCTGGGTGGCTGTCATTAAGCGTCTGCCTTCGGCTCAGGTCATGATCTCAGGGTCCTGGGATGGAGCCCCGCATCGGGCTCCCTGCTCGGTGGGGAGCCTGCTTCTCCCTCTGCCTCTCTCTCTGTCTCTGATGAATAAATG